>NC_069681.1:31331270-31634300 GCF_023699985.2 Odocoileus virginianus | reverse complement strand
CCCTGGCTTTTTCTGGTTTCTCACAGGACCAGACCTAGAGACAAGGATTTGAGAGAAAGTATTTTGGGGGGTGGTGGGGAGGGGGACAAGGAAAGGAGAATAATCCAGAGAAGGATGTTTAGAAGTGGTGTCTACCATAGGGGGGCGTCCCAGGTCGCTCAGCAGTAAAGAATCCTCCTGCCAGTGCAGGAAACACGAGAGATGCCAGTTCAGTCCCTGGGTTGGGAAGATCCCCTAGAGAAGGAAATGGCAACCTACTCCCGTATTCTTGCCTGGGAAATCCCGTAGACAGAGGAGCCTGGTGGGCTACAGTCCATAGGGTCGCAAAGAATCGGACATGACTGAGCAGGCACCCACGCATGTATCTACTGCAGGGGACAACACAAACTTAATCACATGGGAAAAGGCTTGGAAATGAGGCAAAATACTCAGAACTAGTCTACTCTAGGTTTGGAGGGCTTCTGGGCTGTCTTTACACCAACAAGTAGGCATAGCTACAGAGACAGAGGCTACAGCGCTCAGATGTGTCTAAGGAATAGTGAGATGGTCTCAGTTCTCTGCTTATGGTTAGAAGTGAAATTTTATACATCGGAAAGAATCTGGCACAGCATCTGGTGGCCTAGAAGGTCATCAATAACACATCTTGTGTTAAATTGTATGTCGTCCAAGTCATGGGCTGGACTAGAAGTTTGCTTGGAAGGGCTCTGGGTCATTCTCTGAATCAAATGGAAAAGCTGAGCATCACGGCTTCAGAAATAACAGACCCAGGGCAGCTCTAGTCCTAGAAGGCTCAGTAGCATCAGGCGTTTATGGCCTCCTCTTTGAACAGTGTGATGGGGGCCTCAACCACAGTCACCTTCCACCTGTGCAACTGCAGATTCAGGACCTGGGGGACACAATTCTGACTGGTCTAACTTGGTCATAAGTTCTGCCTCCTAGACAGGGCTGGTCCGGGTAAGAGAAGCATCTGGTGGGATCATGAGGAGCAGGGCTGGCAACTCCAAGAGGGAAGCTGAGCCCCAAATGAACAATTTGGTGTGTGGCCCTCCTCTTCTCCCCACCATCCTGTGCATACCCACTTTCGTATTTTCATAAACACAATTTAAAAATGGGGCTCCATCTTCTCGACAATGGAAGATAACTTCATAGCTCAGTTGGTAAAGAATCCACCTGCAATGCAGGAGACCCCAGTTCAATTCTTGGGTTGGGAAGATCCCCTGGAGAAGGGAAAGGCTACCCACTCCAGTATTCTTGGGCTTCCCTCGTGACTCAGCTGGTAAAGAGTCCGCCTGCAATGTGGCAGACCAGGGTTCAATCCCTGGGTTGGGAAGATCCCTTGAAGAAGGGAAAGGCTACCCATTCCAGTATTCTGGCCTGGAGAATTCCATGGGCTGTACAGTCCATGGAGTCACAAAGAGTCAGACACGACTGAGTGACTTTCACTTTACTTTTCACTGGCCACTGCATCCAGAGAGAATGGAGCCGTTCTTCAATTTGAAACCTCTAGATGATGCCATTGTTTCACTAGTTTCATGCTTCCCTCTCAATAGGCAGGCATTCCCAGGAGACCAGAGACAATAACTGTTTCATCACCACTTACCATGAGCCACTGGTCCCAACCCAGAATATGAAAAAGAGGCTCACTGCTTTTCACATAAACTTCCCCAAAAGTTCTACCAAGGAAGAGTCGCTGATCAGACAAATATATGTCCACCATCCTTACTCATGGCTTCCCTGGTGGCTCAGATGATAAAGGATCTGCCTGCAATGTGGGAGGCCTGGGTTCAATCCCTGGGTAGGGAAGATCCCCTGGAGAAGGGAATAGCAACCCACTCCAGTATTCCTGCCTGGAGAATCCCATGGACAGAGGAGGCTGTCGGGCTGCAGTCCATAGGGGCACAAATAGTCAGACATGACTGAGCGACTACCACACTCTATCCTTACTTATAAGGGAAACTGCGGTAGGAATACACTTCCAGGGAAGTGAGAGTCTTGGTGGAGAACTAGATGTCCTCCAAAACCCTGGTAACCACTAACATTTAAAAAGTGTGTGACTTTTCAGTGTGTTATGCAGATAATAATTGGTCACAGAGAAGTGCAAATCCAGAATTTCTGACCCCTTAATTATTTGGAAATACAGTGCCTCAAAGTCCATGATACTCATGTCAAATACTGGGTTGGCCAACAAATTGGTTCATATTTTTCCATATCATCTTATGGAAAAATACAAACTTTTTGACCAACCCAATAATTTAGGGCTGCAGCATACCCCTTCACCTGCCAGACTTCTGGGGGAGCCCTTGAGGGTGCCAGGGGAAAGGGTTCATTGATGCTGCTACAGGGAAATGTAAAGATCTAGACCAGTCAGCACTGTGGAGAATCAGACATAGGAAACCTGCCCAGCAGGACCTTGCAGTGGAATTCTTCTTGTCTTGGTTTGGCTGAAACATAAAGAAGATGGATGCCTTGTCTTGTTAAAGAGAGACTACCACCAGAAATTTTAAAGTCGGAGTTTAAAAAACATTCAGGTAACACTTAAATTTTGTCAGGCTTGTGGATATAGAAGCATTTGCTTCTATTTCATTTTAAATACCCTTTATATAATGACAAACACTACCAGTGAGGAGAGAAGAAAGACTACGAGTGAAATAATCCAATATGTTTGGAAACAGCGAGTGAAGTTCCAGTCTTTTCATTTTAAAAATAGCACAAGCCTGGTCCTAAGCATCTGAGTCCACACTCAATCACACGGAAAGGGCTGGCTCCCTGTAAATTATCCGCCTTATAAAATGGCTCTGACAGGAAACCATAGTAGTATTGATGGAGTTCCATGCATTTTGGAGAGGAGATGTACTTGGTTGTTTGTTTCTATTTTCACTTTCTCCTCAAGTCAGTTCTTAAAGACAGATGTCCCCTCAAAGAAATGTCATCATTATTTTAGAAGAATCTTCTACTGTCACCATGTATAAATCACAGTTGGTCATCTCCAAGGTTCATGTCATCAAAATAGCCAAGAATGCTTTGGAGCTGAGCTGTAAGCCTGTGATATTCATCACATGGAGGAATGTCATACTTGTGAAATAAGTTTACATAAGAAATTCTGACATCAAAATGTCTGTGAAATAAGAGTGAGCTTGCTAATTGTTGTTTAGTTGCTAAGCCGTGCAATCGCTTTTGCAATCCCATGGACTGTAGCCCGCCAGGCTCCTCTGTCCATGGAATTCTCCAGTCAAGAATACTGGAGGGGATTGCCATTTCCTTCTCCAGGGGATCTTCCTGACCCAGGGATCGAACCCGTGTCTCCTTCATTAGCAGGCAGATTCTTTACCACTGAGCTATCAGGGAAGCCCAGTTTGTTAGTAACATCACTCTCAATTTAAAATTTAGTAAAGCGTAACTTTTTGATGTTTATCTTAGTCCTAGGATAGATGGAACCAAATGAATCTATTGGTCTGAAAAAAAAATAAACACTCACAGTAAGTCAACTTTGAGAGTAAGGATGGGAAACGTTCCCTGGGTTCCAGGTTTATTGTCAGATCTAGGAAGCAGAAGTGACTGCAACAACGTCCCAGCTCCCCGCCAGGAGCGGATGCCTCCAATGCCATCTGTTCTTTCCGTATCGCCATCAGCTGCTTGGAAATGGTGCTTTTTAGAGGGGCTTAGTGGTAACTCATCATGCTCCGGTTTTAGCAACAGCAGTTGACCCGTCCGTGTTCAGAAAGATCATTTTTTCCCAACAGATTTCGACTAGGAAAGAATGTTTACCTGGTGGGACTATTCTGGGACGAGCCGCCGTGGAGCATTCCTCTCAATCTTTCCCCTCATTCTCAGGCTGACTCAGTTTGAGAGGCACGGGTGCTCATCGAGGGCCGTGCGGTCATGGGTTTGGGAAGATGTACTGAATGATTTCAGTATCGGTCCAGGTGAAAGGCGTGAGAGGGGCGTGAGGGAGTAGAGAGGCAGCGCGGTGGGAGCCAGTCCTTCCTCTCGCCAGCTGTGTGCTCCCAGAGAAGTCGCACCCGCAGGCTCCCTTTTCTTCCTCTGTTAGAGATGATAACGTCTCCTAAGTACTTACCCTGTAGGTCCTTTAAGGAGTCAAGGGAAACAAAGGATACAAACCGGCTATGAAAATTACAAGGCTTCTGTAAGCTTTGGGCTTCCCAGGTGGCGCTCGTGGTAAAGAACCTGCCTGCCAATGCAGGAGACACAAGAGACGTGGGGTTCGATCCCTGGGTTGGGACGATCCCCTGGAGGAGGGCATGGCAGCCCACTCCAGTACTCTTGCCTGGAGAATCCCACGGACAGAGGAGCCTGGTGGGCTACAGTCCATGGGGTTGCAAAGAGTCGGACACGACTGCGTGACTAACACTGAAGTATTTTCAAAGATGCTTTAGAAATGCATATCTAAGAACGAAAGAAAAGAAAACCATGCCATAAACGAAGAGGGAACTCAAAGCCACAGTAGGAAGTGAACGAATTCATGCCACCAGAGTCTGGGGTGTGTTAGACTTGGGTGCAGGCCTGGAATCCAAAGCCTTTGGGGTTTTGATGCTTTTGGAAGCCAGAGTTATGACCTTGGGAAGACAGGATGGTTGATCTGGGACCAGGGTGAATCCAGGTTTGGGGCAGGCCCTGATGTTTATGCAATCAGGGGGGAGTATCCTCTTTAACGAAAAAAAAAATTATGAATACAAAATCGGGTCCAAAAGTAATATTTATTTAAAATAAGAAAGCACCAAACTTAACAAAATCTTAAAAGGTGAAAAATAATATATTAACATTCATGATTTACTATGTATACCAACTATACTTATTATAACTATTTACTGTAATACATAATTATAACAATAGAATATAGTAATTATTATATATGTAAAACCTGAAAAGTACAACAAGCTAATGAGTAAAACAAGTAAGCAGGCTCACAGATATAGAGAACAGACACTAGTGGTTACCAGTGGGGAGAGGGAGAAGGGAGGGACCATACAGAGAGCGAGGGGGAAAAAAGAGTTATTATGGGATTATATGAAACCATGTATGTCAAACTTTTGAAAATTATAAAGCACTATAGAACTTAAAGAATCTTTCATTCAATAAAAAATTTTTTAAGATGAAAAATAGAATATTTTAAAAATAATGTAGTAATAATCATGATTTACTACATATAATAAATAAAATGATAAGTATATAACACATACTATACAATTACAACTATACAATGTAATAATTGTATACTTTATAATAACTAACTGTATTATATAATATAATAACTATGTAAGAATATATTAAATGTTTGTATTAGTATAATACAAAATTGACTTACTGCAATGCTTTGAAAATATTTCCTAAATTTTAGGCTGCCTATGTTTTGACCATTTTATATGATACCAATATATTTCTTAGAGAAAGTAAAACATTAACAAAGTTTTTTTCTTCTGTCAAGGTTCATTTAAATTTATTTCAATTAAGATATATTGATAAAGTTTCTTTAGCTTGACAACCCATTATTAATAATATGTGAATTTTTGGTGGTGGTTTAGTTGCTAAGTCATGTCCAACTCTTGCAACCCCATGGACTGTAGCCCACCAGGTTCTTCTGTCCAAGGGATTTCCCAGGCAAGAATACTGGAATGGGTTGCCATTTCCTTCTCCAGGGGATCTTCCTGACCCAGGGATCGAACCCAGGTCTCCTGCATTGCAGGCAGATTCTTTACCAACTGAGCTACAAGGGAAACCAATGAGAATTTTTAGTTTGTCAAATTTACTTCTTTCACACATGACTTGTAAGATTATGGGGCGCTTAAATTATTCTTATGAATAGGCTGGATGTAAATATTCTTTGAATTGATGCTACTTGTTGACAAGATTGTGATCTATGCCCTTGTTTCTGTAGTGAATTTTAAGTTTTATTTTTATCTTCTCCAGTGTCAGTATTTCATATTAAACACTAAGAAGTTTAATCTTTTTTCCCAATGTGTTCATATTACTCCTTCCTCTTTATTAACTGGTAGGAGAATTATGCTTAAGTCCTTGAACTCCAGGCATCTGTGGGCTTGAACTCCAAGATGCAGACAGAGGGAAAATGAATCCACTTAAATTAGGGGGACGTATCTGACAGAGAGAGAAAGGACACATATCTCACTCACACACACAAACACACATACACTCACACACTCACCCATACATAGATGGAGAGAGATAGTAAAAATATTGGAAATGATATTGTAAAGAAAAAACAAAACGGAGGCCCCAGCTTGAAGACAGCCCTGCACCAAATCTGAGTCATGTAACTGAAGTTTAACCTGTCCTAATTTCCCTCAAATGCTGACTCTGACCTTCAACAAAACTCCCCTTTCAGTGGGATAGAGGTAACATGAGCTGTCATAAACCACCTTGTTAGGCCGTCTGCCAATAAAGGTCTTTCTTCTTAAACTCATTGGTTGGATCTCCAGGAAGAAAACTCAACTTAAGCTCACCCCGTGCGGGATGAGCTTCCAGCCTCCTGGCTGGCCAACCTGGAACAAGCCGGCCTCTGAGGGCTCTGTCCTAGAAGGAGAGTGAGTTTCCAGGAACCCATCACAACAGAGAGCAAGTTGCTTCCTTCTTCTGCTTTTCACTAGTTGTGAGAGCCCAGCTCTTATACTTTGCCCCTGCAATCTCCTGCTCTCAGAGTGGGTTTCTTGCTAAATAATAGATCCCTATCAAGAAAACCTCTCTGAACATTTTTTTTAACAGATCTAAAATCTCTTTTTTAAACTTTTTATTTTATATTGGAGTATAGCCAGTTGAATGGAAAATATAAATATGAATTTATAGCCAGTTAAATGTTAAAACTCAACATTCAGAAAACTAAGATGCTGGCATCCAGTCCCATCACTTCATGGCAAATAGATGGGGAAACAGCGGGAACAGTGACAGACTTTGTTTTTTGGGGCTCCAAAATCACTGCAGATGGTGACTGCAGCCATGAAATTAAAAGACACTTGCTCCTTGGAAGAAAAGCTATGACCCACCTAGACAGCATGTTAAAAACCTGAAACATTACTTTGCTGACAAAAGTCTGTCTACTCAAAGCTATAGTTTTGAGAGTTGAACTATAAAGAAAGCTGAGCACTGAAGAACTGATGCTTTTGAACTGTGGTGTTGGAGAAGGCTCTTGAGAGTCCCTCGGACTGCAAGGAGATCCAACCAGTCCATCCTAAAGGAAATCAGTCCTGAATATTCATTGGAAGGACTGATGCTGAAGCTGAAACTCCAATACTTTGGCCACCTGATGCGAAGAACTGACTCATCTGAAAAGACTGTGATGCTGGGAAAGATTGAAGGCAGGAGGAGGAGGGGATGACAGAGGATAAGATGGTTGGATAGCGTTACCGACTCAATGGACATGAGTTTGAGCAGGCTTCAGGAGTTGGTAATGGACAGGGAAGCCTGGCATGCTGCAGACCCTCTGGCGTGCTCCAAGGGGTCGCAAAGAGTCAGACACGACTGAGCGACTGAACTGAACTGCTAGCCAGTTAACAAGGAGGCATGGCAACCCACTCCAGTATTCTTGCCTGGAGAATCCCATGGACAGAGGAGCCAGGGGCCACAGTCTGCAGGGTCACAAAGGGTTGGACACAACTGAAGCGGCTGAGCACACACGCACGAACACGTAGCCCATTAACAATGTTATGATAGTGTCAGGTGAGCAGCGAAGGGACTCAGCCATACATATACCTGGATCCGCTCTCCCCCAAACTCCCCTCCCATCCAGGCGCCACATGACCCTGAGCAGAGTTCCCTGCGTTCTACAGGAGGTCCTTGTTGGTGATCCACCTTAAACCTAGCAGTGTGTACATGTCCCTCCCAGACTGCCTATGTAGCCCACTCCCCCGTCCTTCTCCCTTGGGAACCATATGTTTGTTCACTGTGAGTTTGTTTCTGTTTTGTAAACAAGCTCATTTGCATTATGTCCTTTCAGATTCTGCACATAAGGGATATCATATAGCATTTCTCTTTTTCTGTCTGACTTACTTCACTTACTGTGAAAATCTCTAGGCTCATCCAAGCTGCTGTGAATGGTGTTATTTCATTCTTTTCTTTATGACTGAGTAATATTTCACTGGGCTTCCCCGCTGGCTCAGCAGTGAGGAATCCGCCTACAATGCAGGAGACTCAGGAGATGTGGCTTCGATCCCTGGGTGGGAAGATCCCCTGGAGGAGGGCATGGCAACCCACTCCAGTCTCCTTGCCTGGGAAAACCGGTGGACAGAGGAGCCTGGTGGGCTACAGTCGATGGGGCGGCAAAGAGTCGAACACGACTGAAGTGCCTGAGCGCGCACGCAAAAGCAAGGGAACGTCATGAACATGATAAAATGGATCCTCTGCCCTCAGCACAGATTACATTAAATGGAGGGAAGTGACAAAGATGGAGATAAGAAAGGTGTCGGCAATCACTTTTCCTGTTCAGCCATGTGCTCCTGGTTTGCACAGTACAATAAAAGCAAGGAAATGAAATCAGAGGCATTGTGGTTGGAAAGGAAGAAAGAAATTTCATACAGAAGGATTTTCAATATGGATTAGTCTATACATTCTATCAACAAACTGTTAGAACTATTGAAAGAGTTTAAGTTTGTGCAAGACCATGTACAAAAACCATGTCATATGCTAACCACAAAATTTTAGAAAGCATACTTTTTAAAATATGCCATTTACAATATAACAAAAATGATCAGGAACCAAGGGATAAACCTTTTGAAGATGTTCTGGGAAACCGTCTCTTTCAAGATCTTTCCGTATAGTTAGTGGAAAACCAGCTCCAGATAAATGCTCCCATTTAAGTGGCATAAACAGGAGCTGTGGTAAACCGCCTCGTTAAGACATTTGCCAAAAATGACACTGCTCTTTCTACAGCTGGTGACTAGAATTTCAGCAAGAAAACTGAAACTTTAGGAGCTTCACATATTCTCTATTTTCTTTTCTTGTCTTCACTTACTCAGTTAAAGTGTACCACACTTTTATTTGCTTGTATCAAAATAAATGGAAAGAAAAATCCAGAAGCAGAAAATGAAAGTAAACGGGGGAAAAAAAAAGTAAACGGGGAAAATCACGCAAAATCACAAAGTAATTCTGGGTGCCTTCAGAGACAGAAGGCCCTGGAACAGACCCATTCTCTCAGTAGGAGGGTGAGCGCTGACAATCTCTGGAATGAAAGATGACATTTGAGTGTGTGCTCAGTCATGTCCCGCTCTTTGCAACCCCATAGACTCTAGCCGCCCCAGGCTGCTCTGTCCATGGGATTCTCCAGGCAAGAATCCTGGAGCGGGTGTCCATTTCCTCCTCCAGGGGATCTTCCCAACCCAGGGATCGAACCTGCATCCTTTACATCTATCGCCTGCCTTCGCAGGTGGATTCTTTACCACTAGCGCCATCTGGGAAGTATTTACTGGCTCATTTCTTAGATTCCAAATGGTGTTGTCAATGGTAATAAGAACTCAGTATCTTTTTAATTGGTGTCATGTATATAACCCATTGGCCAAAGGAAAACAAATGTGTGTGCTACCAAGAGACTAGTAATACCACCTGACACAGGTACAATTTTCAGTTTTCAAAACCTACTCATACACCTCATCTCATTTGATGCTCATAGCAATTTTGTGAGATGCACAAAAATAGCATCAAAAACAGGGGATGGTAGCCTAGGAGGAATTCCATTAAACATTCTTTCAAGGGCAGCAGCAAACTTATAGGACAGCAACATTTATCAGAGTAAAAAGCAAAACAATGGGTCAAATAAAACTTCCTCCACGAAAGAAATAATTGATAAGCTGGACCCCATTCAAATTAAAACTTCCACTCTGCAAAGGGCAAATATATATCCAGAGAACAAGACAGACCACAGATGGAGAGAAAATAATTGCAAAAGATATATCTAAAAAAGATACATTTGACAAAGGACTGTGATCTAAACTGTACAAAGAACTCTTAAAATTCAACAGTAAGAAAATGAGCAACCTGATTTAAAAATGGGCCAAAGCCCTTCACAGACACTTCACCAAAGAAGGTACACAGATGGCTAATAATCATATGAAAAGATGTTCCACATCGTACATCATCAGTTCAGTTCAGTCGTTCAGTCGTGTCTGACTCTTTGTGACCCCATGAACCGAAGCACACCAGGCCTCCCTGTCCATCACCAGCTCCCGGAGTCCACCCAAACCCATGTCCATCAAGTCGATGATGCCATCCAACCATCTCATCCTTTGTCGTCCCCTTTTCCTCCTGCCTTCAATCTTTCCCAGCATCAGGGTCTTTTCCAATGAGTCAGCTCTTGGCATCAGGTGGCCAAAGTATTTGGAGTTTCAGCTTCAGCATCAGTCCTTCCAATGAACACCCAGGACTGATTCCCTTTAGGATTGACTGGTTGGATCTCCTTGCAGTCCAAGGGACTCTCAAGAGTCTTCTCCAACACCACAGTTCAAAAGCATCAATTCTTTGGCACTCAGCTTTCTTTATAGTCCAACTCTCACATCCATACATAACTACTGGAAAAACTATAGCTTTGACTAGATGAACCTTTGTTGACAAAGTAATGTCTCTGCTTTTTAATAAGCTGTCTAGGTTGGTCATAACTTTTCTTCCAAGGAGCAAGCATCTTTTAATTTCATGGCTTCAGTCACCATCTGCAGTGATTTTGGAGCCCAAAAAGATAAAGTCTGCCACTGTTTCTACTGTTTCCCCATCTATTTGCCATGAAGTGATGGGACTGGATACCATGATCTTAGTTTTCTGAATGCTGAGCTTGTAGTCAACTTTTTCACTCTCCTCTTTCACTTTCATCAGGAGGCTCTTTAATTCTTCTTCACTTTCTGCCATAAGGGTGGTATCATCTGCATATCTGAGGTTATTGATATTTCTCCCAGCAATCTTGATTCCAGCTTGTGCTTCTTCCAGCCCAGCATTTCTCATGATGTACTCTGCATAGAAGTTAAATAAGCAGTGTGACAATATACAGCCTTGGTGTACTCCTTTTCCTATTTGGAACCAGTCTGGTTTTCCATGTCCAGTTCTAACTGTTGCTTCCTGACCTGCATACAGGTTTCTCAAGAGGCAGGTCAGGTGGTCTGGTATTTCTGTCTCTTGAAGAATTTTCCACAGTTTATGTGATCCACACAGTCAAATGCTTTGGCATAGTCAATAAAGCAGAAATAGATGTTTTTCTGGAACTCTCTTGCTTTTTCGATGATCCAGCGGATGTTGGCAATTTGATCTCTGGTTCCTCTGCCTTTTCTAAAACCAGCTTGAGCATCTGGAAGTTCACGATTCATGTGTTGCTGAAGCCTGGCTTGGAGAATTTTGAGCATTACTTTACTAGCGTGTGAGATGAGTGCAATTGTGGGGTAGTTTGAGGACATCATCAGGGAAATGCTAATTAGAACAACACTGAGATACCTCTATCCCCCTGTTAGAATGACCAAATTCCAGAACACTGGCAACAGCAAGTGCTGGTAGAAATGTGAAGCCACATGAATCCTCAGTCACTGCTGGTGACGATGCAAAATGGTACAGCCATTTTGGAAGACCGTTTGGTGCTTTCTTAGAAAACTAAACGTACTCTTACCATTGGATCCAACAGCCTTGCTCTTTGGTTTACCCAAAGCACTTGAAAATGTATGTCTACACACACACAAAAAAAAAAACTTCACATGGATGTTGATAGTTGCTTTACTCATAAACTCTTAATTGCGGAACTTGGAAGCAAGAGATGAATGGATAAAAAAATTGTAACCCATCCAAATAATGGAATACATTCTTCAGTGCTAAAAAGAAATGAGCTAAAAAAAAAAAAAAGGACATAGAGGAATCTGAAATGCATATTACTAGGTGGATGAAGCCAATTTGAAAAGTCTATGTACTGTATGATTCCAAATATGTAGCATTCTAGAAAAGGCAAAACTATAGTAAAAAAGATCAGTGGCTGTCAGGGGCTAAAGGAAAGGTAGGAATGAAAAAGAATTAAGCACATAGGGTATTTAGGGCATGAAATTATTCTGTTTGATGCTATCATGGTGAGTACACATCATCATGGATTTGTCAAAATTGATGGAACGTACAACTCTAAGAACGAATGCTAACGTAAACTATGGACTTTAGGTGAGGCTGATGTTTTGGTGCAGGTTCATAGATCTGTCACAAAGGGACCATCCTGGTGGGAATGTTGATGGAGACTGTGCACGTGGGGGGCATACGGGAACTCTTTGCACTTACTCCTCAGCTATGCTGTGAACCTCCAACGGCCCTAAACAATAAAATTATTGATTTAAAGCCCAAAATGGCAATGAAAACCCTCAAGATTTAACACTTCAGTTAAGAGACTTAAATGACAATACAGGGTGGGTTCCATTTTAGTTTTCTTTGAGAAAAAAATTTCACAAGTCGATCTTTTGCTAATCCCTTCTCACAATGCTTAATAGAAAACCCTGAGCAGAAATCAGAATTCAATCATCAAGTTGGTGCAAGTTGAAACCCCGAATTGCAGGGCAGCTTAAGTGCTTTACACATGTGTCAAGAGATCAGCTGATTCGGTTACAGTCTTGGTCATCTGCCCAGCACAGCAGTAGGGTGGCATTATCAGTGGAACCGGTCCGGGATCATCTTTTCATTCCAGACATATGAATCACTCTAGATATTGGAACAACACAGTGACTACTCCCAAAGGAAAGGAGTTGCAGGATGCCTCAACACATAGACAATACGATCGGAAATACTCAGTTACACATATGTGGAAAACATCGATCTGATCTTGTGGTATCTCTTTGAGAAGCCCAAGATAGACAGGAGAGAATATGCAAATGCTCTCTTTCACTCAGAAGATGAAGGTGATAAAATGCACATTTCATGAAAGATGTATGTGTTAGCTGTCCCAGAATGTGCTCGTTCCAGTCCAAAGCACATGCTGAGTTATCCCCACCATTTAAAAACCTCTGGCGTTGCAGATGGTCAGAAAATTGTGTCCCAAATTTAGCTTCTCTCTCTGTCTCTCTTTCTCTTAATTGTTCTGGCACAGTCAGAGCTGTAGGATCATAGACCATTTATAATTGCTTCAACTCCCTCCAACTTATCACTCATTTTATTTAGAATATATCAATCTCATTTTTATATTTTGGATGCTTCTTATTTAGAGTATACATCTTTCCACTCTCTTGGTTTAATTAACTTATAGGTGAAATACTGAGCTAGATTCTTTGTTTTTTTAAACAGTTGCTTTTCTCTCTGAACAATTCTCTCCTAGATAATTCTTATTATTTCCTTCAGTACCATTCAGGCATCCTGGTACCAGGAGAACTTCCAAAACTCTTTCTGAGTATAAACCTCTCTTGCATTCTCTTCCATTTTGGTCCACTTCAACTAGCCAAGATTTTATCTCTTGCCCCCTCGACTGTGAGGAAACTGAGGGCTGGGGGCTGGGATGATTATCATCATGGAAGAGATGCTCTTAAAGGTTTAAGGAATAAATTAAAGTATGAATAAGTAATGGGCTTCCCTGGTGGCTCAATTAATAAGGAATCTGCCTGCAAAGCAGGAGACCTGGGTTCGATCCCCTGGAGGAGGGCATGGCAACCCACTCCCATATTCTTGCCTGGAGAATCCCATGGACAGAGGAGTCTGGCAGGCTATAGTCCATGGGGTTGCAAAGATCAGACATGACTGAGTGACAAAGCGAAAATGACACAATGAATAAATGATGGGAACAAGTTATCTCTTGTGTCTTCAACAGAATTCAGATCCTACATGTTTACAAAGTTGATGTACATCAGTTTCTTTAAATGTAGAGGGATTATGCTTGGAGAACCCCTCGAACAGAGGAGTCTGGTGGGCTACAGTCCATGAGGTTGAAAAGAGTCAAACACAACTGAAGCGACTTAGCACAGCAGAGTACAGAGGGATTTATCTACCAGCTCAACGGTTCTCAAGCTGAAGTAGTATATCAATCACTTTTTCTCACCAGGACTTTTCTTTGCTAAGCTTAAAATATCTAGAAAGTTATAAAACAGATATAATAAATACCAAAGTCCCACTACTTAAAATTTTAACAAAACCTTTTATTGTATTTGCTTCTGGCGTCCGTGCGTGCTAAGTCACTTCAGTCATGTCCAACTCTTTGCGACCCTATGGACTGTAGCCTGCCAGGCTCCTCTGTCCTTGGGATTCTCCAGGCAAGAACACTGGAGTGGGTTGCCATGTCCTCCTCCAGGGGATCTTCCCATCCCAGGGATGGAACCCGCATCTCTTGTATCTCCTGCATGGGCAGGCGGGTCCTTTACCACCTGGGAAGAATGTGTTTCTGGAGTTTTTTCGTAATATTGATACAAGGAACCGTCCCTTTCAACAGGTGAACTGTGCCAATCACAGGCTTCCTGCCTTTCAGTTCCATCCCAGTGAACCAGTGAAGTTGCTCAGTCTGTGTCTGACTCTTTGCAACGCCATGGACCGTAGCCTACCAGGCTCCTGCATCCATGGAATTTTCCAGGCAAGAATACCGGAATGGGTTGCTATTCCCCTTCTCCAGGGGATCTTCCCGACCCAGGGATCGAACCTAGGTCTCCCGCATTACAGGTAGACGCCTTACAATCCGAGCCACCAGGGAAATGCACCCTTTTTTTTTGCCTGCTCTTTGAAGATAGCTGTGGGTTCCTTAAACGCAGTTCCTTTGCCGGCGGGAACAATGCTACCCTTTGCCAGTAGACGGCGCAGGCGGACAGGGTCGGCCTCCTGGCCCAGGTGTGCTGGCTCCGCCCAGAGGACCTCCCGGTTTGGCTCCTTCAGCGCACGTGGCCTCCCCAGGCCCCAGCTTCTGCTGAGCTCAAAGCCCCTCTGCTGCTCTGTGCGAGGGCCGCTGCAGTCAGCAGCACCAGGGGGAGCAGTGTGCCCCCCTCCCCGCCGACCTCCTTGGACAGCTTTGTAGCTCAGTGCTTCCCCGGAAGCACCTTTCCCTGGCACCCTCTAGGGCAGACTTCCAAGGAATATGACCAGCACCAACCCTAGCAACTTCTCTCCCACCAGGCTTGCTGGGGCCCTGCCCTCTCAACAAGATGTGGGTTTCAGCCCCATCAATGGAGGTAAGTGGGGAAAAGGGGGTCCCGTCCCAGCCCTAAGGGTAGCAGCTGCTCCCTGTATTCGCTGTTTCTACAGGCTTTTTGCTCTTTTCTTAATAGCCAATGCCTCGTTATCCCAATCTCCTGTTAGAGCTATTAATTCTCTGCGTTGAACATGCCCTGTTAAATTAATGTGTGGTTTCTTTCCTCTGACCTGACCCAAGCAGAAACGGATACCTGCAAAGGTCCCTTTCAGCAAGGATATTGAGTTTATGTGTCTCTAACAAGGTATGAAGTTAATGACTGTTGCTGGCATAGATGCTTTTACATCTGGACATGTTAGGTCCTTGCCCTTTCAATCCCATGAGTGCCAGAGAGAATGATTCTGGCCACTCAGAGGAAGACTGCTTCCCTTGGGGACGGCCTTTGGACTGGGCGGAGCTATTAATAGAAGTCTCTGTGACTAATGATTATTGGCAATGGAGTCTTGGGCAAAGAGAGGAGCCCCTACTCAGGGGCACCCCCGGGGGTTTTGAACTTGTCACTCCTTGATGCAACCCCCTCCCCCAACCCCTCCTTTTGAAGAGCAGCTCCTGGGCTCTTGGGCTCTCACGGAAACCAGGTGACTCTCAAGGCTGATATTCCCATCCAAAGGCAGTAAACTGGAATTCAGTGGCTGCAGGTGGGGAGAGCCCAACAAGGTTTGCTTGCGAAGGACTTGCCCCAGCAGCATCATAGCTTTCCGAGACAAAGTGGCCACTGGCTCTTTGGCAGAATTTTTACCCCTCACCCCCACCTCATCCCTGAAGCTGTTGGCTCTAGGGGGCCCTCAACTCACGGAGGGGCACAATCAGGGAATGAATAAGAAATAAATATTCAATCAATTCAACCAGTTGAATGGATCCATGGAAGAGAGACAATGAAAGGAGACCCAGCTCACTGCACATCATTGGAAGTACCAGGGCGCCCATTGCTCTTCTTGCTTTTGTTTAAACTGAAGAATAGCTGGTCGATCATGTTGTGTTAATTTCTGCTGTAGAATGACTCGGTTACACATACGTATTCTTTTCCATGTTTTCCATCCTGGTCTGTCATGGGATGTTGACTAGAGATCTCTGTGCCGTGCAGGAGGAGCGTGTTGCTCATCCGTTCTGTATGTAATAGTTTGCATCTGCTCAGCCCAACCTCCCGGCCCATCTGAGCCCCTTGGCAACCGGAAGTCTGTTCTCTGTGTTTGTGAGTCTGTTTCTGTTTTGTAGATAAGTTCACTTGTGTCATATTTTATGTTCACATGTAAGTGACATATGATATTTACCTGTCTCTGTCTGACTTACCTCACTTAGCGTGATACTCTCTAGGTGCATCTATGTCGCTGCAAACGGCATTTTTCATTTCTGTTTCATGGCTGTGTGTGTGTGTGCACATGTATATACACCACATCTGCTTTATGCATTCATCTGTCAGTGGCCATTCAGGCTGCTTCCTTGTCTCGGGTATTGTGAGCCGTGTTGCTGTGAATGTAGGGGTGCATGTAGTTTTTGCAATTGGGGTTTTGTCTGAGGGCACCAGTTTCTTACTCTGAAAATTGGCAATTAGAAGGAAAGAATTACACACCTACCTCACCCTTTGGATAGTCAGATAGCCCTAACTGAAGAATGACAGTTTTTATTTACAGAGGAATTCTAGCTAATACTAGAATTCCAATTTCCTTGGTGGCTCAGAGAGTAAAGAATCTGCCTGCAATGCAGGTGACCCGGGTTCAGTCCCTGGGTTGGGGAGATCCCCTGGAGAAGGGAATGACTGCCCACTCCAGTCTTCTTGCCTGCAGAATCCCATGGACCGAGGAGCCTGGCGGGCTACAGTCCAGGCGGTTGCAGAGGGTCAGACAGGACTGACCGACGGACACTTTCACTTCCCACCTAACACATACGTAAGAAATGATAGGAAAGGAACGCTTTGTCACCCCTCATAGTTGAGTCAGAAAACAGTCAGCAAAGGATGTCACTTGACCCGTGATTGGTGGGGAGCTCTAATGGAGCGATCAGGCTGTCACCACCCAAATCCTTTGATCAACCTTAGCATCTCTGAAAATAGAAACCCGACATTAGGTGCCTCCAGATGTAATGTGATATGAGGCACACAGCACCAACCGTAACACATACATGCCAAAAAGAAGTCCAGCCTGAACCTAATCAAGTCTCTACAGTGAAGTAGACGACATACAGGGAAATAGAAAAGAAGTTAGATAAAACCAGAATGTGGGACATTCTGCAGGACAACCAGACTGGCTTATTGGACAAGCCAACAGCAGGGGAAAGGAGGAAGAGGGAGGGTTCAGTCTGATCAAAAGAGCCTTAAAAATCACAACCCCCAAATGTAATGAAGGGACTCTGATTCAGTCTGCAAAAGATTTATTTTTCCTCTTTCTTGGCCCTGTCACGCTTGGCATGTGGGATCTTAGTTCCCTGACCCGGAATCGAACCAGTGTGCCCTGGAGTAGAGGCACTGGAAGTGCGGCGTCTCAACCACGGGAGGAAGGAAGTCTCTTGATCCTGTTTTAAATAAACAATGTGTATAAATATTCTGAGATAATCAGGAGACCTTGATCATAAAATGGTTCTGAATAATTACTATTAATTTTATTAGGTGTGATAATAACACTGTGGTTAAAGAACAAAATGTTTTTCTGTTGTAGGGAGTAAAATATGCTGGAGGGAAATGACATGTTGTTTAGGATTCTCTTGAAAATACTTTTAACAGCAACAACAAAGGAAAACAGATATGCATAGATGAAATAAATGTGGAAAAATCTTGATAACTACTGAATCTGGGGAAACAGCACCCAGAGACTCACTGCACTGCTCTCTGAAACTTGAGGCATGTTTTATAATGGACTTCCCAGGTGGTTCTAGTGGTAAAGAACCTGCCTGCTAATGCAGGAGACATGAGACTCCGGTTCGATCTCTGGGTCGGCAAGATTCCCCGAGGGAGGAAATGACAACCCACTCCAGTCTTTTAGTCTAGTGGTCCTCAACCTTTTTGGCACCAGGGACTGATTTGTGGAAGGCAGTTTTTCCACGGACTGAGTAGGGGATGGTTTGTGGGTGACTTTTTTCTATCACTACATCAGGTCCACCTCAGATCATCAGGCATTACATCCTGGAGGCTGGGGACCCCTGTTTTAGACAATAGGTTAAGTAACAAAACAAAGCAGAAATTAGAAACCATTCAAATGAGCAGAAAAGGAACTAAGCATCCAAAATCTGAAGGATTTTGAAAAAAACATTCACTGGAAAACTTGTAGCCTTAAACGTATTCATTATTTTTTAAAAGAGTGACAAAAATATCACTTCTCAGCCTTTTGGCTAAGATCAAGTGCAAAAGAGACAAATGTATGGCTTTGGAAAAGGTACTTTTCTGCATTTGGTCAAGATGGAGTAATGAGGATTGAATTTACCCATCTGCCTGAAACAACAGAAAACTGGGTGACCTGTAGGAAACAGTGGTTCCCAATACTCTGAACATCAGGCCACAAAAGAAGCGATCCCAGAGAGGCGGAAAGCAAGAGCAGTGAGTCCTGCGATTCACTCGGGCCCGGTCAACGTCAGGGCAGCCTTGTCAGTGCAGACAAGGAGCCATGAATTCAGAGGAGAGAGAGAGAGAGCGGTGGGCTGGTGTAGGCTGTCGAGAAAGGCTTGGTGAGAACTCACTGCCGGTCATGGTATTTTAGAAAAGAGGAGACAGATGAGACTATGCCAGCCAAAAAGGAATCTTTTCTTTAGGCTCACGTGGGGGAACCATTAACCCAGTACAGTGCTCTTATTTTGTGATAGAAAAAAACCCAGGGAGGTTCGGCAGATAGTGACAGAGCTGGTCACTAGTCCCTGGCCGCAGTTCTGTGCCTTTCTGCTTTCCCATTTGCTTCAGCTGCCCATCTGGGAAGGAACAGCAGCTTTGGAAAAACAGGAGTGTGTGGTAGTTCAAAGAGGGGCCGAGAGGAGACTGAAGCTCCCAGAGTGCCTTCCCTCTGTGTCTGGAAAGAAAGGGAAGTCGCTCGGTCATGTCTGACTCTTTGCGACCCCACGGACTGTAGTCTACCAGGCTCCTCTGTCCGTGGAATTTTCCAGGCAAGAGTACTGGAGTGGGTTGCCATTTAAAGTAACTGCCTTTGAAATCTCATACCCAGTCTTTAAAAATAACGTGACTTGCGTATCCCATTCTCTAGTGAGGTTTTGGAATTAACTGGGGATAGAATTCAGATGTGTCCATTAATTGGTGACTTTGGCCATGTTACTGAAACTTTGATGGGCTTCCCTGATAGCTCAGATGGTAAAGAATCCATCTGCAACGCAGGAGTCCCAGGTTCCATCCCTGGGTCGGGAAGATCCCCTGGCGGGAATGGCAACCCACTCCAGTATTCTTGCCTGGAGGATCCCACGGACAGAGGAGCCTGGTGGGCCACAGTCCACAGGATTGCAAAGAGTCAGACACAACTGAGAGACTACAAACACGCACTGAAACTTTGAGCCTCAGTTTCCACATCTGCATCAAGGCAATAGAGGAGGGAGGGGGAACCCAGAACAAGCCCAGGTAGCTCGACAGTTTACTAAAATGTCAAACGTAGGTCTGACATCAAATCCAGCTTAGGAGTTCACATAAGTGGAATGAAGGAATACATTTATACAAAGATTTCTACATTCATGCCCATAGCAATTTTATTTGGAGTAGCCCAAAACTAGATACTATTCTGTGCTGTGTCTGATTCTTTGTGACCCTATGGACTGTAGTGCCCCAGGTTCCTTTGTCCATGAGATACTTCAGGCCAGAGTCCTGGAATGTGTTGCCATTCCCTACTCCAGGGGATCTTCCTGACCCAGGAATTGAACCCGGGTCTCTTGCACCTCCTATATTGGCAGGTGGATTATTTACCATTAGCGCCACCTGGGAAGCCCCAAGCATGACTCTCATGTTTAACAATAGGTGAATAAATAAATTATGGTATATTCATTCGGCAGAGTACTTACTTAGCAGTAAGATGGAATGAGCAATGGATGCATGCAACGTCACAGATGAATCTCAAACTAATTAATTCATTTACATATAATTCTACAGGATGCAAACTAATCTATCTTGTCAGAAAGCAGGTTAGTGGGTTCCTGCAAAACAGGTGTGGAGTGGGTGAGGAAAGGCAGGATGGAGAGATTGTTTTAAAAGCAGAAGGAAATTTTGGGGGAGTGTTGGTTATGTTCATTATTTTGTTTGTGGTGATGGTTTCATGGGTATCAAATTGTGTCAACCTTCAAAAACTGTACAGTTTAAGAATATGTGACTTATCGTGTTCAATGCTATCTTGATAAAGATATCTAAACAATAACAGTGAGATACCATTTCATACTCATTAGATGGGAAAAATTTCAAAGTTTGACAGTTATCTGACAATTGTGAAGTTGTGGATGAAAAGAACACTACCATATTGTTTATGGTATATGACTAGGGAATGGCACCATGGTGGGGGGGGGGGGCGTGGTGGTGATCTGTCAGAGTCCTTCAAGATTTAATAGGTACTTTAACAAGTGTTGTAGAACTTCCTTGGCAGTTCAGTGGTTAGGCCTTTTCCACTGCAGGGGTCGCAGGTTCAACCCCTGGTAGGGGAACTAAGATCCCCTGCTGTGCGTCGAGGCCAAAAAAAGTGCCGTCAATGTAGTGGGTTTTCTGGGAAGATGGCAACCTCTGTGCCTCTCTTCCTCGCTCAGCTACTTCAGGGCAAAATAGCTGCTGGGCTACTGGACTTCCATATTTTCCCTTGGGACCTGCCAGGATTCGGATGTACAAGGACCTTGCCCGTTTTCCCCTCACCCTCTGTTGGACTCCTTCCTTACAGATCAGAAAAGCTTCTGAGCTAAAGTGTAAGAAACTTACCACAGAAGAGATCTGGAGCAGTGTTGACTGTCTCGTTTGTCATCACTTGAGGCTGGGAGACAGTTAGATAGTATTTATGAACTGCTGCTAAAAAAGGCTGGACTCCAAGGATCCCATATCTGGCTGAAGAGCCATACATCCAGGAGCCACAGAAACACCTACGTGGACATGTGCTCAGTCACTCAGTCATGTCAGGCTCTTTTCCTTCTCCAGGGGATCTTCCCAACCCAGGGATCGAACCCGTGTCTCCTGCATTGCAGGCGGATTCTTTTCCAGTGAGCCACTGGAGAAGCCCTACGTGGACATACATTGTTTCAAAGATTGTCATGAATATTCCTGTGATGAATATACTAGAGAAATCTGGCTACAATAAACAACAATCTAAGTTAGAAAGTCAACTTGAAGATGAAGTGGAGAGGAAATACTTTTAGACTATGAAAATCTGAATGGCTGAGGATACACTGGGTTCCTGAGAGCGAGTGTGAAATTGTTAGTCACTCAGTCATGCCCAACTCTTTGGGACCCCATGGATTATAGCCTACCAGGTCCTCTGTCCTTGGAATTTTCCAGGCAAGAATACTGGAGTGGTTTGCCATTCCCTTCTCCAGGGGATCTTCCTGACCTAGGGATGGAACCTGGGTCTCCCGCAGTGCAGGCAGATTTTTTACCATCTGAGCCACCAGCAGTAGTAGCCTGGATTTCTAGAATTCTGTATACGTGTGAAATAAGGAACCTTGCAAGAGAAGAGGCTTTCTGCAAAGGAAACCCTGTTAGTAGTCTGGAAGTAAAAGATCCAATTCTCTTACCTATACCTGGTAGGTAGAAAAAAGGCTGGGACCCACAGGAAGCAAAACTGCCTAAAGATCTTATCTGACAAGGGGAAGATAAGGGGAGATAAAGCAAGAATGAAAGGAATGTCCCAAAGTTATTGGTGACATCTCCATCAATAACTGCAGCAAGCCTTCGAGTCTCCAGCAAGAGAGTCCCCTGCTCTGCACCCAGGACTCAGAGGGCCTGGTTTTCTTGCACCCAGAGCCCACCTTTCAGGGAAGGCGTGCCCGCTGTGTGGCAGGGGAGCTACCCACCCACCTTCTGCACGTGCGGTGGGGGGGGTTCCCTGGACTCCAGAATACCCCTCCCCACGGTCCCGAGCCAACCCTCAGGTCCAGATGTGTTTTTTTCCAAGGCTCCTCTCCAGGGAATGAACACACGTGGCAGGACGCAACAGCGGGCAAGGGACCACTCTGTGTATTTGTGTGTGTGCTGGGGAAGGCTGACAGAGCTTGCATTGTGCTGTGTCCACACCCGCAAGTGTGATGTTGTTCTTCCTTGTGAGAACAGAGCCGAGTGGGGACAGGAGGGCTGAGGGGCCATGAGCCAAGAGTGCCCCCTCTCCATTTTCCCAAGCAGATCCCCGTGAAGTCTGGGAATTCTAGATTTAAGCCCAGGCTTTATGAAGATTTATTTGTTACCTTGAAGGCTAGAACATGTTTTGTCTCACAGCTTGTTAGTTTGATTGATAACTTTTACGTATTTAGACAAAGGGTATGTGGGCCTTGCATTCTTGCCCTGGGACCTGTAAATGTCAGGGCAGCATTGTCCATGGTAGGTAATGAGCCATGAATTCAGAGAAGAAAGAGATCGCGGTGGGCTGGCGTGAGCTGTCGAGAAGGGCTTGGTGAGAATTCACGCCCGTCATGGTATCTTAGGTTAGGAGGAGACAGCTGAGGTTCTGCCAGCTCAAAATGTCAAGTAGCTTTTATTCAGGCTCACATAAGGGAAACTGCTAACCTAGGACAGAGCTCTGATTTTACAACAGAAAAACCCAGGGAAGTTCAGACATAGTAACGGAGTTGGGTGTGACCCCAAGGCCCCTGGCTGGCAGTTCTGTGCCTTTCTACTTTCCCATTTGCTTCAGCTGGCCAGCTAGGAAGGAACAGTGGTTTTGGAAAAACAAGACCGTGAGGAAGTTCAAAGAGGGGCCAAGAGGAGACTGAAGCTCCCAGAGTGCCTGCCCTTGTGTCTGTCTGGAAACACAGCCTCAAGTAGCTGCTTTTGGAATCTCATACCTGATCTTTAAAGCTAATGTGAATTGTGTATCCTGTTCTCTAACGAATTGGAGATTCAACGCATTAGAGATCAAGCTTTGGAATTAGACTGGGGGTAGAACTCGGATGCTGCCCATTGATTGATGACTTTGGCTTTCCCGATGGCTCAGATGGTAAAGAATTTGCCTGCAATGCAAGAGACCCAGGTTCATTCTCTGGGTCAGGAAGATCCCCTGGAGAAGGGAATGGCTACCCACTCCAGTATTCTTGCCCAGAGAATCCCATGGACAGAGGAACCTGGCAGGCTACAGTCCATGGGGTCGCAAAGAGTCGGACATGACTGAGTAACACGTTCACTTTTTCTTTTTTGGCCAAGTTTTGGTGAAATTTTGAACCTCAGTTTCCTCATCTATAAAATGGGAGTGGTAATGCTAGGGTCCACATGAAGAGTAAATGACATAAAGTATATCAAGCGTGCCTGGTGCTTGATCGGTGTTGGCTGATGAACTTTCTCCCATATCCATGGGAACAGGAGTTCCCTAATGAAATGGTCACTTGTGGTCTGGTCACAAGGCTCTGCGTTGTCCATCAGGATGGTATTATATGGTGTTTAGAATGTACGCTGCAACGTATTTACTCCCTTTGGAAAATGATATTGCAGCAACAGGTGAGTTTTGAAGAACTGATGACATGTTAACTTTGGATGAACACAGAGCAATGCTGAGTCCTGGTAAATTTACTGAGCAGGCACTCACAATCGGTTGGGATTCTTGGATGAAGGGCACACTTTCCTTTCCAGAGTTCCAGTCTATTTTTGTCAGCAAGGAGAAGTGATATGGCTTATTTTGTAATAATTCTTGTAATCCTATGATGAAATGCATGTTCTAAATCTACTAATCAGTTGGCAAAGACATAGTATTGTGCTTTTCTGTGTACTTAGAGGGAATATCTGAGTTGCTGCGAAAGCCATGGGATGGTTTATACGTTGTGCAGAAAAATCAGAGAGTCCTTTGACAGTTTTTTAAACTAGCAAATATATATGAAATTTTTGAGTCTTAAAATGACGTCAGTGAAAATATACAAATTTGGTGGTCAGTATGTTCTCCCTTAAGGGGACTATGAATTTTAGAAGAAGTGGAACTTTAAGTTGTATCAAGCTATCACTTAAAAAAAAAAAGCATTTTATTGATTGATTGATTGATCTGGCTGTGCTGGGTCTTCACTGCGGCACGCAGGATCTTTAGTTGCAGTATGCAAACTTAGTTGCAGCATGTGGGATCCAGTTCCCTGAACAGGGATCAAACCCGGGCCCCCCGCATTGGGAGCTCAGAGTCTTAGCCACTGGACTACCAGGGAAGTCCCCAAGTTATCACTGTTTGCTACAAGTAACAGAATTGCTTTCCCCCAACTACCCCCTCCTCCTTTTGGAGTTTTCTTGACCCCTTTCGCCCATTTCATCCACACCCCATCTCATATCTCAGACAGCCTCCAAGACTGGTTTCTGTTTGTTTGCTTGGTTTTAGATTCCACCTGTGGGTAAGATCATATACTTGTGTCTTTTTCCATCTGACTTATTTCACTTGGGATTCCCTGGTGGCTCAGATGGTAGAGTCTGTCTGCAGTGCGGCAGACCCGGGTTCGATCCCTGGGTCAGGAAGATCCCAGGAGAAAGAAATGGCAACCCACTCTAGTATTCTTGCCTGGAAAACCCCATGGATGGAGGAGCCTGGCAGGCTACAGTCCATGGGGGTCGCTAAGAATCAGACACAACTGAGTGACTTTACTTTCACTTTTTATTTCACTTAGTATAACACCCTCAAGTTCTATCCATGTTGTCACAAATGGCAAGATTTCATTTTTTTTAATGACTGAAATATATGTATGTATATGTATAAATATCTCACGTTTTCTTTACCCATTTATCCATCAATGGACGTTTAGGTTCTTTCCCTGTCTTGGCTATCGTGAACAATACTGCAGCAAACATAGTTTCAAATGAGTGTTTTCATTTTCTATGGATAAATATCTAGAAGTAGAAATGCTGGATTGTATGGTATTCCTATTTTTAAGTTTCTGAGGAAGCTCCATACTGTTTTCCATAGTTGTGCACTGGGGAAGCCAGTGTAGGATATTTTAGTGAAAGAATGGATGCCTTTTAGAATGTGTCATGTGGATATTCTCATTTTATCACTCTAGTCATTCAATTAATTCAACAAATATTTGGGGAAGGAGATTTCCGAGAAGGGGAATAAATAGAGCAAGGGCCCTAGGTGAATGCATATCTGGAACATTCAAGGGACAGAAAGGAGGCCAGCGTGGCTAGAGTGTGTAGTCAAAGGAAGAGAAATATAAGATGAATTTGGAAGGTTAGTAGACAGCCAGATCATGCAGGGCCTTGGAGGTTGTTGTATGGCCTTTTCCTTCTTTGAATAAGATGGGGATTCATTGGAGGGTTTGGACAGCAGAGAGTGCTTTCAATATTTTTCTGTTTTTAGTTTTCAAAATTTTTATGATGGTGTATCTTGGCATGAATTTCTTTGGGTGTATCCTGTTTGGGAATTTCTCACTGATTCTTTGGTCATTTGCATTTTTTGCTACTGAGCCCATTCAATGAGCTTTTTAATTGAATTTTTCCGGCAAAATATTTTTCATGATTTTTTTATCGTCTATTTCTTTTCTGTCTTCATTTTTTCATTTGTTGCAAGAGTGCTTCTAATTGTTCACTGGAGCAATTTTATGATGGCTGCTTTAAAATCTTGCACAAAGAACTAAACAGACATTTCTCCAAGGAAGACATACGGATGGCAAAAAAACACAGGAAAAGATGCTCAACATCACTCATTATCAGAGAAATGCAAATCAAAACCACAATGAGGTACCATTATACACCAGTCAGGATGGCTGCTATCCAAAAGTCTACAAGCAATAAATGCTGGAGAGGGTGTGGAGAAAAGGGAACCCTCTTACACTGTTGGTGGGAATGCAAATTAGTACAGCCACTATTGAAAACAGTGTGGAGATTCCTTAAAAAGCTGGAAATAGATCTGCCATATGACCCAGCAATACCACTTCTAGGCATACACACTGAGGAAACCAGATCTGAAACAGACACGTGCACCCCAATGTTCATCGCAGCACTGTTTATAATAGCCAGGTCATGGAAGCAACCTAGATGCCCATCAGCAGACGAATGGATGAGGAAGCTGTGGTACATATACACCATGGAATATTACTCAGCCATCAAAAAGAATTCATTTGAATCAGTTCTAATGAGATGGGTGAAACTGGAACCCATTATACAGAGCGAAGTAAGCCAGAAAGATAAAGACCATTACAGTATACTAACACATATATATGGAATTTAGAAATATGGTAACAATAACCTCATATGCAAAAAAAGAAAAAGAGACTCAGATGTATAGAACAGACTTGTGGACTCTGTGGGAGAAGGCGAGGGTGGGATGTTTCAAGAGAACAGCATCGAAACATGTATATCTAGGGTGAAACAGATCACCAGCCCAGGTTGGATGCATGAGACAAGTGCTCAGGCCTGGTGCACTGGGAAGACCCAGAGGGATGGGGTGGAGAGGGAGGTGGGAGGGGGGACCGGGATGGGGAATACATGTAAATCCATGGCTAATTCATTTCAATGTATGACAAAAACCACTGCAATGTTGTAAAGTAATTAGCCTCCAACAAATAAAAATAAATGGAAGAAAAAAAAAAAAACAAATCAATAAAAAAAAAAAAATCTTGCACAGATTCTTGTCTTTTCTCACTGAAGTGAGATGACATGCTCCTGGTTCTTGGGGGATGAGTAATGTTTTCATATATTCTGGACACTTTTTTCCTAGTTCCTCTTTAAATCTTCTACCTTGGCTGTTATTAATAGTTTCCCATTTGGTGAAAGTCTGGACACCAGCCTCAATCTGTGGACACTTTACCCCTGGGCTGGTAGGGAGGGGGAGGCGTGTCCACTCTTTACTAGAGGACAGGGCATAGTCCACACTGGCAGGGGACCCAGGGGAGAGAGGAAACAGTGTGATTTACTTGTGGTATTGATCTCAGGTGGCCTTGGCCTGCAACAGCTTCGAGCAGGGCTTGGGTTCCCAGCCAGAGCTTGAGGCTGGGTCATCCTGGAGAAAGCACCAGATCCTAGCCACTAGTCCAGTGGTCAGTGACAAGGGCCCTGGCCCTTTGGCTCTGCAGAAAAGAATTCCCACAAAGACGGAAAGCAGTGAAGCAAGTTATTTATTAAGAGGAAAAAAAGAATACAGTATGTGTGGATAGACACATGGGCAGAGTCAGGGAGAGAGTTGCGGAGTCTTGCCCTCGTAGTGGTTTCAGTTCAGTTCAGTCACTCAGCCGTATCTGATTCTTTGCAACCCCATGGACTGCAGCAAACCAGGCCTCCCTGTCACCTCCCATCACCAACTCCAAAAGTTTACTCAAACTCATCCATCCAGTTGGTGATGCCATCCAACTATCTAGTCCTCTGTCATCCCCATCTCCTCCCACCTTCAATCTTTCCCAGCATCAGGGTCTTTTCAAATGAGTCAGTTCTTTGCATCAGGTGGCCAAAGTATTGGAGTTTCAGCTTTACCATCAGTCTTTCCAGTGAACACCCAGGACTGATCTCCTTTAGGATGGACCTGTTGGATCTCCTTGCAGTTCAAGGGACTCTCAAGAGTCTTCTCCAACACCACAGTTCAAGAGTGCCAATTCTTTGGCGCTCAGCTTTCTTTATAGTCCAACTCTCACATCCATACATGACTACTGGAAAAACCATAGCTTTGACTAGTGGTTTGAATTACTTTAATGGGGCATTTCTTCTGGGTTTCCTTTGGCCAATCATTTTGATTTGCCTGGTTCCCAGTCCATATTTGGCATATTTCAGGATCCTCCCATAAGTGCACACACACCTCTTAACCAAGATGGATTTTACCCAAAAGATGTCTGGGTAGAACATCCCTTGACGTAACTCCCCTTTGGCCTGCACAGAGCCTTTTCTTTCTTTTTTTAAAATTTTTTATTTAAATTATTTATTTATTTTACTTCACAACATTGTATTGGTTTTGCCATACATTGACTTGAATCTGCCATGGGTGTACATGTGTTCCCCATCCTGAACCCCCCTCCCAACTCCCTCCCCATCCCATCCCTCTGGGTCATCCCAGTGCACCAGCCCCGAGCATCCTGTATCATGCATCAAACCTGGACTGGCGATTCGTTTCACATGTGATACTTTACATGTTTCAATGCCATTCTCCCATATCATCCCGCCCTCGCCCTCTCCCACAGAGTCCAAAAGACTGTTCAGTACACCTGTGTCTCTCTTGCTGTCTCGCATACAGGGTTATCGCTGCCATCTTTCTAAATTCCATATATATGCGTTAGTATAATGTACTGGTGTTTTTCTTTCCGGCTTACTTCACTCTGTATAATAGGCTCACGGAGCCTTTTCTGAGCATGTGCGGTCAGGGCGGTCTCCTGACTTTGAGAATAAGAACGATGTGGTCTGGGCGGGTCCCAGCCACGTCGCCTTAAGGGTCCCGCTCTTCTTGTCCTGCAGTTTCCATCCGCAGAGAGTGGATCTCCCATCGCTTTACCCTGGGGAGAGCCATCCGCCTCTGGCCTCAGTATCTGGAATAGGGCGGGTGCTGTCAAAAGCACTGTGTCCTGCTCAGCTTCCTCTTTCCTGGTCCTTTGGGTACAGACAGCAGTCACTTCACGGGGCTTTTATTTCATCTACTCCTTTTGTTAAGTGTTTCTCTGTGGTTCCAGACTTGTGCGCTGTGACCACGGAGCATCGGTTTAACTTGTGAGGGAAATAGAGCAACATCTGCTGGACACAGCGTGAACTGCTAGCTCAAGGTAGTTCACGATTATTCAATGGTGCTACATTCCTCTCTGGGAGAAGGCAATGGCACCCACTCCAGGACTCTTGCCTGGAGAATCCCATGGACGGAGGAGCCTGGTAGGCTGCAGTCCATGGGGTCGCTGAGAGTCGGACACGACTGAGCAACTTCACTTTCACTCTCATGCACTGGAGAAGGAAATGGCAACCCACTCCAGTGTTCCTGCCTGGAGAATCCCAGGGACGGGGGGCGCCTGGTGGGCTGCCGTCTACGGGGTCGCACAGAGTCGGACACGACTGAAGCGACTTAGCAGCGGCAGCAGCACATTCCTCTCTATTAGGTTAATTTCTTTGTGAAGCTGAGGATTTTAGCTGTTGCAGAAAGAAAAGCAAGTACTGCATCACAATTAATGTGGCGTGTCCAATCTGATTCCTAAAGTTCAAAACGTTGTGTTGTGCCCAACAGGCAGGCACACACATCCTACTAAGTGTGGTTATGTAAGAATGAAATAAAAATATTTTTTTCTTTGAATTTATATATTTTTTCCAAGCAGCTCCTAAGCTGCTAAGATATAAATCATAATTAAGTCGTTTGAACATATGCTACTTAACACATTATTGATTGGGAGATTTTTGCAGAAACTAATGCCTGTGGCCAGCAATTTTTTTATGTAAATGAATACTGAAACACTCCAGTCAGTAATGTTTGGGTAATAAAAGACATATTAATACATCTCTGGTCAATAAGTTGTTATAATGTGCAGAATTGTTGGCTTATTTATTTTGCCTGAGGGGTGCAGTGAAAAAAATCAGAAGCACTGAAGGTATTGAGAGAGTTTGGGAACCTCTGACTTAAGGATGAATTCCTCCTGCTTTCTCTGTTTCTTCCAAGTAATGAATCCCGCCCTGCATGGGGTGTAGTTGTGTGCACAGAACTAGGAAATCCTCAGACCTAAGTCTTCATCTTGCTGATGACAAACACCATCTCTGCCTTGTCCTCCCCCAAGTTCCCTCATTACCTTAAAACTCAAACCTGAGTCTGTCTGTCCCCAGTCTTCAAGGCACATGGGCTACACCGGGTCTTTAAAGCCAAGAGGAAACACGTGCCTCGGTTTCCCCAGACACTTGTTTCTAAAAGAAGGCATGCCATTCGGGTCACCAGAAGACTTGGCTTGGGTGTTCATCATTTTGCCAATACCTCCTCCGCATGGGTAATTCTTGACCGATGTGGTTCAGTCGCTCAGTCGTGTCCAACTCTTTGTGACCCCATGCACTGCAGCACACCAGGCTTCCTTGTCCATCACCATCTCCCGGAGCTTGCTCAAACTTGTGTCCATTGAGTCAGTGATGTCATCCAACCATCTTGTCCTCTGTCGTCCCCTTCTCCTCCCACCTTCAATCTTTCTCAGCATCAGGGTCTTTTCAAACGAGCCGGCTCTTCACCCCAAGTGGCCCAAGTATTGGAGTTTCAGCTTCAGCATCAGTCATTCCAATGAATATTCAGGGTTGATTTCCTTTAGGATTGACTGATCTTGCAGTTCAAGGGACTCTCAAGAGTCTTCTCCAACACACAGTTCAAAAGCATCAATTTCTTCAGTGCTCAGCCTTCTCTGTGGTCCAACTCAGATCCATAAATGACTACTGGAAAAACCATAGCTTTGACTATATGGACCTTTGCTGGCAAACTAATCTTGCTGCTTTTTTATATGCTGTCTAGATTTGTTGCAGCTTTTCTTCCAAGGAGCAAGTGTCTTTTAATTTCATGGCTGCAGTCACCATCTGCAGGTTAGTGGACTATAGTCCATAGGGTTGCAAAAAATAGGACATGACTGGAGCAACTTAGCATGCATCTAACATGTAACTGTGTAACAGCCCTGTGTGTGTGTGTGTGTAAAGTTGCTTCAGTCATGTCTGACTCTTTGCGACCCTGTGGACTGTGGCCTGCCAGGCTCCCCTGTCCGTGCAATTCTCCAGGCAAGAATAGTGGAGTGGGTTCCTCCAGGGGATCTTCCTGACCCAGGGATCGAACCCACATCTCTTATGTCTCCTGCACTGGCAGGCAGGTTCTTTACCACCAGCACCATCTGGGAAGCCCCATAACAGCCCTATAGGACATGTAACTATAGAACAGCTCTATATAGAAGATAAATATATAATGGGCACATAGCAGTAACAGCTTTAGTTTGGATTGCGAACAAGTGACAGGCAATCTTCTTTTTTAAACATTTATTTATTTTTAATTGAAGGATACTTGCTTTACAACATTGTGTTGGTTTCTGCCATGCATCAACATGAATCAGCCATAGGTCTATGTATGTCCCCCATCTCTTGAACGTCCCTCCCAGCTCCCACCCCCAGACAGTCTTCTGAAACACAATTTACTCTAAATGCTGCATGCTATGTAATCTATTTAAAGACCTTTTAACGCACAAATAGGAATTTAAAGTTAAATTTCAGTCTGAAATGGGGACACTATCAGCAGAATGCAAGTTATGGGAAACTCTACACAACAACCAACCTGGTTTCTTCTATTTGAAAAAATTGTCAGGAAAACAAACAAACAATGGAATGGAACCATTAGAAAATGACATTCATGAGAACTGGAAATCATCTGACTAAATATTTGGTACCAAGTAATTACTGTTGCTTCTTAGACAGGAGATGGTTATTTAAAATAATCTCTCTAGTAGAGATTTATAAAATGATAAAATTATGTATCTGTGACTTGCTTCAAAACACTAATGGAGAAGTGGAGGAGGCAGGTATGCCTAGAGGTTAAAATTTTAGGGCTCAGTGAGGGGCACACAGAAGTCCATTATACTGTTGTCCTTTTTGTGCGTATGTTCAAAATTCTCTACAATCAAAAGTAGGAAAATATTTGACTTGATTGTCAAACCCGACAGACTCAGAAGATGCCAAGACCAGTATACTGCTGACAGAATCTTGTCTGTGGCTGTAGGTGTGTGTCTTGGGGAGTTAATGTCTTGTTATTGTTAAATATCAAGAAGTGAAATAATTTCACTGTTTTTATTACTAAAAAAGTTCTGTGTAAGCTGTACAGAATTAGATACTTTCCTTGGTAAGAAAAAAAATTGAAATGTTCTATAATTTTCTATCAAGCATGCCCAAATATTCCACACACAGCAAATAATGTGTTTTAAAGAGATCAAGTAGCATTTATAATAGAGAGAGGAGCATTGTTATCCCTAGCATGAATACAATGGTGATAAGAGTAAAATAAAATGATCAACATTATGGAATTTTTGAGGCAAAAAAAGATTTTTTTCCCCCAGTGAGACCAATATTTTATTAACATACTAGAAATAAGCCAGCACAAAGTACATTCACCTGGTGCTAAAAATCCCGCCACCACGCACCCTCAACCTCGCATACCTGGGTTTTCCCAGCAGCCCCTGGGCAGACTCGGCTTTTCCGGGCCTCCTCTAAGACCCTGGGGGCGGGGTCTGAGGTCCTCAAGCCTGTTGCTGCCCCAGCTGCGGCAGGTGGTGAGCAGGTCATGGAGATGCTGCGTCTGCTCGCCACGGGGGATGACGACAAAGTCATCAGAGGAAACTGGGTCCTCAGAAAAGGATCCTGTGGCACGTGACATTGCTCAGCCCTCGCTGCTCCCTGAAACTGTCTCCCTTGAGTATCTACGTCCTCCTGCCTTTCAGGTTCTCACTTACGGGCTGCAGTTCCTCCAACTCACCCTGCAGTCACTGGGGTGGGCTGGGGTGGGAAGGGCGCTTTGGCACCTGGGGGCTTCTCCTCTGGGGGATTATAAGGAGGCACAAACTAAAGAGAGCTCTCTTGCATGGCTGGACCAAACCCAAAGTCATTCGCTGTCCCAACGTGCCCTCCCAGAACAGTAGATTTGTAGTACAATCTACTGTAGGGTGTCAGTTTAGAAAACACTTCACAAGGAAGCCATCTGACCTGATACGATTTTATTTTGCAAAGAATATCATCTTAGCAACCAGCTGTCCTCTCGAGATGAATCTGGAAGTGGCAATATCATTTTTAATGAAGTAAGCTAAAGGACTCTAACAGCGATCCCAACAACTTTTTGGATGAGTTCCATATACTGTAAGACGTTGAAATCTTGGCCACCAGGGGAACTCTGAAGTTTCTCTTCCTTACAGTTTTGGGGGGAACAGTCCAGCGAATGGTTTGGGGTATAATCTCCAGCGAGTCTGCTGGTATACAGGCATAAAAAAATGGCTGGTTTTGTTTTTTTTCAGAATGGAAGCTGATATCCTCTTGATGAGGTTTTGCTGATGATTTGTATTTACTTGGGAAATAATCCAGTCTTTCTGATTCATAATCCCTCACATTCTTCCTTCCTGTGTGTTTCTGTTTACTCTTTGTATAACTGTCATCACATTCCCAAGGCATGTTGTTCTTTCTAAAGAAGTCCAATTTGGCCTTCCTTCTTTCTCTGCTTTCTGAATGCCTGTGAGGTTTGCCTTGGCTTTTTGCAAGATGTAATTTAATATTGGATTCTGTTAAGGGAACTAAAGAATAATTTTTCCCGCTCACTGTAGTCTGTGAAAGCATCTCCCCATTGAAAGAAATGGAAGATGATACAGATGGAAGCCCAACGGTATTTAAGGAGCTGTGACACCACGGGTCAGGAGGCTGCATTTTGGAGGACCATCCATGTTTCCTGCTTCTGTGAGATTCATGAGATGATGGTGTCATTTTGGAGGACCATCCATGTTTCCTGCTTCTGTGGGATTCATGAGATGATGGTGTCATTCTGGAAGACCATCCACGTTTCCTGCTTCTGTGGGATTCGTAAGGTGGTGGTGTAATACTGGAGGATGACCCGTGTGTCCTGCTTTTATGGGGTTCATAAGAATGGGGTGTCACAATTGAGGAATGTTGTCGATGACCTCTAATATGATGGGAACCCACATCTTCACTGTAAAGTGGTTTCAAACCCATTTTGACTTTCTTGTAGAGATTTTCCACAGGTATGCCTTTCTGTAATTCAAATAGAATACTCTCTGCTTCCTGACTTAAATAAGGGGTGGCATCTAAAAAGATACAGTCTTCACTCTCATGTACATCATGAGCTGAGCATTCCTCCAAGTTATCTGAATTCTCGATATCTGTCTGACTGTCAGTAAAATCTTCAAAATTCTGAATTGAATGGGAACCACCTACATCCTGAGCCTTTTTCTGAATCTTTAAATCAACAGATTCATATGTATTTGTTTCTTGAAACCATACATGACATTGTTTATCTTTTTCTGGAGTCACGTGAGATTTTAACTTAGAAAGAGCAACGGTATCTTTCTGCACCATGCTGTGTTGATCAAGGTCAAGGGCACACACCTGGGTAGGTGCCAAGGAATTTTTGACTAATGATGCGTCTTCATGGAAACTTTGTTTTTTGAAAGCGATATGTTCTAATGGTTGTGTATCAATGGGATGACTGCCACTTTCCCCACTGTTGTCTCCTTTTTCACATATTGCAGCTGTCTGTAATTTAAGAGTATGTTTGGGAAATGCAGTTGGCTTGGGGAACATCCATGCAACTGGAGAACCCAGGAGAAAACGAAAGTATTTGTATTGTAAATCAAGATCTATTTGATGAAGAGAGTTTTCCTCAAAAAGTAACAAAACTCTGTTTTTTCGTTTTGGTACTTTGACCACAGAATGAATACATTTAGATAAAGGTTTCCTTCTATCTTGAGCATTGGCCATTGTGTAAGATTCCCTTACAATTCTGGGGAAGGCTTTCATTTGAATCTCCAGTGTTTTCTTAGAAAAGTGTATGAGGAGTTTGTTTTTTTCTCCTACTGAGCAGTTCTGGAAAATATGAGGCAATGTTTTCTCTCTAGCAGAAGTCAGTGAAGGTACTCCACTTTCTAGCTCTTTCATCCTCTTTAACTTTGTAATGTTCACTGCCTCTTCACTGCCTCTTGAAACATTAATAATCAGTGACTTCATACAACTGACAGGAGGTGAGTCTTTTTTGTATTTGTGTTTTAGGTTAAATTCTACAGTATCAATCCCTTCCAGAGGCAAAAAGAACATTTGTTTATGTCTTGGATAGAGCTTCCAACTGTTATGTTTTGAAATAGCCAATTTTTGATAAAAGCTGAACCTTTGGAAGGATCGTTTTACCACCTCTGGTATCAAATTCAGTCTTATTTCAGGTGCTTTTGACTCTAAGTGATTCGTGAGCTTGATTTTTTCTTTGCAAGTAAAATTTTCTAAAATAGGTTTTGGCTGCAATTCAGGATGTATTGTCATGGATAGTGTACTTAGACCCCTTGTGAAAAGCTGTGAGTTCCAATCATCAGGTTTATTGTCTTTTACTTTTTCAAGGTTTTTAGGAAAAAACTTGTTTTGGATCATGTTTTTTATCTGGGATTCAAGAACATTTTTAATTGCTTCACAAAGAGGAATCATAATTCCTGCACTTGGACTATATCCCACTGTATTTCTTTCACTACCTTTAACTTGGGGTTGAATAGGCACAGTTCCTAGAGAAGTTTCTTGTCGCTGGACCTTTTGTATGGCTGTGTCCTGTACAGGTTCACTCTGATCCCTCTGACTGAGTGGCGAGGCACACCCCATGGTATCAAATAGTTGAGTCTCATCTTGTGGTTCTTCTACCCTTGGAGGAGAACTGTTCATATTTAGGGTACATTTCATGTGAGTATCCACATTTTCCTTTGGATTTGTAGACATGATTAGACACCCTGTAGGTGTTTCAGTGGGTTTTGGTGCCTTTCCTTGCTCCATCATAATCAAGTCAGGTTCTTTTATGATCTTTTCCACATTTTCCTTTGGACCTTTAGACATGATTAGACACCCTGCAGGAGTTTCAGAGGGTTTTGGTGCCTTTTCTTGCTGGATCATAAGCATGTCAGGTTCTTTTGCAATCTTTTCCACATTTTCCTTTGGATCTTCAGACATGATTACACACTCTGTGGGTGTTTTAATGAGTTTTGGTGACTTTTCTTGTCCAACCTTAAGGAAGTCATGTTCTTTTACAACCCTTTCCACATTTTCCTTTGGATCTTTAGACATGATTAGACACTCTGTAGGTGTTTCAGTGGTTTTTGGTGCCTTTTCTTGTTCAACCATAAGCAACTCAGGTTCTTTTATGATCCATTCCACATTTTCCTCTGTATCTTGAGACATGACTAGAAACTCTGTAGGTTTTTTAATGGGTTTTGGTGCCTTTTCTTGCTGGATCATAAGCATGTCAGGTTCTTTTGCAATCTTTTCCACATTTTCCTTTGGATCTTCAGACATGATTACACACTCTGTGGGTGTTTTAATGAGTTTTGGTGACTTTTCTTGTCCAACCTTAAGGAAGTCAGGTTCTTTTACAACCCTTTCCACATTTTCCTTTGGATCTTTAGACATGATTAGACACTCTGTAGGTGTTTCAGTGGTTTTTGGTGCCTTTTCTTGTTCAACCTTAAGGAAGTCAGGTTCTTCTACAATCCACTCCACATTTTCCTCTGTATCTTGAGACATGACTAGAAACTCTGTAGGTTTTTTAATGGGTTTTGGTGCCTGCCTTTTCTTGTTCAACCTTAAGGAAGTCAGGTTCTTCTACAATCCACTCCACATTTTCCTCTGTATCTTGAGACATGACTAGAAACTCTGTAGGTTTTTTAATGGGTTTTGGTGCCTTTTCTTGCTGGATCAAAAGCATGTCAGGTTCTTTTACAATCTTTTCCACATTTTCCTTTGGATCCTCAGACATGATTAGACACCCTGTACCCATTTCAGTGGGTTTTGGTGCCTTTTCTTGTTCAACCATAAGCAAGTCAGGTTCTTTTACGATCGATTCAACATTTTCCTTTGAATCTTCAGACATGACTAGACACTCTGTAGGTGTTTTAATGGGTTTTGGTGCCTTTTCTTCTCCAACCTTGAGCAAGTCAGGTTCTTTAACAATCCTTTCCACATTTTCCTTTGGCTCCTTAGACGTGATTAGAGACCCTGTGGGTGTTTCGGTGGGTTTTGCTGCCTTTTCTTGTTCAACCACTAGCAAGACAGGTTCTTTTACAATCCTTTCCACATTTTCCTTTGGATCTTCAGACATGATTAAACACCCTGTAGGTGTTTCAATGGGTTTTGGTGCCTTTTCTTGTTTGGTCATAAGCACGTCAGCTTCTTTTATGATCCCTGAGTTATCTTGTTCTGGAACAACCCTTTCGTTTGTTTGTGGAGCTAAATTTTTATTTATTTCACTGCTGAGGTTTGCTTCTGATTTGATGTTAGGAAGTTTGTGCATTTGCTGTTTGTCCACCACGAAGGGCTGGGAATCCTGTGGAACTGTGTTTGTAAAATTCTGGTTCCCTTCTTTTACAATGCTTGAACTGTTCCTCTTCATAGTTTCACTAGTATTTGGTGAGTTCTTCTGAAATTCTGAAATACGGGTTCTCTTTACACTTTCTAGGTTTGTCCGAGATTTTACTGGTTCTTTAGTCTGAGATGGACTCACTGTGGAAATAGAAAGACTTCTGATAAATATTTCTGAGGCATCTCCTCTTCTCAAAGCTATTTTCTTTGACTTGTTAAAGTTATACTCTAATTTCATTCGATTGCTTGGAGTACCTCGTCCCATGTTGTCTAGAATCTGTAGAACTGGATGCTTTTGGATTTTCATATTTAAATATTTGGGGCTCAATTCTCTTTTCAAGTCTGCTATTGTTAATCTGCCTTTCTGGCCTCCTAATTTGGGAGAAAGAGGAATATAGGCATAAAATGAATCCAGAGCATGCTTCTCAGGCATTTTTTGTAGTTGAATGTTATGTTTTGCAGTGGACACTTCTCTTTCCTTTTTATGGCTTTGCTCAGTTGGGCACCTGTTTGCCATAGGAGTGATTACCTGAGTCTCAGTCTGAGGTTCCTCTGCCCTTAGAGATGCGGTGTTCAGGTTTACTGTATTGCTTGTGTCCATTTTTATGGTCTCCTCCTTCAGATTAACAATGGTGTGTTTGTACATTTCTATTTTGTCTTCTTCTAGATGGACAGCTATGTTTGTATCTATTTTTAATATCCCTTCTTTCATTTCTAACTTTTTTTGCTTCAGATTTCCAGTGGAGCCAGTGTCAGTCTCATTTTTCCTCCCCACATCTCCAGATTGAAGTGGAAAAGTCCAGGAGGAAACAGACTTCTGAAGCGATTCTAGATTGTGTGCCTCTTTATCTGGAACAAGCAATGTCTGCTCCTTTTTCCCTCTTTGGGCATCAAACTCTGTCATACCCATTTGTATTCCTGGCAGCATTTGTGTTCCAGGGCACACTGCAGTTTGCTTGTGCACATCTATTTCCAATGATGTCCTTTGCTTTACATGTTGAAGTGGAATTTTCAGAGAAAGACTAGAATCCACTCTGGTCTTTTGTCCACTCCCAGCCTGCAGCACCACTTGCTTTTTCATGACAATTTCTTGATCTGCATTTTGGAGTGCATCTGACTCTGTGATATTCATTTCCTCAAGGGGCTCCTTTATCTGTGGTGCTAACACTTTGGGAGGGGACATTTCACTTGTTTTTCTATTGTTTTGTCTATCTTCTTCTGGCGTATCAAGTTTACATAGATCTGTAGATGCTGGAGATGCTTGTGCTAAAGCTCCTTCTTGGTGGTGGACATCTTGCTTTGAAGCAGAAAATCCTTCTGAACTGACAGGGGAGCCAAGTGTGGCATATATTTCCTTGGATAGTTTCCTTGGCAGTGAAACTAGAACGTGAGGACTTATTTTATGGCTTAGGTCATTCATTATTTCTGTTTCTTTCTTCAGACTTTCAATTTTAGTGAGATCCATCATGGGGAAGGAAAGAATTGTAGCCAAAGTTTCTGGTTTGTAGTTTTTCTGCTGAGCCTCTGACCCTGCAAAGAAACTTTCTAGCCTTTTCCCACCTTTTACAGTACCATGCCCTGTGACGTGAAAGTCCTCCTGCTGCGAATCTGAAAGTAACTGACTCACACCTCCTTCAGATTTGACTTGTAGAGGTCCCTTCCTTTGCTGTACACTGAGCACAAAGTTTGCCGTCCACTGTTGCATGGTTTCTTCTGGCGCCGAGCGTTCTGCGTTTTTAACAATTTCCCTCTCACCAGCAGCTGATTCTGTGATTGCTGTTTTCTGGGTATCTGATGTTTCCTGGAGATTTTGCTGTGGATGAGAGGATCCTGTGATTCCTGGTGTGTCTTTGTCTGTTTTGCTCCCTAAATCTAAATAAAGAGGTGCAGAAGGGATAGAAAGAAAAGTCCTTGTCAGGACCATACTTGGTTCATCTTTATCTTTGTGTACTTTTCCCCCTGGCTCTTTAATAACATTCAACACAAATTTCTTTGTACTAAGGACATCCAGAATTGGTGAAATCGCTGATTTTTTGTGATGGGTCCATAGCCTCATATCTACGTTTGTCACGTCAAGCTTTTTTTCTTTCTCTGACATACATTGTTTTCTTTTTATTACATCATCACTAATTCCCTTTGTATCCGTTCTCTTCGTTGCATCTGATAATGCTGAACTCATTCGTGGAAGTAGAGAGGGTTTTTTAATTCCAAGCTTTCCTTCATCTACTTGTGTACCTTTATCCAGTTTCGGCTTAGTTGGAAGTGTGGCAAGATAAATATTTCTTCCGACCTCACCAGGTGGTTTACCTTGAGTTTCCTGTTTCTTTTGCCCTGTCCCTCCGAGGTTCAGATACAATTCTGATCTGTGGAGCGTATATGAAGAAGGTGATTTCTTGGACTTCAAAATTATATATTTGGTGTGTGTCACACCTCTCCTATCTACTGATTTTTCTCTGTCCCTCTCTTCTTTCTCAGGAATAGGTTGTTCCTCATTTTGAACACCTTTCCTGGAATCACCACTAATTGAATATGTATGTATCATTTGCTCTGCCTTTGATATTCTCCCCAAAACAGACCTTCTGTGTGCTAGCATTTCATCATCAACTTGTACTTCTTTATCCAACTTGAGGGCAGGGATAGATGGTGATGAAATAGAAAATTTGGTCAGGTATTGACCATCTTTTGTGATATCATCACTAATTGAATATGCATGTGCTGTTTCCTCTGCATATGCTATTCTCCCCAAAACAGGCCGTCTAAGTGTGAGCATTTCATCATTGACTTGTTCTTCTTTATCCAGCTTGAGGGCAGAGGGATACGGTGATGAAGCAGAAAATCTGGTCAGGTTTTGACCATCTTTTGTGGTATCACCATGAATTGAACCCCTATGTACTACTTCCCCTGCATATGAAATTCTCCCCAAGGCAGACCTTCTGTATGCTAGCATTTCATTGTCAACTTGTACTTCTTTATCCAATTTGAGGGCAGGAAGAGATGGTGATGAAGCAGAAAATTTGGTCAGGTTTTGAACATCTTTCATGGTATTACCACTCATTGTCTCTGTATGTGCTATTTCACCTACATACGGCATTCTTCCCAAGACAGACCTTCTATGTGTTAGCATTTCATCATTGACTTGAACTTCTTTATCCAATTTGAAGGCAGAAAGAGATGGTGATGAAGCAGAAAATTTGGTCAAGTTTTGATCATTTTTTGTGATATCACCACTAATCAAATCTGTATGTACTATTTCCCCTGCATATGATAGTCTTCCCAAGACAGACCTTCTACATGCTAGCATTTTGTCATCAACTTGAACTTCTTTATCGAATTTGTGGGCAGGAAGAGACGGTGATGAAGCAGAAAATTTGGTCAAGTTTTGATCATGTTTTGTGGTATCACCACTAATTGAATCTGTATGTCCTGATTCCCCTGCATATGATAGTCTTCCCAAGACAGACCTTCTCTGTGCTAGCATTTCATCATCAACTTGTACTTCTTTATCCAATTTGAGGGTGGGGAGAAGTGGTGATGAAGTCGAAATTTTGGTCAGATTTTGACCATCTTTCATGGTATCACCACTAATTGAATCTCTGTGTACTGTTTCCCCTGCATATGTCATTCTCCCCAAAACAGACCTTCTAAGTACTAGCATTTCATCATTGACTTGAACATCTTTATCCAGTTTGGGGGCAGAGCGATATGGTGATGAAGCAGAAAATTTGGTGACGTTTTGACTGTCTTTTGTGATGTCACTACTAATTGAATCTCTGTGTACTATTTCCCTTGCATATGAAATTCTCCTCAAGACAGACCTTGTATGTGCTAGCATTTCATCATCAACTTGTACTTCTTTATCCAATTTGAGGGTGGGGAGAGGTGGTGATGAGGTAGAAGTTTTGGTCAGGTTTTGAACATCTTCCATGGTATTACCACTAATTGTTTCCGTATGTACTATTTTCCCTGCATTTGAAATTCTCCCCAAGACAGACCTCCTATGTGCTAGCATTTCATCATTAACTTGTACTTCTTTATCCAATTTGAGGGCAGGAAGAGATGGGGAAAAAGCAGAAGATTTGGTCAGGTTTTGAATATCTTTTGTGGTATTACCACTAATTGTCTTTGTAGGTACTACTACTCCTGCATATGACATTCTCCCCAGAGCAGATTTTCTACATGCTAGCATTTTATCATTGACTTGTACTTCTTTATCCAACTTGAGGGCAGGGAGAAATGGTGATGAAGTAGAAGATTTGGTCAGGTTTTGAGCATCTTCCGTGGTATCACCACTAGTTGTGTCTGTATATAATTCCCCGCCATATGCTATTCTCCACAAGACAGGCCTTGTACTTGCTAGCGTTTCATCATCAACTTGTACTTCTTTACCCAACTTGAGGGCAGGGAGAGATGGTGATGAAGTGGAAGATTTGGTCAGAACCATACCTGGTTCATCTTTACTTTCCTGCATCTCCTTTCCTTGATGTTTGGGAGATACAAAGTTTCTTCTTTCTACTCTGTCCTCTTTCTTGTTCCGGGGCAAGTATTTTTCTCTGGAGGGACTGATGGCAGTATCTCTCGCCCTTGACTCTACATGTATCACTTCCTCAGAACTTGATGATTTCTGGAAGTTTACTGGGGGAAAAGAGGATCTTGGTAGCATTGACATGCCCTCTTCTCTTATAGATAGGTCAGTTAGATTGTGTGTAAGTACAATAGGTGATTCCTTTGCTTTCAAATCCATGTTATGGGGGTCCACTCTACTATTCATATCCACATTTTCCTTTCTCTCCTCTTCTTTCTGCAGCATGTGTTCTTTTAATATGTTTACATCTTTTGAAAGTTCCCCCTCATTGGTGTCAGCATATTGTGACGATTCCTTGGACTCTGCTTGTGGGGGAGGCAATTTTGTGATTCTTATCATGTACCTCTCTCCTTCTGGTTTATCAAATTTAAGATATGGTAGAGTCAGTAAAGAAGTACAGATGTTTTTCAATCTTGTAACTAGTTCACTGTCCTCTCTCTGTACCATTTTCTTTTGCTTTTTAATTTTGCACTGTGATTCTTTGGCATCACATCTATGTGAAAGTGGTAATTCCTTTGCTTTCTGATGCACAGCTGTTGGAAGTACTCTGTCTTCATTATCTGTTTTGAGTCTAGCTTTGTTTTTTAACAAATGACCATCAAATGACTTAACATCCGCTTTTGTGTTTAGATTGAGTGGATCATAAATCTTCAGCGGTGGAAAACAGGATTGCGTTATTCTTTCTGTATCTTTCTTTTCATTCCTGCTAGCGTCCTGTCTCAGGTAAGATGGAGAAGGTAAGGAGGCACGAGTTTCCCTCAGAACCATTCCACTGCCATCCTGCACTTCCTTCCCTTGCTCTTTGACATTCAAAGGCAGTCTGTTTCTACTGAGTAAATGTGTAAGTGGGGATGTGTGGGCTTCCACAGCTGTGATCTGGGGATGTGTTCTATCTTTCTCGTCTTTTCTTTTTACTCTGATCTCTGTCTCTTTATATGACACACGTCCGTTAGCTCTTACTGTTATATTACACGAGCTAACACCTTGACTGAAATCTGCACATCTGATTTTCCCTGCACCTGATGACTCAAGGAGCAGAAATGGTGGAGAGAATCCCGTGACTGCAGGCAGGTGTCTGTCTTCTTTGATTCCTGCAGCCAGTCTGTGGTCTGATGCAGAAGGCAAGGCAGGAGGGGTTTTTGTTGGAGTCACACCAGGGTCCCCAGCTCTCCCCTGCCCCTGTTCTGTGCGCTCCTCCGTGCTTGGCTGTGCTTCCTTTCTCCTACTCAGAGCATCGTGCTCAGCAGTACCAAACACATGAGGAGGGCATGATGTCTTTGCCTTGAAATCTGAGCCACTGGCATGCACGGAGCCGCTCACAACTATTGTGTGTGCTCTGTCCCTTTCTTTTGGTGGCGGATATTGTTTTTCTTTCTTTCTATCCGTTGACTTTGGAGGTGCTCTCTGTACTGAAGGCCATGAGGCTTGGATCTTGAGATGTGGCACAGAATGCCTTAGGACTCCTGGACCACCTCTGTCTTCTTTTATTGTGTCAGGATGCATTGAAGAAGTGACAAAAGGGCAGATTTTGCTCAGAATCACAACTGTGTCCCTTCTCCCTGTCTGCTCCCTTCTCTCTTGCTCCTTAATGCTCACCTGCAGTTTCTTTGCGCTGAGCATATGGAAAAGCGGGGATCGCCTTACCTTCAAAGCTAAGGACTCGGGGTGCATTGGGTCTCTCACAAAAACATTTGCTTTATCCTTTTCTTCCTGCGTCATGTATTTTGTTCTTTTTGAATCGCTTGAGATCTCACTCAGAGGTGACACTGTATATTTTAACTCCTGTGCATCTAATGACTTCCTGCGCCATAACGGCGGAAGACAGGATGTGAGAGCTCCTTGCTTCTCTTTCTCGCCTTTGTTTAATGTAAACCGAGGCAGACAAAGTCCTGTCAGAACTTGATCTAGTTCACACTTTTTTTCCTGTGCATGTCCCAGGTTTTCTCTTCCGTTTGCTGGTTCATCTCTAGTCTGGGGGCTGTGGCTCCCAGGGTTACTGGAAACGTGTGGAAGTGGGAACTCCTTTGCTTTGGAACTTGTCTCTTTGGAGTACTTCACATAATTCATATTGGCTGTTTCTCCTTGATCCTCTCCTTTCTGGGGTATAAATTCATTTGCTGCTTGTACATCGCTTATGATACCTCTCTCAGTTGACTCTCGATTTGCTTTTTTCACTACATCTGATATCCGGTGGGGTAGTCCTGAACAAGAATATCTTGTTACTTTAGCTCTGTCATCTGCTTCTATCATTCTTGTATTCGAGTTAAAAGAAGTAGCAGGTCTGGAAGTACAGATCAAAATCACACTTGGTTCACCTTGAATTCTTTGTATCTTTTTCTTTTGCTCTTCCACATCCAACTGGACTTCCTGTGAAAGTAGTGAATTGTTTTTCTTCAAAAGGAGGACTTTTTCCATGTTAATTCCTTCCTCTTCTTCCTGTATTGCATGTTCTTCAGCTTTTTTTACACTGTTTGAGATATCACCAGAAACAGACTTTTCATATGCTATGTTTCCCATATCTGATGACTCCTGGAGCTTGGGTTGTAGAAAACAGGATTTTGTTTTTCTTAGCATGACTGCTTCTCCTTCCTTTCTCGTGTCCACTTCAGAGTAAGGTGGAGAAGAGATGGAAACACAAGACTGTCTCTGAATCCCAACCTGTTTACCTTTATCTTGCTTTATCTTTTCCTCTTTTTCTTTGGTGTTCAACTGCAATTCCTGGGCAACTGGAGACTGGTTCACCTCCAGAGGCATTCTTTGGGGATGCCTTATCTCTTTCAAAGCCAGGTCCACTTTGTTTTTGTTTTCCTGTGACATATGTTTTGATCTTGCTATATTGCTTAAATTATCATCAGCTGGCTCCTTACATGTTATCACTGCATCTGACAGTTCTTGGAGGGTCAGTGATGGAGGGCAGAACCATGATACTGTTTGTGATGCCGCTTCTTTTACTATAGGACCCTGCTCCAGGTGAGAAGAAGATGGAATGGAGGCATGGGGCTTATTCAGAACTACATTTCCATCACTTTCATCTTCCTGCATCATTTTCTCTTGCTCTTTATTGTTCCACTGCAGTTCATTTCCATGCGGTGTGTGTTTAAAAAGTTTTTTCTTTCTTTTAAAAGTGGCCCTTTTGCAGCCTCTTTTATCTTTCACATACACTGTATTGTCTTCATCTTCCCTCTTTTTCTGTGAGAAATGTTTTGATCCTATTATGTTGCTTAAACTCTCTCTATTAATTGACTCTGCAAATGATGCTTTCCTGATATTTGATATTGCCTGGAGCTTTAGTGGTGGAAGGCAGTTCTGTGGTATTCTTGACATATCTCTTCCTCCTTTCATTCCTGAATTCAAATCAAGAGGTGACAGAGCTGGTACAGAAGCAAACAGGTTTGTCAGTTTCACACCTGATGCACCTTTGCCTATCTGCCCCTCGCTCTCTTCTTCTACAGTGTTCAACTGCCCTGACAATTCCTTTTCACCGAGCATGTGTGATCGTGATGGTTTCTTTGCCTTCAAGGTAATGTTGGGATCCATTGTTCCTTTCACATTGGCTCCTTTTATTGTAGTCTTTCTCTGTGATATAAGTTGTTTAATTCGTTTTACATTATTTGAGATAATCTCATCAGCTGTCTTTATATTCAGTTTGAGAGAAGGGATGGACTCATATACATCTGTTACAACCAAATCAGGTTTAACCTTTCTGTGTTTCCAATTTACCACTTCCTCTTTTATCTTCTTCTGCAGTTCTGGTCTGTTGCCTGGGCCACCATAGTCAGTGGTATTAAATATGTTTGAAAATATCAATTTCTCCAAAGTTCTTTGGGTATGTACTATGTCTTTCTCAACTCCTTGTTTTAGGTCATTCTTCTGTGTTTTATTTTCAGGCAAAGGAGGCATATGGATAGAAAGAGAATGTGAAAAAAATCCAGGAAGACACAGCTCTTTTTGTACTTTTTTTCGACATGCTTTACCTAAGTGCACCTTCTTTCTAACACTTAGCTTAAGGGAGCTAACATTTGTTATTGAATCAATTACCTGCTCCCCATCTGATAATTTCTTTCCTTTCAGCAATGAGACATTCTGATATTTTGCAGTTTCACTGGATGATTCTAAAGGTGGCCTTGTATTTTGTCTTGTCATTTGCGTTGGAGGAGCTGAGGATACAGTCCATTCCAGGCCACACTCACGTTGAGTGTTTGGTTGTTCTTTAGAAATCAAGTCTAATCCTTTTGTCCCAATCAACACATTACCTACTTCTGATAATGCTTCCTTCGTCTGAGGCATTAAATGTGGCAGGAGCCAGGGATTGTTTTGAGGGTAAGATGTAAGCTCAGAGGGAATTCTCAGGGAGGGAAAATTCTCAGAGGGAATCAGTAGGTGCTGCTGCTTTTGTTCCACGCTGGGTGAGTTTTGTCCTTTTTCACTTTTCTGTGTATATCCAACAATAACATCCATTCCTTTTAATGCTTCCTTAGCCTGTGGAGTTGAATATTTGGAATGCATCTTACTTGTGTCATCAAACTTTACCTCTTGCACTGAGATATTAGTTTGGTGGAGACCTGTTTGGGAGTGAGATGTGGACTTTTGAAGGGTCTCAGACATCCCTTTCTCTTGCTGGTCTCCTTTTCCTGCAATATGTGAACCAAGTCCTTCTGTACTTGGAGTATACTCCACAGTGCTAACTACTTCTTCCAATGCTGTCTTTTCACACAGCATCTTACTTTGAAATAATATATCTCTTGAAGGATCAGAAGCAAGATTTGGCCAAATACGTTGTACACATTCTGGCTGCTCTTCTGATTCTGCAACAGGCAAGCCAATTCCTTCTGTATTTGAATTGTGGTGTCTTGGACTATCTACTTCCTTTGCTGCTTTCATTACCCCTGGCAATTTAATCTGAAATATATCCATCATAGAATGAGAAAGAGATGTTGGGAGAGCCTTGCATGTACTTTCCTGTTGATGTTCTTTTCTTCCTGAGCATGGAGGTTGATCCACTGGAATATCTACTGCGTTTGATGCTTTCTGGACCACTGGACTCAAAACTGCTGAACTCATTCCTTTGGCTGAGACTTCTTTCTTTCGCCTTTCAATATGGAGTTGATGCAGTATGCAAGAGGAAATGAATTCCAGAAGATTTCCCTTCCTCTGGTTGGAACTGCTCTGCTGCTCTGTCCTTCCTTTCTCCGAACAGTTTATTTTCTGTTCATTTGATGTTAATAGAAGGTTTGTTAACTTTGGCATCTCGGTTTCCCATAGATTGATGCCTGAAACAACAGGGAAGCTAACACTTTCTTTCCCTGTTGCATTTCCTGCCTCTCTCACATGAATAAGTTCCCTACTGGGGCAAGATGCTGAATCCAGGAGACGTTCCGGAATGGGATATGGTTTCACACCTCTGATCTCCACTGCAGGTGTATATTGCCAGACTTCTGCGTTTGCACAGAGAAACGTCTGTCCTTTTGAACCTTGGAAGGTATCAGTTTCTCTTAAGCCATCTCTTCCCAGATGACTTGGAATGGTATTTTCCAAATGAGGGGTTTCTGTAATGGAGTACAAAGTAGGCTCCACCAGTGTCCTTGAGTTACTTCCTTCTTTCAGCAGATCCTGTTCCTTGCAAGTCTTCTCTTGAGAAGCATCTGATTCTGGAAGACACATATTCTGTCTTTTTGAACCTAAAGAAACATCTGTTTTCTCAGCTACTTCCGTCCTCTGTGGAGCTGACATTGGAGGTTGGGCCTCGTCTCTGTCTCCCTCCCTTACTCCCAGGGCGGTGAGGTGTTGGTGTTTTGTGTGTAATCTAACTCTTGAGATGCCAAACATAGTGGAGCAGCTTTCTCTCTTTGGTGAAGGTTGATCGGGATGTACTTCTCTTTTCAAATTTACTGTGTATTTGACATGGGTAGGGCTCTTCTTCAGTTGCTGTCTCATCATGAATCGATATCTACACTGTGGGAAGATGTCTGGGGAAGAGATCTGGCAATTTTCTTCTTGTTCTCTGATACCTTGTCTCAGGGTTTTCTCATTTCTGGATTTGGCACTTTTAGCAAGGGACTGTGAAAATGCTATTTGTCTTGTGTTCAGCGATTTCTTCGGCCTCGGTGGCTTGCCTTTCTCCCTTTCTGCTTCCATTAACTCTTGAATTTGAGGTGGAATAGACCCAGAGTCACAGATAGTTTTCAGAGAGAATTCTACCTCAGTTTTATCTTGCTGGAACCCCGGCTTCTGCTTCTTGGTGTTACACCTTGTCTCCTTTTTGTGGCTTCGAGTTCCATACCCTGCTGTGTTATACATCAGGGAAACAAATGGTTTCTTTGCCTTCGATTTTACCTGTTCAGTATGCACCGTGTTTTCTGCACCTGCTACTTTTGCATTAGCTTGATGGTTTAGGATTTGGGGGTATGGAGGTGTGTAAGCATAAGCAGAGTTCTGGGTGTTTCCTGAGACACATGGTTCTTGCTGTTTCTTTTGTAGAAACTCAAATGACTGGGTATATTGTGAAGGTGTTCCAAACAAGACCTGTTGTTCACACTCCTTTTCCTCCATAACTTTTGCTTTCTTTAGGGCGTTTCTCTTTTCAGAAGAGTCTTCACAGTTACCTGAGGTGCTAGGTGACTGCTCCATCTTTATATGTGGTGGAACAGATGGAGAAGCATCTGTAGGTTTCAGGTCTGTGTTTAACACAGCTTTGTCTGTGTGTGTGTCTACCTCCTGTTCTTTGTTCATGCTTAGAGCAGCACGGCCTGCAGCACTGAGGGACTGTGAAGCCACTCTGTCTTTAACTGGCAACTGCATGTGTGCTGGCTCTACAGAACTAAACCCTGACATTCTCTCTGCCTCTGTTTGGAATTCGCTTTGCCTTCTAATGTCGGGGGTATCCACTTCGAAGTAAGTGGCGTTTGTGTACGTATCAGTTGCATTTCTACCTGAATGCATCTCTTTCATTTTGGTTTCTATGTTGGATCTAAGTTTCATCCTCTGTTTTGTGGCACATTGCCTACTGATTTTAAATAGCTGTGAAATGAGTGGCTCCTTTTTTTTCATCACGGAACATTTGTGTTTCAGTGTGATTTTCTCTTGCACTGTGTTTGTCTGGCTTTCAGAGTCAGATAAAACAGGCATGAGTAAGTTGAAAGGCCCCAGGAGAACTGTGGCTAAGTTTTTATCCAGCTCTGCCTTTTTCTCTGTAACAAAATCATCTAGATTTTTGTGAAGTGCTCCGTGGTTATCCAGACTGTCCCTCGCTGCTGTATCGAATGGCAGTTTGTCAGTCACTAATGTGGGTGGTGGACTCTTAGCTCCCTCACTGGCCTGGAATAATGTCTCTCTCGCACCTTCATTCTGTTGCTTCTCTTTTGCCTTGGTCTTAAGTTTGTGGTTTTTCTCTCTGTGGCTTCCAGTAAGACACCTCATGCTATTAAGTCCCTGCAAAACTGGTAGCTTCCCTGCCTCCAGAGTTACCTGCTTGGGACTCATTGTACTTTTCTTGCCTACAGCCTCTACTGCATGACTCTGGCTCTCGGGTTCAGATGAATCAAGGCTGGAGAAATCTAAGGGCTTTAAGACTGTTCCTAAGTCACTCTGACTCCTTGCCTTTTTCTTAAAAATAGGACTATCTCCTTTCCTCCTATGATTTCCATCCCAGACACCATCACAGTGTAAGGAACCAGCCTCTGATTTCCTAGCTTCTGGAAATGGGGTCTTTAGATCTGCCATGTGTTGGATTTCCTCTTGAGTATGAAGAACCTTCTTCAGTGTCTGGGCCTGAATTAAAGTCATCACGCTTTTAGAGACAGGCTTTAAAACAGTTTTTCTAACGCGTTCTTCTTGCCTCATGTTTTGTGCTGCACAGGACAGATTCCAAGTACTTCTGCCTTCCAAACTATCCAGTTTAGGTTTTGATTTGCAAGGGCCAAGATTTTTCACATGATGAGAAGTGAAACAGAGGTGCTGGCTCTTGTGTGGAACTGATTCTGCTGATATTTCTGGGACATTTTCCTCTTCCCTCTCATGTGGCACACTCTCGCTCCCTGTGTTGCTGGATCTGCTTTGTGTATCAATCCGATTGGCCTCCCACGCTTCCCCAACACTCGGTGATTTCTCTAGCTCTGGGCAGGTGTGGCTGTGTGTTTGTACTCTTGGTTGATCTGTCCCTGTTGTGGGTGTACTATCAATTTCAATATCTATCTTATTATCTGTTGAAACAGGTGTGAGAGATGAAAATGTATCAGCTATACTTTCATGTTGTTGCCTGTCTTTTATCACAGACTTTAAATGACATTCCTGTTTCTTTTTACAGTACTGATGACCATGCTCAGTGATATTAAGCACCTGTGAAAAAAGAGGCCTCTTTGCCTTCATTACACATCTGGGACCCATAAGATCTTTCCTTTCTGGAAATTTTAGTTCTTTTTTCTGCCATCTAGATTCAGACAAAACAGATGTTGTGGATATTGTTAGTAAATCTTTTTGCAGGTCCTTATGTTTCTTGACAATAGAACCACCCACTTTCCTTCTAGAGCTTTCATTACATGAATCTCCAAGCGCTGAGATCCCTGACTTGGGAAGTGGGATATTTTGATCAGCTGTGTATTTTGTTACTTTTTGAGTTTTTATATCTTTCTCTTCTTCAGGTTGTAGGGAAGCTGGACTGGAAGCATCCAGCCTCCTTGTGGGATTCCCAGCAGATGGAGTCCTACACCCTGCCTCATCAGTTAAAAGACCATCGAACATCACTGTCCCTCTTTTTATACATAAAATCTTTTCACTTTTTCTATGCAGTATGTTTCTATATGGTGGGATGTTCTTCCTCACCTTTTCAGTCTGAAGTGGAATTATCAGAGGAGAACAGGTAGACTCCAATATATTTTCTGAAACTAGTGTTTGTTGCTGCATGTCTTGCTCTGTAAGAAGCATATTTTCATCTTTTCTACTTTCTGTCCTACTCAGGAATTGTAGACCTGTTTTGAATACAAATTCCTTGCCCTCTCTTTCATTTTGCCATCTTGACTCAGATGTGGTGCCCAAGGCACTCCATCTTTTACACAGTCTTTTCCTGTCCTCTGGTTTTAGCTGTATATTACTGACTTTGACTGGGTCTTTCTTGGCTTCCAGTTTTTTATGTGTTTTGGTGGCAGGTGAAATAGGTGTAGGTGAAAAAGAAGCATTTGTAAATACATTTGACATACTCTGAGATAACTCTTTGGCCACGTTATCAAAGGTGTAGACCAGTTCCTTTCCATGGCTGGGGGCACTGGGACTAGTGGTATTAGTTGTCTTCAAAACTGATGCCATCTGGGCTTCCCCAGTTTGAGACGTAGGGATCAATGCTACATTTCTCAACCCTTTAATTTCAGATGAATCCGGCCTGGAGATACAGAGAGACTGTAGTGTTCTCCCTTGTAAATCCACTTGTAATTCTTTCTTTCCCTCTGGACTAGAACTAGCAGGTTCCTTTGTTGGGTCTGTTTCAGACAGGACGTCACTTGGTACTTTAACAGCTAAAGATTCACCGAGTAATTTCTCTGTCACTGGAGACAAAATCCTTGACCTCTGTGTTTTTGTCCTTTTTGGTGCCGTCTCAGATGGAAGTGAATTCAAAATAGAGGAAGACACAGAACGCAAGACACTTTGTGTGAAAAACGTGTGTTGTTGCAGCTCCTCCGCTATGGTTAGTGATTCTGGGATTTTCCCCCTTGCTGAATACTTCTGTTTGAGATCTGATTTCACAAAGTGAGGCTCCTTCATATGATGAGCACGGAAAGTGAGGTGCTGGAAATTCCGAGGCGCTGCTTCTCCACTGTGGCCTTGGAGTTCCTTCCTGACGTTTTCCCTCTTGGCCCTAGGATAGGCACACCAGGCTTTCCCACCATCTGGCCAGTGTCCTTGCTGTTGTAGCTCAGGATGGAACCTCGTCTTCCCCGGCACGTCCATCTCTGCTTTCTTTCTGTTATGCACCTTTCTGTCCAGTGAAACCGACACGGAAGAGGAAGTGGCATTCAGCCTGGTTGCTGCCAATGACTGACCTTGTTTCCTCACGGTTGTGAATTTGCCTTCAAGTTGCCTACCACGGCTTGGCCCACCACGTTTTGTGACATTAAATGTCTTGGAAATCGGTGCCTTCTTTGCCTTCAAAGTGATACATTTGGGACTCATTTTATTTCTCTTGTCTCTAAGCTCTGAGTGGTTTCTCTCTCTTTTCGAGACAGGTAAAGCAAGTGTGGCTGCATCCCAGAACTCCAGCATTGTTGCCGGCAACTCTCGTGCTCCTCCTTCCTTTCTTTCTGCAGTCACATCTCCTGGCGCCCTGGTGTCTTTTATCTCAATCAAAAACTCAACTATCTGTGATCGCAGGGTTTTTGAAGGGACAGTTTTCAGACAGCCATTCCCAGGGATGTTAAATATCTGCGACATTGTTGCCTTTCTTGCCTTCATAACAACACACTTGGGACTCATTTTACTTTTTAAGGCTCTACATGTAAATGTCTTTCTCCCCTGTCTAGGTTCAGGGGGATCAGGTGTGGCGGTAGCTGAAGACTCGGGGACAGGTGCTTGTAGATCTTTTTTAAACTCTGACTTTTCTTCTTTACCATGTTCATCCAGTTCTCCCATGTGGCTCTCATCACTTGGGATGCCATATTTCCTTGTATCAATTACAACTTGACTGGTTAGTGATTCCTTCGACTTTAGGAGAGGAAAGTTTGAACTCGCTGACCACACTGTGCCATTTTGTGTCTGCTGGCTTCTCTTTGGCTGTGTCGCCTGCACTGGATCTGCAGGCTGTGTGTGCTGGGGGATGTCCTGTTTGGTAACAAATAGAGTTTTCCCACATCCTTTGTTTCCTGGTTTGTGAAGCTCAAGCTCCTTCGTCTGGTCTGAACAGAGTATGAAATGTTGGCTGTACTGTGGAATTACTTTTAATAACATCTTCTGTTCACTTTCTTCATCTTGAAGATCACCTTCTTTGGGGTCATCTGGAGTCACATTCCCTTTGTGTGGGGATATATTTTGCTTTACTTGTTCAGAACTGAGTCTTTTTTCTCCTAACATGTCTTCTTCCCCTTCTCGGTCACTATACCTATTAATGGCAGGGATGATGTTCAGGAGGGAGTCCCTGCTGTCTGCAATTTTTGTACCCTGACCCACGTGTCCCATTTTGGTGGTCAAGTTATATCCCAATTTTTTCCTACGATTTCGTCTAGCACCACCCTTGATATTGAGCATGTATGAAATGGGTGGTTTTTTGGCTTTTAAAATTCTACATTTGGGATTCATCAAGATTTTCATGTCTGAATGTTGTTTGAAGTTTCTCTTGCCTTTAGACAGAGATAAAGCAGCCATGCAGAAAGCTAAAGTCATTTTCTCTTCCTTTTCAGTACCACCAGCTTGTTCCTTTTGATGGTTTGCCTCAGATGGGACACCACCTTCTCTTGCAGAAAATATTTTTTCATCAAACTTTGCTTCTCCTGACATTGGAGGAAAAAACCTAGCATCGCTCTCTAGCTTTTTCAGTTGAAATGGATCTGGTGTTGGGCATGAAGCAGAGCTCAAAATACTCTCTGCAAAATGTGTTTGTGGTTGTACCTGGATATTTATACTTCCTGTTCGTTTCAGCCCTTCATCTGATTTGATAAGGTCATGATCCTGCTCCTGATGTGTACTGAATATGAAGCCTTGGCCACTCTCTGGAATTGGTAAATCTTGTTCCCTTGACCCCTCCTTCCTGTCTTTCACACTGTTAGATAAACTACTCATATTGATAGAAGCTGGGCAACATACTTTTCTTTCATTGGGTGATTTCTCTTGCATTTGTGTATGATCAAGTCTTGTTATCCTTTGTGTGTCTGTCTCCACATTTAATCTGATGCTCATTTTGGTGTTTGGCAAAACAGGCACCCTGGAGAGAATGACAGGTGAACACACATCTCCTGTGTTTTTATTTTTCTGTAAATTCTTCATTTTAAAATTGCATTGCAATGCCTCTCCCTGCCTGCCAGGGAGCATACGCAGAATGGATGGGATTTGTTCTCTCATAGCTCTGTATCTACGACTAACTGTTATTTGCTTTCTTGCTAATTTTAGTGTGTTTTTCTTTCTTTGAGCTTTAGAAACGAAGGTGTCAACGGAATCCGAAGATTGCAAGAAGGTCACTTGCAAACTTTCTGGTACCTCTGAATTTTTATCCACAGAATAAGAACCTAGTTCCCTTGTAAGGTTTCCACCAGAGGCTACGCCACACTCTGTTGGAATGTTCAAAAGTTTCACAGGTGATAAGTTCCCTGCCTCGGGAGGTAGAATCTCCAGACCCGCAGGAGCTGTTAGGTCATCTTCTGGTTTGTTGGTCTTCAGGAGTTCCTCAGCTTCTTGAGGACCCATCTGGACATCAGTCTGCAGAGCAGCTTGTTTAAAGCATGTTTGGTGCTGTGTATCTTGCTCCTGTGTTAAACGGTGCAGGCCTGCATCTGGTTTGGCAAGGTGAGTCTCCTTTCCTCGACATCCATTGATCCAGGGGTACTGGGTATGTTGTGGAGCCGTTATTTGCAAAGTCTTTTGTTCCTTTTCCTCTGTATCTTGTACTTTTTCTTCTCTATCACAGAGTGCATTACTCTCATCAAAAAGATCAACATACAGTGGTCTCTCTTCAATGGCTAGACCCCGGAGCTTTGCCTGAACATGGCAGAAGCTCTTTGTCTCTCCTTGTAACCTGCTATGCACAGGAGAGTAAAGGGTGTTTAGATATTCATATTCCAGTCCATTAGCTTGGCTGATCTTTTCAAACTTGGCCTTAAGTTCAGATTCCAGTTTCTTTCTTTGATGACCTGTGATATTACACATTTGTGAAATGGATGGCTTCAAAGTCTTCACAGGTACGGACTTGGAGTTCACTCTACATTCTATGCGTGAAGATCTTACTCTAGTTTTCTTCACTTTAGAGTGAGACAAGATAGGCATGTGGCAATTAAAAGTCTTTGGGAAAACTGCTGGTAAATCTTTGGGTCGTTCCGCCTTCATTGCTGCAAAACAGTAACCTGTTTCCCTGGTATCACTTCCATCATCTGGGACATCACTTTCTCTTGTGTGATTTAAAGGGTCTCTAATCAGTGATTTTTCTGATGTGGGAGGAGACATCTCAGAATCATCTGCAGTGCATCTTAAATCTGTGGGGGCTGTCAGGCTTTTCTCCATATTCTCAATATGAACAGAACCTGTTGTGGCCATGAGAATAGACTCTGCCATGATTTCTGCAAATGTCATTAGTTGTTGCATTTCTTTCATGGATTTAAGCTCTTTCTCTGGATCTTCATTCAATCTGCAGTTCCAGCAGTCCTCAAGGACTGCTTCTGATGAAGCTTCCTGGTCCCCGCTTACGTCCCCCTGCAACCGAGCTGCTTCTAGTGTGTTTCCAGAGTCGCTTCCTTTATTAGTGATAGCTGAATAGTCGTCCTCTCTTTCAGCTTCTGATGTCTCTTGTTTTAGCTTGGTGTGACTGTGATTCCCTACATTTAATCTGCTGTGCATTCTAACATGGGGCAAGATAGACAGACGAGGGCCAATAACATTCAGAAGCATACCTGCCATGGTTTTGTCTTGCAGTATGTGTTTAATCATGACTTTGAAATTGCTTCTTAATCTTCTTCTGTGACATTTTGGTGGCTTCTTTACTTTCATAATTACACATTTTAAACCGAGTACACTTGTGGTTCCCATTATTTTTTTTCTGATTTTCTTCCTTTTCAAATTTGATAAAGGAGGCATATGCCTATGGAAAGGCCCCAGGGCAACTTCAGGTAAAACCCCTTCTAAGTCCTGCTTTTCTTCTGCAATCTGAGCATCCAGGGACTTCTCAGGGCTTCCACCCAAGGGGACACCACATTCTGTTGATTCAGTTAAAACTGGCAAGCTCTTGAACATGGTGAGAGGATGCACTGGGTCTGCAGTTTCCCTGCCTGTAGGTCTGTCTGTGCTTTGCTTCACCTCACCTTGAAATGGATCCATCGTGGGGCATCGGCTAGTCCCCACAGTTGTCTCTGTAGAGACGGTTTGTGGGTGTACGTTGAGCTCTTTATTTTGAGTGGTTCGACCTTTTGAACTACTCTGTCCTAGTTCCAGTTTGACATACGTGGGCTTCTGCTGTAGTCGTAGGCTGAACCTGAAACCTGGCGTTAGTTGCGAAGCTGCTTCTTGTGGAGCCTGTTGTTCTTCCTCTCTGTCGTCTTGTGGTTTTTTAACTAGACAGTTCTTCTCAAAGGAAAAATACATTTCCCTGTCATCTGGTAATTCACCTGGCTTTACTGCTGAAAAACTAAACTTTATTTCTGAGGTATCCATCTTGGTTTTTAATCCACTCTGCATTTTCAAACGAGGTGGTAAAGAAAGGGCAGTATGAGTGGCTTTGTGAAACATAGCAGATGCTCTTTCATCTTGCATATTGTTAATGTTGCTGCTAGCGCTGCGTTCGAGTTCCTCACTTTCACTTATGTCATCTTCTTCCATCACGTGAACTCTTAATGCTTTCTTTTCCCTCTCAGTCACATCTTCTGGCCTCTCCTGAATTTCTACACCTGCTGGTTGTCCACTGCTTTTATGCTTTTTGGCTTCTAGGGAAACAAACAAGTTGACGTCGGAAGACTCCAGAACAATTTCAAGATCTTTCCTGTCTGTGTTCCCCTGTGAGATGCACCTTTGCATTTCTGATACACTCGTTGGTAACTCCTCTCTGCTTGAAAGGTCAGGATTTGAATCCTCTGTACCTTGTAGGTCCTCCCATGTTTTCATGTTTCTGTCTGACTTCACCTGGGGAGAGGAAACACATTTCTGCAAAGGTTCTGATATGGCTTCTTCTAAAGGTGTCTCTTGCCTGGCAACAGGCAGGTCAGATGTTGTTTTGCTATTTGGGGCACACGACTCTGCCATATCCATTTCCTTTGGATCTTCAAGAGACTCTTTATTCGTCCAGTTTGTTTCTATTAATGGAGGACAAGGTACTTTGTGTGGATAAGTATTGACCATGAAAGACTGTTCTAGCTGAGATGGAACTTCTTGTGAAATGTTTTCCAGCTCTTTATTGTTTCTGCCATGCTGCTCTTCATTTTCAGTACTCCCCGTGGTTCCTTTTTCCTCAACAGACCCTACATAATTAACTTTCTCTGCACATAGTGACTGATCTGGTTTTGACAGAAAATCTTTACATTCTGTTAAACCTGGAGTGAATTTCGCTTGTCTTTTCCTAGAATACTTCCTAATATAAGGAGGGACAAGCTTGAAAGCATATGTAAAATGCAACGCTATACCTGATACACCTTTTCTTTGATGTAACTCTTTCTTCTTAGTTTTATGCTCATATCTTAACTGCCTGCACTCTGCAGTGTGACAGGCTGTGGTCTGAAATACCTGTGAAGCCGGTGTTTTCTTTGACTTCTGAGGCGGATCTTTAAGGCTAAGTTCACTTTTACTGCGTGACCTTTTTCTTCTGTTTTTCTGCCTGGTCATGAGAGGCAGTGAGCCATATGCAGGAGACTGGTTTAATGTTGAGGAAGCAATTTGTTTCTGGCCCTCAGTCTTAACATGCTCTAGTTGTGGCATCACTTTAGCAACTGAACTTGGGCTTGGAGGTAAAACTAGGTGTCTGGCATCCTTTAAAATAGTGTCTTGCCCTGGGATGGAATATTTAATCTTGTTTGAATCTTCAGACCAGACAGAATCCTGGGCCTCGTCTGAGTGTTTTGTGTCGGGCCCTAGGCCCTTGACTGAATCTTGAGTCTCAACAGACTGTGGAACTTGGACCAGATGTTGGCTCCTATCCATGTCTAAGGTCTGGAAGGAGTCTTGGGTGCTGCTGGAAAGTGGTTCCCTCACCAGATCTTGAGGCAGAGCAAAGTATCTGGCCTCACTCTCAGGCTGCCTGTTGACTGATGCCTGATTGTTAAAAAATTGGTGGGTTTCACCAGTAAATTGGGCTTTGGAAAATCCTTGAGTCTGAGGAGCCTTTTGTCTGGAAAAAGAAGCTTGTGCTTGGGGAGAAATGTCCATTGTAGCAGAATGTTGATTCTGAATCAAGGGCTCTAGAGAGATTGAGTATAGAGAGGTAATTTTATTCTCTAACGTGGCTTTGGATTTTGAAGGGCTTTGATTTCTCACATTTTCTTCCAGAAGTCTGACTTGGTCTCTAGTAAGAAACAGATGGGCAGGAGGGCATGGTGCCACATCTATATCTCCACTTTCTATAATGATTCTTGAAGTTCTTGAAAAGTTAAAGTCAGAAGAAAACGTCCTATTTTTATTTTTGTTACTTTTCATTATGGAAAATAATTTCTTTGATGAAAACTGTATTGTTTCATGTTCATTTTTAGGACACCCACTACAACTTAGCAAAATTTCCTGTACTTCCGAATGAAATAGTGACAAAGATGATGAGCTAGTCCCATTTGAAGATGTCATATGACTTTCACTAAAGTGACTTACTCGAAATCTACTTTCACTGGTACTTGCCCGTGGTGGTTCATCTGGTGGTGGAATGCTGTCTTCAAAGTACTCTTCATTTCTTTCAGATGTAATTGATGAAGCAGTTGTTCTCTCTGAAAAGTCAACTCTGAAATACAAGAAAACAGTCAGTCAGTTGTCACTGAGGACCTATTTCATACAAGAGCTCTCTTTGAAATTTAAGGAAATCCAATATAGTATATGAAAACATAGTTAAATGTAGTGATGAGTTGGGAAGTCATTATCCACATTACAAAATAATTCGTTACCTAGTTGCATTCATTCAATAAATCAATCCACTGACAAAGTGAAGTAAGCTATTTTCATATCTAGGAGAATGAGGAATTTTTTTCCACAAAAATCTGTCCAGAAGTCTACTTTTGACTGTCTATTTTGACAAAGTTGCAGATTAAGATCATATCCTTTTACGAGGAATATCAGTTTCTGTTCTCTGTATGACAGTTTTGACAAGAATGAAAACATCCTTACGGAAATTTAAGAGGTACAACAGAACAATGTCCAATGCCATAAACTATTGCTTTGTATAAGTCTTAATTGTTTAACAGCTGTTTGTTTTTGATCAAGAGAAAAGCCTACATTTTATGGTAATGCTTCTCAACATAATTTTGGTTAAAATAATTAGAAGAGGGTGACAGAGGATGAAGATAGTTGAATGGCCTCACCGACTCAATGGACATGAACTTGGGCAAACTCTGGGAGATGGTAAGGGACAGGGAGGCCTGGTGTGCTGCAGTCCATGGGGTCACAAAGAGTTGAACACAAATTGGTGACTGAATAACAACAACAATGATCATGGAGGGCTTCCCAGGTGGCTCAGAGGTAAAGAATCTGCTTGCAAATACAGGAGACTCAGGTTGATCCCTGGGTCAGGAAGAACCCCTGGAGAAGGAAATGGCAACCCACTCCAGTATTCTTGCTGGGAGAATTCCATGAACAGAGGAACCTGGTGGGCTATAGTCCATAGGGTTGCAAAGAGTTGGACATGACTTAGTGACTAAAGAGCAGCAGCAAATGATCATGGAAGTGGACCCTCCAGCATCCTTTCTACCTCAAATGATTAGGCTTGGTCTAACAATGCTCAGACCAACAACATCAGCATCACTTTGATCAGAAATGCAAAATCTCAGGTCCCACCCTAGACTTCATGAATCAGATGCCCTAAGAGTGGGGCCTGGAAATCTGAATTTTAACAAACTCTCCAGGTGATTCTGATGCCCCTTAAGTTTTGTTTCACAGTTGTTATTGTTCAGTCACTAAGTCATGTCTGACTGTTTGTTTCATGGTCAGTTCAGTTCAGTTCAGTCGCTCAGTCACGTCCGACTCTTTGTGACCCCATGAATCGTAGCACGCCAGGCCTCCCTGTCCATCACTAACTCCCGAGTCCACCCAAACTCATGTCCATCGAGTTGATGATGCCATCCAGCCATCTCATCCTCTGTTGTCCCTTTCTCCTCCTGTCCCCAATCCTTCCCAGCATTAGGGTTTTTTCCAATGAGTCAACTCTTTGCATGAGGTGGCCAAAGTATTGGAGTTTCAGCTTCAGCATCAGTCCTTCCAATGAACACCCAGGACTGATCTCCTTTAGGATGGACTGGTTGGGTCTCCTGGGAGTCCAGGGGACTCTCAAGAGTCTTCTCCAACACCACAGTTCGAAAGCATCAATTCTTTGGTGCTCAGCTTTCTTCCTAGTCCAACTCTCACATCCATACATGACCACTGGAAAAACCATAGCCTTGATTAGACGGACCTTTGGTGGCAAAGTAATGTCTCTGCTTTTTAATATGCCACCTAGGTTGGTCATCACTTTCCTTCCAAGGAGTAAGCGTCTTTTAATTTCATGGCTGCAATCACCATCTGCACTGATTTTGGAGCCCCAAAAAATAAAAGTCTGACACTGTTTCCACTGTTTCCCCATCTATTTCCCATGAAGTGATGGGACCAGATGGCATCTTAGTTTTCTATGTTTCATGGTAAGGTACCCTAAAATCATAAACTGAAACTCATATAAGCTAAGTCAAAACTTCTGGTGGCTCTTTCCAGGGAACACAGACTATTTTGTCCTTTACTGGAAGAATGACCCTAGATATAATAACCCATCATCTGAACAAAGCCATGAAGCTAATAAATAAAATCATCAACATATACCCCCATCACATAAATAGTTTTTTCTAAATGTTTACTTATACAGGAAAATCTCATTGATTTGGATTCTGCTAATTATTAATAGAATTTGGAGTATTTTAGACTGAACTGTTGATTACCTTTTTCCACAGAGAACACAAAATTATTAGGTGAATGTTTAAAATACATTAAATACTTTTCAAGTTCTCTCTACTGTTAGGAGAATCTATTAATGTCTAATATACAGCCTGTATACACATTTTTGTTACCTAGTGTGGTAGTCAATTTTGTGTGTCAACTTGCCTGGGCTGAGGAATGCCCAGGCAGCTGTCAACTTGCCTGGGCTCAGGAATGCCCAGGCAGCTGGTAAAACACTATTTCTGAGTGCCTGTGAGGATGCTTCAGGAAGAGATTCACATTCGAATCAGCAGCCTGAAGATACAGAAGATATGCCCTCCCCAATTGGCTGGGCATCATCTCATCCACTGAGGGCTTCAATAGAACAAATAGATGGAAGAGCAAACTCTCCATCTCTTCTTGATCTGGGATGTCCATCTTCTGCCCTCAGACATCAGAGCTCCTGATTCTTGGGTCTTTGGGCTCTGAGACCATCCAGCGCTGCACAACTCCCTGCCTTGGGCTGAATCATACCACTTGCTTTTTGGGGTCTCCAGTTTTTATTTGGTAGATCAGGGGACTTCTCAGCCTCTATAACCATGCAAGCCAATTCCTATAAATCTCCTTTTATCTCTCTCTCTCTCTCGCATTGGTTCTATTTCTCTGCAGAACCCTGACTGATACACCTATCCATCATCTTTAGCATCATGTCACCTTTTGTATCACCATCTGGGCTTATGACTAAAGCAAAATTATGGCCTGGAGTAATAATCATGGATGCTGACTCTTCAACATACATTCTACTTCAAGGGATTACGCTAAATCTAACATAGTAATATCATTTCCAAGTAATTAAATAAGGAGTGGGTATGAACTAATCCCAGTATAAGACAAAGACATTTGACAGCTTCTGGGAAAAGTTGCCTTGTTCCTAAGAAAGACGCAGAGAGAATTGGCCTCTTACATCCTCTGGACATTGCTGGTCAGATTTTGAAACTCTTGGCAGCCATCTTTCTATTTACCTCAAGGTAAAACCAACACCAAGAAAGGCAGAGGGAGGGGCCCCTCTGGTGGGCCAGTGGCTAAGAATCCACCTTCCAGTGCACGGGACATGGGTTTGATCCCTGGCTGGGGAACTAAGATCCCACATGCTGTGGGGCAAGTAAGCCCATGTACCACAACTAGAGAAGCCTGTGCACCACAGTGAGGACCCTCACTGTGGGGGTCATGTGCCATGACTAAGACCCAACACACCCAAAAACAAATAAATATTTATAAATAAATAAATACAAATAGAACAACCACGTTACATGAATAAAGCCCCTTTACACCTGACAACCAAAAGAAATTAGACTAAAGTCAAGTAATCTTCAGGTTCTTACTCCACACAGCTACTAGTGATTCAGCTGAAACACAAAACTGTCACTCCTATGCTCAACCACCTTCAGCAGTTCCTCACTACCTACAGAATAAACTCCAAGCTTTTCACATGGCGTACAGAGTTTGTATAGTCAAACCTATGATCTTTTCAGTAGTCATATACAGATATAAGAGATGGATCATGAAGAAGGCTGGGCACCAAAAAATTGAGCCTTACGAACTGTGGTGTTGGAGAAGACTCCTGAGAGTCCCTTGGATAGCAACGTGATGAAACCAGTCAATCCTAAAGGAAATCAACCCCGAATATTCATTGGAAGAACTGATGCTGAAGCTTCAATACTTTGGCCACCTGATGAGAAGAGCCAAGTCACTGGAAAAGACCCTGATGCTGGTAAAGATTGAGGGCAGGAGGAGAAGTGGAAGACAGAGGATGAGATGGTTGGATGGCATCACTGACTCAATGGACATGAGTTTGAGCAAACTCCAGGAGATGGTGAAGGACAGGGAAGCCTTGTGTGCTGTGGTCTATGGGGTTGCAGAGTTGGACATGACAGTGATTGAACAACAAAATGAGAGAAGGTCCTTTATGATCTGACTGCTGCCTGTTTTTTCACATTCATCTCCTACAACTCCCTGGCCCATCCTCACCATTTCAACAACCCTGAAATAATCATAATTTGTTGTACATACCCTGCTGTTTCTTATTTCCTTGCCTCTGTTCATGGCCTATAAGGCCTTTTTTATTCTCCCAACCAGTGTCTTTTTCTGATGAATTTCCACTTACCCTTTACAGTTCAGCTCCAGTATAACCTTCTCCATGAAGCCATTCTCAATACCCCCTAGGCTGGTGTAGGTGTCTCCTAAAATTTCTCCTAGATTTCTGATCATCATGCTACCATACTGCAAGAAATCATCCTCTTATGCATAGAAGCCAATGAAAATGAAAACACAACAACCGAAAACCTATGGGGCTCAGTAAAAGCAGTGGTAAGGGGAAGGTTCATAGCAATACAGGCTTACCTCAAGAAACAAGAAAAAAGTCAAATAAATAACCTAACTCTACACCTAATGCAACTAGAAAAGAAAGAACCCCAGGGTTAGTAGAAGGAAGGAAAGAAATAAAAACTAGGGCAGAAATAAATGCAAAAGAAACAAGAGACCATAGCAAAAATCAACAAAGCTAAAAGCTGGTTCTTTGAGAAGATAAATAAAATAGACAAACCATTAGCCAGACTCATCAAGAAACAAAGGGAGAAGAATCAAATCAACAAAATTAGAAATGAAAATGGAGAAATCACAACAGACAACACAGAAATACAAAGGATCATAAGAGACTACTATCAGCAGCTATATGCCAATAAAATGGACAACTTAGAAGAAATGGACAAATTCTTAGAAAAGTAAAACTTTCCAAAACTGAATCAGGAAGAAATAGAAGATCTTAACAGACCCATCACAAGCATGGAAATCAAAACTGTAATCAAAAATCTTCCAGCAAACAAAAGCCCAGGACCAGACGGCTTCACAGCTGAATTCTACCAGAAATTTAGAGAGGAGTTAACACCTATCCCACTCAAACTCTTCCAGAAAATTGCAGAGGAAGATAAACTGCCAAACTCATTCTGTGAGGCCACCATCACCCAAATATCAAAACCAGAAAAAGATGCCACACACACAAAAAAGACTACAGGCCAATATCACTGATGAATTTAGATGCAAAAATCCTTAAAATCCTAGCAAACAGACTCCAACAACATATTAAAAAGATCATACATCATGACCAAGTGGGCTTTATCCCAGGGATGCAAGGATTCTTTAATATCTGCAAATCAATCAATGTAATACACCACATTAACAAATTGAAAGATAAAAATTATATGATTATCTCAACAGATGCAGAGAAAGCCTTTGACAAAATTCAACATCCATTTATGATAAAAACCCTCCAGAAAGCAGGCATAGAAGGAACACACCTCAACATAATAAAACCTATATATGACAAACCCACAGCTAACATTATCCTCAATGGTGAAAAATTGAAAGCATTTCCTCTAAAGTCAAGAACAAGACAAGGGTGCCCACTCTCACCACTACCATTCAACATAGTTTTGGAAGTTTTAGCCACAGCAATCAGAGAAGAAAAAGGAATAAAAGGAATCCAGATTGGAAAAGAAGAAGTAAAACTCTCACTGTTTGCAGATGACATGATCCTCTACATAGAAAACCCTAAAGACTCCATCAGAAAATTAGAACTAATCAATGAATATAGTAAAGTTTCAGGATATAAAATTAACCCACAGAAATCTCTTGCATTCCTATACACTAACAATGAGAAAACAGAAAGAGAAATTAAGGAAACAATTCCATTCACCATCACAATGAAAAAAATAAAATACTTAGGAATAAATCTACTTAAAGAAACAGAAGACCTATATATAGAAAACTATAAAACACTGATGAAAGAAATCAAAGATGACAGAAACAAATGGAGAAATATACCATGTTCATGGATCAGAAAAATCAATATAGTGAAAATGAGCATATAATCCAAAGCAATCTATAGATTCAATGCAATCCCTATCAAGCTACCAACAGTATTTTTCACAGAACTAGAACAAATAATTTCACAATTTGTATGGAAATACAAAAAACCTTGAATAGCCAAAGCAATCTTGAGAAAGAAGAATGGAACTGGAGGAATCAACCTGCCTGACTTCAGGCTCTACTACAAAGCCACAGTCATCAAGACAGTATGGTACTGGCACAAAGACAGAAATATAGATCAATGGGACAAAATAGAAAGCCCAGAGATAAATCCATGCACCTATGGACACCTCATCTTCGACAAAAGAGCAAGAATATACAATGGAGAAAAGACAACCTCTTTAACAAGTGGTGCTGGGAAAACTGGTCAACCAATTGTAAAAGAATGAAACTAAAATACTTTCTAACACCATACACAAAAATAAACTCAAAATGGATTAAAGATCTAAATGTAAGACCAGAAACTAGAAAACTCCTAGAGGAGAACATAGGCAAAACACTCTCTGACATAAATCACTGCAGCATCCTCTATGACCCTCCTCCCAGAATATTGGAAATAAAAGTAAAAATAAACAAACGGGACCTAATTAAACTTAAAGGCTTTTGCACAATGAAGGAAACTATAAGCAAGGTGAAAAGACAGCCTTCAGATTGGGAGAAAATAATAGCAAACGAAGCAACTGACAAGAATTAATCTCAAAAATATACAAGCAGCTCCTGCAGCTCAATTCCAGAAAAATAAATGACCCAATCAAAAAATGGACCAAAGAACTCAACAGACATTTCTCCAAAGAAGACACACAAATGGCTAACAAACACATGAAAAGATGCTCAACATCACTCATTATCAGAGAAATGCAAATCAAAACCACAATGAGGTACCATCTCACACCAGTCAGAATGGCTGCTATCCAAAAGCCTATGAACAATAAATGCTGGAGAGGGTGTGGAGAAAAGGGAACCCTCTTACACTGTTGGTGGGAATGCAAACTAGTACAGCCACTACAGGAGAACAGTGTGGCAATTTCTTAAAAAACTAGAAATAGAACTACCATATGACCTAGCAATCCCACTGCTGGGCCTACACACCAAGGAAACCAGAATTGAAAGAGACACATGTACCCCAATGTTCATCGCAGCACTGTTTATAATAGCCAGGACATGGAAGCAAGTTAGATGCCCATCAGCAGATGAATGGATAAGAAAGCTGTGGTACATATACACAATGGAATATTACTCAGCCATTAAAAAGAATTCATTTGAATCAGTTCTAATGAGGTGGATGAAACTGGAGCCTATTATACACAGTGAAGTAAGTCAGAAAGAAAAACACCAATACAGTATACTAATGCATATACATGGAATTTAGAAAGATGATAACGATGAGCCTATATGTGAGACAGCAAAAGAGACACAGATGTAGAGAACAGTTTTTGGACTCTGTGGGAGAAGGTGAGGGTGGGATGATTTGAGAGAATAGTATAGAAACATGTACATTATCATATTGGAAACAGATCGCCAGTCTAGGTTCGATGCATGAGACGGTGCTCAGGGCTGGTATACTGGGATGACCCAGAGGGATGGGATGGGGAGGGAGGTGGGAGGGGGGTTCAGGATGGGGAACACATGTACACTCGTGGCTGGTTCATGTCAATGTATGGCAAAAACCACTACAATATTGTATAGTACTTAGCCTCCAATTAAAATAAATAAATTAAAACAAAAACAAACAAACAAAATCATCCTTTACGAATATGTCTCCTCCCCAAGCATATAAGCTTCTTGAGAAGAGACACTATCTTATTATTTGTGCATGCAGGCTCAGTCACTCAGTCGTGACCAACTATCTGTGACCCCACGGACAAATGAGGAAAAGAAAGCTTAAAGGTTAAGTGGCTTGTTTACCTACCTTGACCTCTCTCTTCAATACAAATGAATAAGTAATAATCACCAGTTCTGATAATTCCACTGAAAAATATTTATTTAGCACCTATCATAGCCTGCCAGGCTCCTCTGTCCATGGGGATTTCCCGGCAAGAATACTGGAGTGGGTGGTCACTGCCTCCTCCAGGGCTTGTTATTTGAATACCAGTGTAAAATCCAAGGTCCATTGTATAGGGATATCTAATGATTACTGAATGGATTTTGATGAAAACAATTAAAATGTTGATAGCAACAAAAGTAGCAATGTCAGTATTTAATCTATAGCACTCATGTATCCTTAGGATGCGGGATGAATTCTGATTGTATAAACTCCTTTCATGTCACTTTTGAAGAACCTAGCTCAGGGTCTGCTGGGTTCACAGTAGGTGCTAAATGAATATTTTTTTCAGTTGAATTATCAGAACTTGTCATTATTACTTCTTTGTACTAGAGAGAGAGGTTGGGGTAGAGAAGGAAGCAAGCCACTTAACCTCTAAGCTTCATTTTCCTCATTTGTAAAAACAGGAATGATGCTCTGTGGCTACCTAAATGGGAAGGAAATCCAAAGGAGAGGGGATGTATGTGCGTGTCTGATTCACTGGTTCACTCTGCTGTCAGCAGAAACTGACACAACGTTATAAAGCAACTGTGCGCATGCTCAGTCGCTTCAGTCATGTCTAAGTCTTTGCAGGCCTGGAGTGTAACCCACCAGGTTCCTCTCTCCATGGAATTCTCCAGGTAAGAATACTGGAGTGGGCAGCCATTTCCTTCTCCAGATTCTCAACCCAGGGATCAATCCTGGGTCTCCTGCATTGCAGGTGGATGCATTACCATCTGTGCCACCAGGAAGCCCCAATATATACATTATATACATATATGTATTCGTACATACTCTGAAACAAATTAAAAAAAGACAGTAATGATACTATCTACCTGGAAGGATAATTTCAACAATATATAAAGAGCCATTAATACAGTTTGGAATAGAGCAACCATTTAAAAATCAAAGTTAAAAAACAGAACTACCACATGACCCACCAATCCCACTCCTGGGCATATACCCAGAGAATACCATAATTCAAAAAGATGCATGAACCCCAGTGTTCACTGCAGCGCTGTGTACAATAGCCATAACATGGAAGCAATCTAAATGTCCATCAACACAGGAACGGATAAAGATGTGGTACATGCGTACAACGGAATATCACTCAGTCATTAGAAGGAATGAAACTGTGACATCTGCAGAGATGTAGATGGACCTAGAGACTGCCATACAGAGTGAAGTAAGTCAAAAAGAGAAGAGCAAATACTGAATGTGTCATATGTGGACTCTAGAAAAATGATACAGATGAACTTATTCACAAAATGGAAATACAGATGTAGAGAAGAAATGCATGGATACCAAGGGGGATAGAGGGGTGGGATGAACTGGGAGACTGGGACTGACCTACATACACTGCTATGTATAAAGCAGATAACTAGAGAGCCTAGTGTGGAGCCCAGGGAGTGCTACTCACTGCTCAGCGGGGACCTAAAGGGGAAAGAAAGCCAAAAAAGAGGGGAGATATATATATATATATATATATAAGACTCATTCACTTTGCTGTACAGTAGAAGCTAACGTAACTTTGTAAAGCAACTATACTCCAATAAAAATCCATTTAAAAAATAAAAATCAAAGACTGAATTATGATGTTGAACTGCTGTTGTACTCTATACAAATGGGAAAACTCTTTCCTGTCATTCAGATGTAATTTTGAATAGAACAAAACCAATCCGTTTCATCTAATTTGAAAATATATCATTTACCTTGCTTCTGAGGATGAAAGAGCTGACCAATTATCTAGAGAGAAATAGGAATAAAAAAAAAAGTCAGAGTATCAATGGGAGAAGTTCAGACTGAACAAATTTTATATTAAAATATGAAATTGTATCAAACTGAACTGAACAAATTGTAGGATACTTACCAAATTTCATGCTTTTCAGACAACTTCCATTGTCTTCTTTCTGTGAAGAGAGACAATAAAATGTTAGAGTAATCCAAATATCAAAGTGACACAATTTTATAACTTATTCTTCTGTGTTATTTTGAAAAATCTTGGAAACAGAAATCAAGCATTTTTTCTTACTTTGTGGACCTCTGACTTATCCTTTTCTGAAGGAAGTGCAGGCTTCTTCTGAAAGGACGTACAAATCTTTAGGAGTATGATCTCAAAAATAATTCCCAGGAAAATTATAAAGAAGATTGCCATCCAATTATTTTGAGAAGTCCAGGACTCTACAAGTTCCCATAATGTAAAAAATGTATCATTTCCCAACCCACCCTGCACCACTTTTTTAAAGAAGTAAAATCGTTTTGACATTGTTATGTAATATATGAAATAGATGGATCTCCTCATTCCAAAGCCCTTGATGCTGGATGCCCCAAAGCACAACAAGGTGGTATGCCCATCTCATAACCACATGCAACGCTCTGCCAGGAAAAAATGCCCAGTGCTGCTCAGCACCTTGTTAAGTACAGTGGTGATTGCTCTGGGTTTGAGTGCAGTCCATGTCATAGTGGGTATCCAACTGAGCTCATATCAACCTCCTTGAGCAATAATGAAAGATCACTGGTGCGACATGTATGATGCTATCTGTAGTTTTTAAAATTAAAAAATAACCCTCCATTAATTTCACACAACCCTCCCCCCCACAATTCTATAAATAATTCCTTAGCACAGTTGGGATATAACTACACTGTAATTTTTAAAAATGTAGAACAAATTTGAATTGGAGAAAACCATTTTCTTTTACAACCAGGAAGTGTATTTTATACTTCCTTGTGATCAGGAAAACATGAATGTAGGGTGGCAAGATTTAGCATTAAAACACACACACACACACACACACACACAGACACACACACACACACACACACACACAAACTAGATGCCGCAGTTTAATTTGAACTTCAGATAAATACCAAATAATTTTTTGGTATGTCTCACTGTCACTCTGCAGGACAGATAATCGCTTGTCTCTTGGGGGCCAGCCTGATGTTTTCTTAAAATAGGACACCTCATTTTATATTTCTTTTTGTTAGAGGTGTCAGCAATGTTCCTCTTCAATAATCTACTGTAATGCTGAAAACCAAAGTTAGATTTGGTGGGTTCTGGAATGGTCTCCTGGTGAATTTCCTCTTTACTCTATTTCTGGTGATATCAAGGAACAGCTACCTGTGATGCTTGCTGATGTCAGAATTAGGGTGGGGCACAGCCAAAGTCTTAAGAGTTGGAAGTATACAAAACTACTGGACTATTAGTGAAAATATTAACACTACCTTGGATTTAGAGCACTTTCCCTTGGGAGATGTACTGAATAAATACTTCCACTGTCTTCACCTGTTCAAGGTGGGCTGAAGAAAGAAGTATAGTTCTTTACACCAGAGTTAATTGTTCAGGCCTTCTCTGTTGCATAACTTTGAGTGCAAGAAAGATTTCTTGAATTCTTACTAACCTAGAGCATTAGAGAGAAGATCAATGACACATCCTAGGAGTTTATGATCTTAATTTAGGTTTAACTGTGATCTTGGGGTTTGTCTTTGCAAAGTATGTCTCACTGGGATGCATGGTATAGGAATTTCTTAGTTCTAGAAGAAACAATTCCTCTCGGCATTTCTAGGGTAAAATATACCCTCCTGTCTGACTCCCCTTCCATATATACAAACAGGGTGATTTTATTCTGCTGGGTTTTTCCATATTTAATGCAGCTAATGAAACACTCAACTTCTCTTGACCAATGGCAAGAGAAATTAAATTCATTTGATGTTTACTACCTTAAAGGGGATTCAACATTTTAACACTAAGAAACTCTTTAGTTCTTTCCTTAGATCTTTTAAGTGATGACACTGAACCCGTTAATTAGTATACCACTAATATCTACCACTCCTACTAATGCTTAAGTTTGCATAGAGGTAAAGAAGTCTCCACTACCAGGGATTTGTTGTTCAGTTCAGTCGCTCAGTCATGTCTGACTCTTTGTGACCCCATGAACAGCAGCACGCCAGGCCTCCCTGTCCATCACCAACTCCCGGAGTCCACCCAAACCCATGTCCATCGAGTCGGTGATGCCATCCAACCATTTCCTCTGTCATCCCCTTCTCCTCTTGCCTTCAATCTTTCCCAGCATCAGGGTCTTTTCCAATGAGTCGGTTCTTCGCATCAGGTGGCCAAAGTATTGGAGTTTCAGTTTCAGCATCAGTACTTCCAATGAATATTCAGGACTGATTTCCTTTAGGATTGACTGGTTGGATCTCCTGGGAGTCCAAGGGACTCTCAAGAGTCTTCTCCAACACCACAGTTCAAAAGCATCAATTCTTCAGCACTCAGCTTTCTCTATAGTCCAACTCTCACATCCATACATGACTACTGGAAAAAGCATAGCCTTGACTAGATGGACCTTTGTTGGCAAAGTAATGTCTCTGGTTTTTAATACGCTGTCTAGGTTGGTCATAACTTTTCTTCTAAGGAGTAAGCATCTTTTAATTTCATGGCTGCAGTCACCATCTGCAGTGATTTTGGAGACCAAAAAAAATAAAGTCTGCCACTGTTTCCACTGTTTTTCCATCTATTTGCCATGAAGTGATGGGACCGGATGCCATGATCTTAGTTTTCTGAATGTTGAGCTATAAGCCAACTTTTTCCCTCTCCTCTTTCACTTTCATCACGAGGCTCTTTAGTTCTTCTTCACTTTCTGCCATATGGGTGGTGTCATCTGAGTATGAGAGGTTACTGGTATTTCTCCCAGCAATCTTGATTCCAGCTTGTGCTTCATCCAGCCCGACATTTTACATGATGTACTCTGCATATAAGTTGAATAAGCAGGGTGATAATATACAGCCTTGATGTACTCCTTTCCCTATTTGGAACCAGTCTGTTGTTCCATGTCCAGTTTTAACTGTTGCTTCTTGCCCTGCATACAGACTTCTCAGGAGGCAGGTCAGATGGTCTGGTATTCCCATTTCTTTAAGATTTTTCCACAGTTTGTTGTGATCCACACAAAGGCTTTGGTGTAGTCAACAAACCAGATGATTTTCTGGAACTCTCTTGCTTTTTTGAGGATCCAATGGATGTTGACAATTTGATCTCTGGTTCCTCTGCCTTTTCCAAATCCAGCTTGAGAATCTGGAAGTTCACGGTTCATGTACTGTTGAAGCTTTGCTTGTAGAATTTTGAGCATTACTTCTTGAGAGAAGATATGTGGCTCCCAAGGAGATACTTGGTTGGGGTAATTCAAGAAAAGCTGTGAAGTGGTAAAGAGAATTTAAGGGCCTTAAAGGATGAGAAGGATTGGTAGCAGACAAAGACTAACAAAAAAGTTTCAGGAGAAGGCAGAAAGACTTTGTTGCAAAACTTTGTGGAGAGTTTAGCTGGAGTACTATACATAGGTTCAGAGCATGGGGGAAAGAAAATAAGGTTAAAATGTTGGGAGAGCCTATGGGGGAGGGCCTTGAACTAAGGTCTTTAACCTTAACAATCACCTTTGGAGATCCACCAACAGTTTCTGAGTTAAAGGTGTCAAATGGTTTACTGGTACAAGGAGACAATAGTAAAATGAATTAGGCTACTGTAATTATACGGATGTGAATTGATGAGGGCTGGGCTTGTATACCAGGCAGTGTAAATGAAATGGGGGTAGAATCAGACTTTGATACTGAAAACATAGGATTTGCTAACTAAAAGGAAAGCAAATGGATTCAGGGGTGGTGTCGAAAAGCTAATGTGCAGGAGAAAGAACTTAAATCTCAAAGCTGGTTTGTCAAGGACAAGGTTCTCAACCTAGGAATTACTGACATTTTGGATAGGAACTTATTCGTAGTGGTTGGTTGTCCTGTGCCTGGCAGGATGTTAGTAGAATCCCTTTCTTGTGAGGTGCCAGAAGCACTCCACCACAGTCATGACAACCAAAAATGCAGTTATGTGATCCCCACCCATGGCTTGGTACACAGTTCTCCAATGACAAGCTATTTCATCAATCAGTAGTTTCTTATGGGTAACTCAGGGAAAGCTGAGTTGTGCTGTCATGTCTGACTCATTGTGACCCTATGGACCGTAGTCCACCAGGCTCCTCTGTCCATGGGATTCTCCAGGCAAGAACACTGGAGTGGGTTGCCATTTCCTTCTCCAGGGGATCTTTCCAACCCAGGGATCGAACATGCATCTCCTGCACTGGCAGGTGAATTATTTACTGCTGAGCCACCTGGAAGCCCAACTCAGATCAGGAGAAAACCAACTTTAAATGAACTTCTACGTTATCCTTATATTTGCAATAGTATCTTTGGTTATCCATATTATGCCTATAGTTTAGTGTGCAAACTTGAATATTATGACTACAAAGCCTGTTTAGTAACCTTTCAAATCTATTTCTTCATTGTACTTTTATACTGTAGCCTACATTCTAGTAAGTTTTCCTTTGTACTTTCCTTTTTATAGTTTCAGTCCTGGTTTACAATATCATTTGTCAACTGATTTACACATAATCATTATTATATTTGTCAGCTCTGGTTAAGTATTTTTTATGTTAATATTTTGATTAGTCTTATTTTAAAAGTATTAATTATACACTATTTTTAAAAATTAAGGCATCATTCAAGAAATTCAAATAGTAACGATTATACACTGAGTGACATGGAAATTTTGATTTTGTAGCAGTACATTTGGTTCTAATATATGCATTATATCTAATATACACATTAGATACTGTTATCTAGATTTTTGTTGTTTATGCACTATTTAGAAAAAATAAAATCCATTGACTTCATCAGGGCAGGAGAAACAAGGGACCTGAAAACTCTGAAGGCTTTCTAGGCTGCCCTGGCTGTTGGAAGGGCCTAACCTGAGGTCAGCAGGGAAATCAGGGAGTTAATTTCCCTACTGTAGAGAAAGCACTGCCCACTACAAACATATACATCAGCCTCATCATATTTTTTTGCATTCTTTATAGGAAATATAGAAACTAAGTTTTTCATATCTAACTCAATACCCTTCAAGTCTAGTCCAAGTGATACCTCCACTTCTCAAAGCAAAATTAAGAGCCCTAACTCTATCCAGATACAACACAGATGTTAGTTCCACTATTTACTCATTTCATTCTCTCCTTAATCAGAGCTTTAGACATCAAGTTCCCTTACTATATTAAACTCCCAAGTGTTTACTCATTGTTGTAAAGCTAATGAAGCTTTGCCTGTAACAGACCTTCAGTAAACATTTATTCAATAAAAGTTGTTACTTTATTCTAAAAACAATGTTCAGCATCCCCATATTTGAAAATGTATCTTCATCTATCCCTTGGGATTTAATAAAAGATTAGGTGACTTAGGTGTATACATTCTATAAAACTGACTAGATTTACTAAAGCATTGTTTTTCCTTCATAAAGATGACACTGCTCTGCACAATTAAGAGCACTTTGTGAGCTGCACAGCAATAAGACAAAAGTTCTGTCGTAACAAAATTCAACATTTAATTTTTCAAAACTTAACTATATTAAAGAAAATAAATTATATTTAGACCACCTTCAATATTTGTACATCATCTTTATACAACTATACCAGTACTTTCAAGAGACATTTTATAGAGAACATTAATTTCACAATTAAAATGTGTTAAAAATGGGGGAACATGAAAGAACATTAAATAATCTGAAATATATCTCATAATGCTGAGAAGTATGCTCTTCTTTAACAAATTAACTGTATCTGTATTCAAAATAACATAGTCTTTAACTCATAGACCATTATTTCTTGTCCGTTTCAGTGATTTCCTTGATCCAAAACAAAATTTGTGTATTTATTTCTTTGAAAACATCATTTGTTGACCGTCCTTTCACTGCCATGGAATGATTTGCCTTCTCAATCCAGTGGATTTTATGAGGAGCTTGCATTTTCTGTGCCACTTTCTCCAACAAGTTCTAAAAGGAAAAAAGAAGATGATACTAGACTAATACCCTATTGGTGTTTCATAAAGATTTACTCTCTCCTACCCCACCTATACTTGGCATCCATTCACTAAATATTAAAACCTACTTTACAGATAACTTCTGAGGCAATGGATTGTGCAAGAAGTGACTACAGATTTCTTACACATAGCAACACCACAGAACAGATCAAGCATTCATTCTTGACAAGTCAAAAAAATTCTTCTAAAAAATATTTTTCCCAAGAAAATTATATATTCTGGAAAAGACACTAACATTTAGTAATACGTACATGTTACTTTTCCTCAAGAGTCAATTTTATAACAAATTTGAAGATCTGTTTAAATGTTGAAATGATAAAACAAATATACAGTCTAGTAATCTCAAATTCACAAGATTCAGATATTAATCCTTTGATTTGCTAAGTAAGAGTTAATCCATTTATCAACTAACTGTAAGGGGTTGAATATTGTCAGTATGCTTATAGTTTTAGGTTCCCCTCAGTCATAGGGTAACAAAGACACAAAAGGAGCATAGTAAAATCAGCATCTTTTTAAAGAGAATGAATGTTGCTGGTAGCATCTTGTTCCCAAGATGTTTCTTTCATTCTCTGTCATTCACACAAACAGCAAGTCATAATCACCTTTTCACACATTTCATCTGCTGAGCCTGACACAAACAGTACAGGATCTTTTATACGAAAGAGATCTTCATCTCTAAGTTTATGCTGCTGTTTTGGATGGTGCAGTGGATAGGAAATACAAATGAGACCTCGAACAAAATCATCAGCATCATCAGGCTCAATATGACACAGAACAGAAGCAGCTGCTCTTGAGCCCATTGAACGACCTAAAATCAATAAAAATCAAGTTCAGTTTGAAAAACAGACATTCACATGAAGTAGTAGTGATGATAACGGCAGATTTAATTTACTATGCATCCATCATACTGCTTATCAATACTTAACCAACAGAAGGTGGCAATTAACAAGCCACAATATCCACAGACTTGTGAAGAGCTAAAAACTGATCCTAAATCAAATCTAAAAAAAAGAATAATTTTTTATTGAAAGAATACTTAAAGATGTAAAGACAAACCTTGTGAAGCAATCAGTTCAGAGGATGATTCAGGAATATAATCAAAGAAGACGTCTTTGGGTTATAATACGTATGTATAAGGCTTAAATTCAATTTAAATATTAAAGTACCTTGATGTTATACCTGGAAGTGACTTACCAAAACAAAACAAAAAGTCCTTAACTCTATTCCTGTCATTAATTTTAACTCTTGATTACCTATTCCTGTATTAATATAAGTAGATTTTAAAACAAGTATTCACAAGTATTGCAACTTACCTCCAAGGAAAACACCTGCAAGTTTGTATTCTCCTGAGGTCTTTAAGTAATTCTAGAAAAATCAACCAAAAAACCATCAATTCTTCTCCTATGAAATATTCCACTGGAAAAACCAACACATTATTTCTCATCATTACTAAAGTGTATAAAAACTTTTACAAAGACAACCACAAAATTTTAAGGGATTCTACTTGGAAGAGGTAACCAGTTCTTTGCTCTTCTGGTCATGCCTTCACTATCAAGTCATATATTGGGTAATACACGCAAATATGTGAAAAAAACAAAAATACTGTCTAAAACTGAAACATTTTTAAAGAAAAAATTTTGGAGGGAAAAAAGAGCCAGTTAAAAGCTTCCAACTAAGGCAAAATCTGATAATACTACAACTAACATCTAATTTAAAGCTCTGAAAAACTTAGCATGCTTGAAGTAATTTCGATTAAAAGAAATTTCAGGTTTCATTCAGGGATTTGTTTCCAATATGGAAAGCATTGTACACTCACAGCATATGAGGCGAACTGTCTAGAACTGTATATGCTTAAGTTATATAATTCCAAGAAGAAAATTACATCATAAGTAGATGCCTTGGCAGTATCATGGAAACATCTATGATGTAAGCACTCATCCCTATAGAAACTGATGGCAAAAGAGAGCAATCTGACCACTACCCAGACTTCACATACTGTTGAGTTTCTAAGAATATTCATTATTGTTTTAAAAATTAAACTAAATGACTAATACAATTTGTCAATTTACTGTGCATTTAAAAAATAGAATTGTTGTAAGTAAATATAAAGAAATTTTCTTACCAAAACTGATTTATATGCCTTAATTCTATGTACAATATTAAGGCCTTTACAGGTAAACCTCAGGCAAAAAAACCCATGAGAGGCAAGATGGGATGCCAGTGACGTCAAATGAGGGAGATTCATATCTCCTGATGCTCCATGTGTAAGAATGACTCCATATGTTAAGTTCTTGTTAGGTACCAAACAAACAGCATCTAGCAATTTATTTCCAAAAGGTACTTTTAATTTTACCTGGAATTCAAGAGAATACAGGGATCAAAAATTACTTCCTTGCCTATTCAGACAAATGAATAACTATACAGGTTTGTTCTGTGATACAAATGATTCAAGTCACAGCCTCAAAATAAAAAGCAATATTAATAATAATTTATATTTAAGTACTTATTGTGTGTAAGGTACTATCATAACTGCTCTTTATGTATTAACTCATTTAACCTTTCTAAGAATTCTGTGGTAAGTATTGTTACAGTTTCCGTTTTAGAGATGAGAAAACTGAGGCACAGTACATTACATCATGTGCCCAAGGTTATATATCCACTAGTCAAGATCCAAATTCAAGCAGTCTGCTCCAAAGTTCTCACTCCTAACCACTAATGCTATACTGTCTCTCACAGTATAAGCTGAAAATAAGAAAATTATTCTGAAGCCATATGATTACAAAAAAAAATAAAAAAAGGAATCTTGAAGATGCAGAATGTATGAAAATATGTATTACCTCTGTATGACTCATTTTCACTGTTGAATAACAAACTTAAAGTGCATTACATCTGAGAAGCAAAGGACATCTCCCTGAAAAGAAGATTCTATTGTGAAAGGTGGGTTGGCAGACATGGATATGATACAAGAACTATGAATGAACACATTTAGTAGCTAAAATAAAGACATTTATAACTACTTTAAGAACTGATATCTTTACATGTACATTATTTATTTTCATTCCTATGGCCATTCAGAATTGGTTACAGGGCCAGGTGTGGGGCTGGCATCTAAGATGCCATCTAAGATAAAGTCAATGTGATACCGGTAATGTGCATTCTGTAAGAAAACTTGTATCAAAGTAGGATGCTATATCTTGGTGCATAAAACATGTATTTTTCCTAAGCATCTTTATTCTCAACCAACTATCTTCAACCTAATTTCACAGCATCTTTCTATTAACCCATTTCCTTCGTCTTTACTGGTCCCAACTCTTCCCTCTACCCTGCCACAGAAGCATACATCCACATCCTTTGTCCTGAGACTGCAGATACCTCCCAGGAGACAGAATGTAAATCTCCACACTATTGCCTTTGGGCTTGACTATGTGACTTGCTTTAACCAAAAGATGTTTCAATGCATCACTTCTGAGCTGAAGCATGGCAAATTTCCAGAAGTGCTCTTAAGCTCTCACCTTCAGCCCCAAGAAAAGTACACTCCACCTATTTTTGCTTTTTCAGCCCGGGTTCCACAATGAAGATACATGGAGCAGATCTGAACTCAAAACTGAAGTCTGGAGTCCAGCCTAGGCCAATCAACATCTAAACCACTGAAGAACCATGAAATGTCTACCTGAAGAATCAAGGGCATGAAATGCTGTGAGCCACTAAGATTTCAGGATTGTTACGCAGTATTCTTTCCTGTAGTAAGAGATCTTTTGTTGTTCAGGATATGCTTAACATCAGGATCTTCATCAATTTTTTTTCTATTAACATTTACTAGTTTATTCACTGAGTAACATGTTCAAAAGGTACAAAAATATACGTTGAAAAGTCTCTCCGTAATTCCACTTTTGTCTTACCATCCAGATCCCCTCTTCAAAGGCAATCAATATTCTGCTTATCTTCCAGATGTTTTATATACATATATACATACACACATCTTTTTATAAAACTAGTGATATATTTTTTCTGAACCTCCTCCCCAACATATATCTTTGTGATTACTTTTTTTATACAATGAGCTTATCTCATTGTTTTTTTATGACTACAAAATATTCCAAGGGAGGGTTGTACAAAATTTATTTTACCAACCATCTATTAATGAAAATTGAGACTGTTTCCAATCCTTTGCTAAAGCAATACTGCAATGAGTAGCACTGTACTTAACATTATTTTACACATGTGTAGACATATCTATAAATTCTTGTCTCAAAGGGTGTATTCATTTGAATTTAAGAAATACATTTCATTTTTGAATAGGCAATATATGCACATGGTACATTATTTTAAAAGAATAAAAATGTGTGAATAGTTAAGTCTCTTCACATTTTTTCCCACAGCCACAAAGTTCCTTTCCCTTCTCAGAAGCCATCACTGTGACTAATTTATTGTACAGATCCTTCCCTTTACGTGTGTGTGTACAATTCTCATACAGAGCCTCAAAGGTATTAGACCGGCTGCAAAAAGTTCTGGGATTTAAACTGGAGGAGGATGAAGGGCTTCAGCCTTCACTGTCTGTTTTCATAAATGTAGCCTCATAATTGTGCCTGGGGTTCCCAGGTTCAAAGATCCCGTTTTATGTTCTCAAGAGAAGAGCCTCCAGTCTCCTGGTGTGAGAGCAGCAGTATCCTACCAGTGTGAAACGGGGAAGGAGAGCTTGCTATCGAATGACTTCTCAGACAGACTTCAACTAAGTGGTCTTTATTTGAGCCCTCCACATCCATCCGCAGCACCATTCCTTTCATTGCCAGCTCCCAAAGTGTCCAGTGCTGCCAATTTCTGCACATTTTGAAGATTTTCTTTATATATATATAATTGTTCCACAGTTTTCCCTCTGCTGGTTTAGAAATTCAGCTAATCTGCTACGACACTTGCTTTCTGGAGCCCAGGAGTTTACTGCTATTATTTCTTTCCCATTTTCTTTAGCTCTGTGGGTTTGTGTCTTTTTGAAATTCCCTTTACAGTACTTTTAGTGAGATTTCAGGAAGTAAAACTAGATACACGTCCTCAACCCACTCTCTTAACCTAGAATGCTCTACTATTCCTCAACACGTGGGGTGTTCGTGGTTTTTTTTGTTTTTTTCCTGGCAAATGCCACTGTCATGCATGACAGTCTGTCCTTGCCAACAGTGCACACACGTGCTAGACTACAGGGGCAACAGTGAGCCGGCACCAGGATCTAATCCCGACCTGCTCTAGCTTATCAATCTCGGGTTTAGCGGGTCAGAAGGGGCGGCGGGGCTGGAGCCTGGCTCCGCCTCGCTGTCTTCAAAAGCAGCAAACGCCACCAACTTCGGAGAGAGGCTGCGACGGTTCACCGTCTGGACCCGCGTGCCCACGCTTGTGGGCGCTTTCAAGAGTGATTTGTGTGACTACCGCCGTCAGGATGCGACAGAGATCACATCCGAAGCCGGATGATCGGATGCCACCACCCCTTAACTTGCAGTTGGAAAAAAACGTTCGTGCGTTATCCGCCTCGTCCGGGGGGAACGCTGGAAATTGCGAGGCAAACGCAATGGCAACCGTCAGACTTCAAGTCCTCCAGGGGGGTCGCGGGTCCGAGCCGCGTCGACAAAAACGGAACAAGGGCAGAAACTCGAGGCCAGGCTTCCCGGGGTTGGGAACCCAAAGGCGCCCAAGGACCGGCCGATTCCGCCCGTCGGGGCTGCACGGTGGCCGGCGCCCGGGAGACCCTCCCCGCTCGGAGGCCGCCGGTGCCCAGCTCGCCCCGTCCGCACCGTTCCTTCTCGGAGCCTCCTGACCGGCCGGCCGAAGCCCCAGCGGCCGCGGCCCGCGGGACCTAACCGACGCCTCACGCCTCACCGAGCCGCCCAACAGCCCCCGAGGGGAGACGGCCGCGAGCCCGAAACGCCGCTGGCGGGACCGCGGAAAGCCCTCGGAAGCCATTCCCAAGTCGCAGCCCCGACCGCTGCCGTCGCCGCCGCCACAGCCGCCGCACTTACCAGGGACGGGGAAGTGGCCGGCAGCACCTAACCGTCCTCACTCCCTTCAGGGAGCAAACTACCACACTCGAAGGGACCGCCTCGCCGCGCCCGCCAGCGCGTCCCGCTACAGCGCAGGCGCGCGCACGCCCCGCCCCTCAGGCGCGCGAGCCGGCGCGCGGGGCAGGCTGGGAGCGGGAGTTTTCCCGCCCCTGCCGCCGGTGCTGTGGCGGCGTCTGCTGCCCCCCCCGCAGCGGGTGCTGCCTGGCCGCCTCCCCTCGCTGCCTCACCCCCGACTTCCTCTCTCAGGATCCTTCGGCGTCCCAGCCATTCCCTTCTAGCAGTTGCACCGGCCATAAAATTAAGACACCGCATGCCGCGTGATCAGAAAAAGAAGATTCCGCCCATATTGTATCATATCTAATAGGACTTTGTTGCTTATAACTCGTTTCTTTTCATTGCTGAGTAGTACCCAGTTTTACGGATCAACCAGTTTTGTTTATCCATTCACTGGTGGATGGCTATTCGGATGCTTTCCACCATTTGACTTGTTATAAAAGTGCTGCAACATTCAGAGAGAGAAGGCAGTGTGATAACAGAGATTTGAAAGATGCTGAGCTGCTGGTTGGGAAGGTGAAGAGGCCACAAGACAAGAAACATTAAGAAACGCACCCCTAGGAGCCAGAAAAGGCATTCTGCCCTCAGAGCCTCAGGAAGAAACCAACCCTCCAAATACATCGCCATTATCCCAGAAACACTGATTTCTGACTCTAAAATCCAGAACCATGAGATTGAATTCCTATTGTTTTAAACCACTAAATTTGTGGTATTAATACTTTGTCACAGCAGCAATAGGAAACTCATAGAAAACTATGGACACCAAATCTTCAATTTCAGATAAATTTTACATGTCGTTATTGTTATTCTTTTCTTGATTTTTTTCAACCATTTAAAAAATTTTAAATCATCTTTAACTTGCAGGCTGTACAAAAACAAGTGGTGGGCCAGATTTAGCCAAATATTAGCATGGTTATTCCATCCATGGATTAAAATAGTACATAATTGGATGTATTAAGAGTTTTTATAATGGAGGCTCTATGTTTCAAAATGAGAACAGTGTTAATGTAGTTCATCATGGATTAATGGAACAGAATAAATCACCAGAAAAGATGAATATGTAAATAGATGCCTGAAAAGCATTTAATAAAATTTTAATGTGCTTCCTTTTTAATAATTGGAAATTTCATATTTTAGTAGTGGTTGTTTATCATTAACCATAACAAATATTTTGCTTAACAGTGAGAAGTCAGTAGCATCTTTGATCTCCAATCTAAAGTAGCCACCACCACTAAGCCCTCTTTCTCTCTGTAATTGTTTTTTTTTTAATCAATCCATAATTGCCCGGCTTATTTGTTTACTTTTACTTGTTTATTTCCTTCTTCTTTCAGAAGAGATAGAGACTGTTCATTATTGTATTTGTAGAACCTAATACAATGTCTGGCACATATTAGGTGCTTAATAAATACTTGTTAAATAAAATCCATTTGTGATGGATTCAGGCAGAGGCCAGATTACAAAATACCTTGGAAGGTGTATTAATAAGTATTCAGTTTGGCTGTGAATGACTGATTATCTAAAATAATAGTGTAAACAAGTCAGAAGTTTACTGCTTTGTCATGTAAACTGTGTACCTAGGTAGGTGATGGCTTTTGACATGCTTCAGACTGAGTTCAGGACTCAGACACCCTTTTTTTTTTTTTAACTGCTCCACCAAACACAGCTAATGATGAGCACAACACAGGCCTTTAAAATAAAAGTGATTTTATTACAAAATTCTAAAAATGTGCTTCCAATGACCGTCCTGGGAATACTGCATAAGAAGAAACAGATCTTCATAATCCAGACAATCATAGAGCAGCTTTTATACTGTCCATGGAATTAGTATTTAGAAGACATTCTTCTTTTCAGTTAAGAAGAGTCTTCAGAGCACCACTATTTGAAGGAAAGGTATTTTGCATATCACAGTTCATCTTTGGTCTGCAATTAAGAAACATTTAAAAATATTTAGAGCCATCAAGAAGTTTTCCATGAGTAAGAAGGCTTACATTTAGTCTATTAATTACTTTCCCCCAAAGACAAAAGAGGCTTCCCTGGTGGCTCAGATCTGCCTGCTAATGCAGGAGACGTGGGTTTGATCCGGGGTGGGGAAGATGCCCTGGAGGAGGAAATGGAAAATCCCATGGACAGAGGAGCCTGGTGGGCTACAGTCCACAGGGTCACAAAGAGTCGGACACAATCTGGCGACTGAGCACAGAGGCACGCAAAGATGAAAGAAGGGATGAATAGAGCCAAGTCGTCGCTAGAAGACTTTAGGACTATTACTTGAAATCATCTAAAGGTAAAGTCTTATTGGTGGGAACCTGAACATCTAGGGGTCTGTATTATGGTAAAGGCTTGTGTTCTAAATGGTATCAGTGAATGGCCAGAGTAGACCACGGGTCAGGGGAGGGTGGGAAAATCAATAAAGCTATCATTCTAGTCGTAAGTTCTACCAATCAGGGGAATCATTTGGTACTCCTTGAAGTCACTTAAGAGATAAAAATAAATTTTAAAAAAGAGGAGTGGAGTAAGGCAACCGCCCAGTTTCATGTGGAGCCAACAGACTCATTCTGATGCCAAATCAAACTCCATGTGGGAGCACCTTCCAGTTTTGGGCATTTCTGTTTTGAAACTGGCTTTCAGTGACTTTGTGGCCTTGCAGCTCTGAGAGGGGTTACCACTGATGCTGTACCACTTCTGAAGGTTAGTTAGAGGCAAATCCAAAACAAAACCAAATGAAGCAAATTAAAACTAATTTCAGCAGGTGCTGTTTTCATGCTGTAAATACTGCAACCAGATGTATTCCAAGCTACCAAAGGTTAGCCGCTGTGCAGAATTCCTAAATATTTAACAATCAGTGAGCTTGTAGTGTGACTTGCCTGGTGGCTCAGCGGTAAAGAAGCCACCTGCAATGCAGGAGACACAGGAGACGCAGGTTTGATCCCTGGGTTGGGAAGATGCCCTGGAGAAGGGCATGGCAACCCACTCCAGTATTCTTGCCTGGGGAATCCCATGGACTGGACCTGAGCCATAGGGCACAAAGAGTTGGACACGACTAAAGCAACTGATCATGCATGCATGAGCCTGTATAAGCTGGTTCCATCACACCGCCAGAGCTGGTGGTCACCTTATTCTTTTTTTAAACCCCTTGGGAGGCAGAAATGGTTAACTGCAAAATCTGCTTCTCAACTTTGGTCCTAATGCACAATTTTGAGTCTGTCCATTCACAGACATGGTGATGTTGTTTAAAAGAATGTCAAGCCATTATATAGTAATTTTTATACAACATACATTCCTTTAGATGAAAAACAGCTATAATTGAAACAACCCTCCCAGCCACAGTGTCTTTACACACAAACATGCACAGGATTTGAAGAAGGTACACTGGGTTTTGGTTCTTGTTTTGCTAAAATCCAGATAGATGGTTCTGAGCTAAACTCCTCCCTGGGCTTGGTTTTGTTAACTATAAAATGAAGGCATTTACTGGGTGACAGCTAAGGTCCTCTTTAGTCTGCCAAGTCCATACGTGAGCCTGCCTTTTATAAATGAAATCAGTGAAAGTGAGAAAGTGAAGTCGCTCAGTCGTGTCCGACTCTTTGTGACCCCATGGACTGTAACCTACCAGGCTCCGTCCATGGAATCTTCCAGGCAAGAGTACTGGAGTGGGTTGCCATTTCCTTCTCCAGGGATCTTCCCAACCCAGGGATCGAACCCGGGGCTCCCGCACTGCAGGCAGACGCTTTACCATCTGAGCCACCAGGGAAGCCCAGTAATGTAGTGGTATTAACAGAGATCGCTTTTAAATGAATAATCTGTTAACATTTATAATCATGGTTATATATTTTTCCATCTCTAAACTGGGGTGATAAACTTTGCAGAAACTATCTCACAGGCAGATGAGGCTGTTAGATGATACATGAAAAATACTTTGCAAACGGCAAATATCTATTCAAATGCCACATGATCTGAATTCTCACAATCAAGAAGGCCTCGCTCTGCTTTGCTGGGAGCTCCTATGTCTGTTTGCTTCACTGCATCTTAGCACCTGGTTGGTTTTTGGGTTTTTTTTTTTTGCCTTTTGTTGTTAACTATTTTTTCTGCCTCTGCTAGAATGAGTTGCTTGGAGGCTCCAGGAGGAATTCGGGTAGTTGCTGCCTGACTGAATGAGTTAAGGGGAGAATGAGGACTCGGATCCCGGTTCTTCCTGAGACACTGGCTCGGCGGTCAGTTCCAGTTACCTTCTTCCTGTGGCACGTGCAAGGAAAGAGGTCATCGTCGGTCTCTGGTTCTACCTTCACCATGCCCTCTCGGATCTGGGGCTCACTCACTTGTAAACTGGCATATTCCTGTATAGGCAACAATATGAAAGCATGTTTTACTTAGCACTTTAGATGCTGAAGCAGACGCACCAATACTCTGGCTACCTGATGCGAAGAGCTGACTCATTGCAAAAGACCCTGATGCTGGGAAAGATTGAGGGCAGGAGGAAAACAGGGTGACAAGAGGATGAGGTGGTTGGATGGCACCACTGACTCAATGGACATAAGTTTGAGCAAACTCTGGGAGACCGTGAAGGACAGGGAAGCCTGGCATGCTGCGTTCACGGGGTCGCAAAGAGTCAGACACAACTCAGTGACTGAACAACAACATAAGGTGCACTTACCAAATTAGATACACTGGAGTTTGCTAGAACTCGGTCCATTTAATTCACGTGTCAAGTTATGAAATGCAAGGCCTTCCTTAAAATCCCACAACAGAGCTTCTGAGAGGTGACTGTCCTATTTCTAATGGTCCACTCCTTAGTCTACCCTTCATTTATATGACTCTTTTATAGTATTTATTTTCATCTTCTGCTACATAGTGAAAATGTGTCCCCATCTTCCCCAAACTGAGAATCTGAGGACAGACTATTTCTGCCTGACCCACCACAGCTGGTACAGCCTTGGTCACATCTTCATTCATCATGGGCTTCCTTGTCCTAAGTTCTGGGTGAGGTGCTTATGCTCTAGTACATGTGAGTTGAATGAATGAACTCCAGTGACCTGTGGCTCTTTAGGAATTCAGACTAGCAAATACCCCCAGTTCTTTCTTTAGTTTACATATCACTCTTTAGGAAAGGTTACAAAGCGGGAGCGGATCAGCAATGACCAACTTCCTTCCGTAGCAGAGCCTGAGACACAGCGCTCAATATCTAGAATTCTGCAACTCTGAGATTAAAACAATTAACTTAGATCTAGAACTATTTATTAGCAAATTACATGCTTATGACTGCATTTTTAAGAAAAGAACCTTTCAAATTGTCAGACAGGCTTTGACTACAATCCCTACATGGGTAGGTCCATAAAGGCAAATTGGAAGAAAAGTTATGGCCCATATGGGGTCAGCACAACAGGTCCAAACATACCTTACATTGTACAGAAAAAGAAACAGTAACACAGTAGCAGTTTTGTACAGAGAACAAATAAGAATCCATGCACAGTAACTTTGTAGGCTCCGAGGCCAGTTTTCTAACCACATGCCACACAGTTCTAACACTAACACCTTTCCCTTAAGGCTGTAGCATTCTCTATTAACTATTCTTTAGCATCCTTCATTTTCACTATTATTTAATATTTATCCACAACTTTCACTTACAGAGGTATACATGTATCTCCTTAATGGATAAACTTTTAGAAATTGTTAAGTGAAATATTACTTGCTACTAACATGAACAATTACAAATATTTCTATTTTCTTAGAAAATACTGACCTGGAAAAGTTTAAAATAATAACAGAATATGTCATCGCCCATGAGATTATTTCTTGCAAATTCTTGTCCTGTTTTGGCTATCTTCTTTGCCTATGGGAGCAAGAATAATATCCTTTAATGAAACATATTTTTCCCCATGCAGACATATGCTAAGTCATCTTCCAAGTACATTTTGGTGGGAAAATGGTGCCTAAGGTATCTTTGAAGTCTTGTGTATAAAGTGAACATTTAATAGAGGATGTGTGTTCAAATCAAAGTGAAATTTTTAAGACTTGATAGTTTAAGAAGTCATATTGTGCCTTCTAGAATGCACCTCTCTGGGACAGAAAAGGGAGACAAAATGAAGTAACAATGACTTTGCAAAGTCAGTGCAAGATGACGCTCAATGCACTGCCATAATAGTTTTTAGCAGACAAGTAGTTTGAAGCGTCTCTCATGCAATCCTTCATTTGAATCCGTGGCAGTTAGTTTCTCCCCTGCCAGACTGACCGTCTTTACCTTCATGTTGCTAGTGGAGGTGAGGCAGTGCTTGGAGCTCAGATCTAACTGAGTGAAAGAGACAGCGAAACTGAGGTCAGGTTTAGGTTTTCATGTCATGTGCAGAGTGGGCAGTTAATCCAAGCCACTATGCCTGTCTTTGCCCTGAAGGGGTCTATGCCATGCATGGGGAGGTGGCTTCCCATTTACAGGAAAGGGTCTACATGTAAGCATCTTGAATGCTTTCCAGGCACAAGACGTGGAAATGACCCCATGATAACTGGGGGTACAAAGAGACTGACCTTACCTCTTCATCGTGATCTTTTGCCCACTGAAGTTTTTCTAGGAGATCACTCAGGTTGCTTTTAACTGGAATGTAGTGTTTCCACGGCTGCAATTCATTGTAAAAGTGCTCATAGTAGATGGAGTCCTGCTTCAGCACCACACTGTCACCGACCAGCAGATACGGCAGGCGGTAGGCTGCCACGGTGCCATCGACGTTAATCTGGTATTTGTGCTGCAAACGGCAGGACAGCAGAACAACCTCCATTGAATTCCCTTTTCCCCACTCTTCTTTATTCTCCTCTTCTTTCCACATATCAAACCTCACCCTCCTCAGATACAAACTAGATAGATTTTGTCCTCGGCCCCTGCCACTTAGTAAGTGCTATTAATTATTTATATGCGTACATAACACACCGACCTGGATGTAGGGCCTATTTTGATGTTCCCCCAAATTTCAAGAAGGGGCCCCAAGTCTAATGCTGGGGCAGCCAATAAAATTATAAAACTGTTGTCCAAAGGCTACAAGCTAAGGAAATTAGATTTATTAGGACTACTCCACAGGTGGCACTAGTGGTAAAGAATCCAGCTGCTAATGCAGGAGACGTAAGAGACATGGATTCCATCCCTGGGTTGGCGAGATCTCCTGGAGGAGGAAATGGTAACCCACTCCAGTATTCTTGCCTGGAGAATCCCCATGGACAGAGGAGCCTGGTGGGCTACAGTCCACAGGGTCACAAGTTGGACACGACTGAAATGACTTGGCATGCATGTGACTACTTTATCGATGGCATGATAGTACCTACTGATGGCACATTCTAAACAGTGCTAACCATACCTTTGAAATATCAGGTGGCCACACCCAGATCTTAAAGAAATCAACAAGCTCTGGGGCAAGAACATCTATGAATCAAAATATTTCTAGCACGGCAGAGGTCCATAAATATCTTTTTATTTAACTGGGTGTTAGTTGAGGCACATGTGATTTTCAGGCAGGCTGTCCAGTTGGGACACACGGGCTTAGTTGCTCCGCAGCATATGGGATCCCAGATCAGGGATCGAAACTGCATCCCCTACACTGCAAGGCAGACTCTTGACCACTGGACCACCAGGGATGTCCCAGTCAATAGTTTTTAGCTGCAGCAAATTCAACTGGTACGACAGAAAGAAAGCAAAGTTCTGACAGGACACTCTCGGAGGAGGAATGGCTGGTACCAGATCTCTTTGGTTGTAACCATTTCTTTCCAAAATTTCTGTGACATGCATATGGAAGAAAAACTGATTATTCAGCTTATGGCCATCTTTAAGTCTTGTGCTCTGTGCACTAAGTCACTTCAGTCATGTCTGACTCTTTGTGACCCCGTGGACTGCAGCCCACCAGGCTCATCTGTCCATGGGATTCTCCAGGCAAGAATACTGGAGTGGCTTGTTGGGTTGCCATTTCCTTCTCCAGGGGATCTTCCCGACCCAGGAATCGAACCCACGTCTCTTATGTTTCCTGCATTAGCAGGCGGGCTCTTTATGACTAGCACGACCTGGGAATCCCTTAGGTCTTCTTACCACCAGCTACTCCATCAAAAGAAAGTTAGGCCATTAACAGCACAGACAGAGCTTGCCAATCACTGACCTTCCCACCTGCAGGAGATGGCTGACTATCCTTCACCACATGAGGCTTCAAAACCCCTTGGGGATCTAGAGATCAGGGCGGTACCCCACTGCTTGAGAAAGGGGAGTTGTCAAAAAAAGGATCAACCCTGGGAAAATAGGAACAGCCCACATTCTAGACACACAGAGAGTGTAGAATCCCCAGAGTTTTTGAGCAGAACAGCTGGATGGATTCCAAGTCATTTCCATTCCAGAAGGGAAGAGACACCTGCTTTATATTCCTTCTTTAGTCTATTGTGATGCTATGGCTCAGGGGAGAAATATTTATAAAATCACTTACATGTATTTTTTAATAAAAAAAGGGATTTGGAGTGAAAATATGCTTCTCTTGAAGGTCAGTTGGGGGAAAAATTACCCGGATCCAAGCTCCCTTGGTGCATATTTCATGTCAGGTTTAGATACTGAGTCGATGCTTCCCTGTTGGCTTAGATGGTGAAGAATCTGCCCGCATTGTGGGAGACCCATGGTTGATCCCTGGGTCAGGAAGATCTCCTGGAGAAGGGAATTGCAACCCACTCCAGTATTCTTGCCTGGAGAATCCCATGGACAGAGGAATCTGGTGGGCTACAGTCCAGCAAATCACAAAGAGTCAAAGAGGACTGAGCGACTAATACTTTCACTTTTCTAGGTACTGAGTATAATCCAGGTTGCCCCCGGGGTCTGGTTAGTCCCGGTGCCCCATGCCTGGATGTTCCTAAAATTTTGTGCTCATTTCTCATCTCCTGTTGGAGAAGGAAATGGCAACCCACTCCAGTATTCTTGCCTGGAGAATTCCATGGACAGAGGAGCCTGGTGGGCTGCAGTCCATGGGGTCGCAAAGAGTCAGACATGACTGAGTGACGACTCTCACTCACTCACTCACTCACCTGTAATTTATCTTGATTTCCCACCCCCCAAATGCAGGTGGGACTTCCCAGGTGGCTCGAGTGGTGAAGAACCCGCCTGCCAGTGCAGGAGACATAAGAGACATGGATTTGATCTCTGGGTCGGGAAGATCCCCTGGAGAAGGAAATGGCAACCCACTCCAGTATTCCTGCCTGGAGAATCCCACGGACAGATGAACCTGGCAGGTTACAGTCCATAGGGTCACGAAGAGTCTGACACGACAGAAGTGTCTTAGCACGCAAATTCAGGTATTTGGAAAATCACAAAGCATTGGCTCTGGATGATGTCATACCTTGAAGAAATCGAAAAATGAAATGTGTTTCACGATGGGACCATACAGGCTTTCGTCGTGTTTAAAGAAGAAGAAGTTGGTGAACGCAGCGTCGATGAGCTCCGGGTGCTTCCTGCTCAGCTTAACCAGCTCGAGTCTCTCTTTCCGGCTGTCTCGCCCTCTCCAGACAGCGGTGGTGTTTTTGCTTTCCCAGGGAGGACCCGTGTTGGCCTGCACTGACATCATATCCAGACTGACTCTGGAAGACAGACAGTGCAACAGATGTTTCCCCCAAACCATCGCCTCACATCGAGTGTTGGGAAAAGACTCATCAAGGAAAGAAAACCAAGGATCTGGGTCATCGGCGACCCGTCTCTCACCGGCCCATGGTTTCCAGGACAGAGTCTGTCAAGTCATAGGTGGGCATCACAATATCCTTGGAGTCCGTGGAGCCGCACCAGGAAAAGATCGGATGGATGTGGGGACTGGATTTCTTTTTTTCCAAAGGCCAGTCTCCCAAATTAACAAAAAACTCCACATCAGGCATCTTCACCTAGGACAGGGAAGCCAAAGTGTTAAAATGATGGTATCGTTTTTCATATCGGCCATTTCACTATCACAGTCCAAACTCCACTGTTTTGTTATTGCTGTTGAGTCGCTCAGTCATGTCTGACTCTTTAGCGACCCCACGGACTGTAGCCTGCCAGGCTCCTCTGTCCATGGAATTCTCCATGGCAAGAATACTGGAGTGGGTTGCCATTTCCTTCTCTGGGGGATCTTCCCAACCCAGGTCTCCTGCATTGGCAGGCAGATTCCTTACCACTCTGCCATCTGGGAAGACTATGATGTAAAACCTGGATTTAAATCCTCCATTATACACAAGACAAAAGAAATACTCACTTTTCTAGTTAAAGAAAGTAGTATGGCGTCCATGAAAATTCTAAAACCTACGTGTTCGCCGTGAGTCTTGATATAAACCTGGAAGACAATTCCATGTGTACTCTGTTAGTCTAAAAGTACGCTTTGGCTTCAGTGAGATCAAGCTTATCACAATGATTGGCAGAATGATTTCTAATAAAACTATGTAGCAAGTTGTAGCCACATGGCCAAAACAAAAATAAACTAAGACAAACAAGCAACTGCACCTTGTTATCCTTCAAGGTGTAATGACACAAGCTCTGTCTTTGTCCAAATCTTTTTGGGATCTCCATTGCAATCTTTTCCGGGTCAACGGTAGGGAAATGCACCAGATCTCTGTGAATCTGAGCAAAGGTTTCTGGGCAGTTCATCTCCCGTAGCCAAGCGGCACTGTCTTCCAAGGGACAGTCACAGTTCTCATGGTAAACCGGCCCTGATTACACACACGGAGCAATGGGTACAGTCACAATCTCACTCAGCATGTGAAACGTGTAGCAGATATTTGTAACATGACTTTCATAGTCTGTCCATTACTCCACACAGCATGTGGAGTCTTAGTTCCCCAACCAGGAATGCAGCCCATGAGAGTCTTAACCACTGGACTGCCAGGGAAGTCCCCACAGTCCATTATTTTATTTTTTAATTAATTTTTATTGGAGTATAGTTGCTTTACAATGTTGTGTTAGTTTCTGATGTACAGCAAAGCATTACTCTTTATGTTTTGTGTACTTAAGAATGACCAAACATTGGTAAAAGGCTATCAGAGGCATATACCTGTTTTAATGAAAGACAAAAGTGATAAGAAATTAATATTTCAATGGTCTGTTATACAAACCAGTTCTTAAAATGTCTAAGATACTTTTCTCAATGGGTAAATCATCCTAAGGATCAATACAAATGGGAATTCCCTGATGGTTCAGTGGTTAGGACTCCATGCTTCCGATGCTGGGGCCTGGGTTCAATCCCCTGTGGGGAAACTAACATACTGCAAGCCTTGAGGTGAGGCCAAAAAATAAAAAATAAACAAAAACCAATACAAGTAAATAAAGCACTCTACTATGTTTACTAGTTTTTTAAAGAAAATATAAAGAAGCAAAGTAATCCTCAAAACACCCATTTCACTAATACTATAATGAATTAATTATATGTGTATAGAAATAATACTAACATAACATGGAATCTGAATTGAGATTTCACTGTCATTCATTTCTGTAATTCTCAGATTATCACCTGACCCAGGCAGAAGGAGACAATGGGACATCTTTTTAAGGTTTAGTAGATTATATGGTACCCTGTGGTCCTAGAGCAGTGAGGGGAAGAAACCTAGACACTTTCTAGAAAAGTGTTTGCCTTGCTTGGAGCAACGGGTCAAGGAAGATTTGTGTGCCTGTATTCTCCTTGCTTCTCTAATATTTTAGGATATATGTCTGCTGAGATGGAATGATATGGCTTTAGGTAAGAAAGGTGTACTCTTATCCTACATAAGAAAACATCAGAAAATTTCTCTGAAAAAATAGCATTGAAACAAAACCAAAAAAAGTACAGTCAACTTTCACTGTCTCGATCAAGCCCTTTCTTCCTGAACCGACTGACCAAATTTCAGTGACACTCACCAGTTACTTAAGTCATATGTCCCTAACTAAGTGCCATCTATGACCATACATATATAGCTTGATTCTTCTTGCTAATATTGCATCTTCTGGAAGCAAATTCTCTATTCTTAGAACTTAATACTATAAAGTTCATATTAAATAACATATTAAGTTCTTTCCTCTTTAGTGAATTAAAATTTCCATTCAAATCTTGCATTGCTTTCTTCCACCAAGATTCTCAACTTAGCTTTCAACTTCAGTCCATAGGGTCACTAAGAGTCTGACCTGATTTAGCAACTGAAAAACAATAACAAAATTTCTTTTCTTCCAGTGAAAAAATATCAGGCTAACCTGCTTTTATTGACTGAAAGACAGGTAATATTGTATTCAAACACCGTTGTTTTGAAATAATGTTCCACATTACCTTTTAAAATATATGGAGATTTGGCCACATGTTGACCTTGGAATTTGACTTCTATCTTCAGGTTTTTGTAGCTGGCGTACATTCTGTATCTTACTATATAGGACCCATCTTTTCGGTCTAAAACCTGGACCCCGACTCTAGTGAATTGCTCATCTGGGGCTGAGATTTTAATCTGGAACACTTTTTCACCTGGAGAAGATGTGAATCTGTGATGGGAAGAACAGTGAAACATAAATATTTTAAGAAACAAACGTACAAAGACTATGGTCTCCAGTCTGTGAACCTGACTATTCTCTATATCCTCCCCTAATATGTGCTTGTTCCTTTTTCCTTATGCTTTCAGCACCAGAATGAATAGGATGGATCAGAGATTAAAAAAAAAAAGAAGAGGATGACAATGGTCACAATAACATAAAACAGTTCCATTAGAAAATTACAAGGAGATATTTTAAGACTACTGATCTCTGTAAACATAGAATATCCTTATGTATTTCATATATAAAAACAGTCCTATTAACCTACTCTTTATTTTGTGTCTATCACATCTGGAAATCTGTGATCAAATGATGCCTCTAATGGTTTTCTGAAACATTGCTCTCAATGATTCTTTAACAAAAATCTATTATAATCTATTTAGTATAGTATATAGTCTAGTATAATCTATTTATACTATTATAAATCGTACTCAGGCATGGAAAAAGATAGTAGTTAGCATGTTAGCCAAGTGATATTGTATAAAAGGTTTTTTTTTTTTGAGGGCATGCTATTGGTATTAAGATTAAGATGGTACTTAGTTTCCCAACCATACTATTTATAACCAAGTGACAAAATTTATAACCTTCCTTTTCTTTGGAAAACTTCTTATTCCCAAGATTTTTTTTGCCAACAAAATATACACACACAGCTTCAATATAAAAAGACAATCATGTCAGAGGTATGTGAATTCTACAAATGAGTTTCAAGTACAAGTGTAATAGTTGAATGCAGTGGGATGAAATAAAATTGTTAACAAACACATAGGTGATGCATATTTTGATACTTTCTGACTCAACCATAAAGCTATGAATAGTGTTTTATTTTTCATTTTGAGTTTCAAAACACACTTACCTGCAGAGGTCTACCTGAAAACAGGGCAGCACCAGAAAAAGGTGAAACCAACTAGTTTCTGACAACTGAGTTCAAATTCCTTATAACAATTTATGCAAAAATGATCAGAAAAGAGTTCCTTGTGCTAGGTTTTCCTTAGTTATGTATTTTATCCATGCTGGTATTGGGATTGACTGTATCTATGTCAATCCCAATCTATTCACTGCTCTGTGGTAACCTAAATAGGAAGGAAATCCAAAAAAGAGGGGATATATGTATAGCTGATTCACTTTGCCGTACTAGCAGAAACACACAACATCGCAAAGCAACTATACTCCAATAAAAATTAATAAAAAAGAATGCACAGATCTAACTCAATTACTTTGTTGTATAGCAGAAATGAACACATTGTAAATCAACTACACTTCCACAAGATAGATAAATAATAAATTAATTTAAATAGAAAAAAATTAGAATACCTCAAGCAAGGTACAGGAGTTTGTTTGTTCAGCACTCATGTAGGACTCCCCTTCAAAAGGGCCAGGAGAAGAGCTAATTCGAAATGATTTCTAAAGCTACAGAGAAAAATTGAGTAGGAGGGGGATAAACTTCCAAGGACATGTGACTAGCCCCCAAGTGTCCCAGATTTTAAACTGCTGTGGAGAAACGAGTTCTGGGAGGACAGAACGAGAGGGGAGAAGCAGAAAGCTTGAGCTGCCTTCCAAAATCGTCATGGAGCCATTGCGGACTTACTTCTTGCCCGAAGTGTCTACCGCCTGAATGTAGAAATAGCGCGCGGGAAGGACCACGGCTGCCTTGAGTCCGGGACCCCATACTTCGCTCTTCTCGGGGCTGAGTCGCCTCTCCCCGCCGCTCTCGGCCAGTGCTGGAACGGTCCCCAGAAAGAAACAGTAAAGCAGCAAAATGCTAAACATTTACAAGCTGGACTCAAGATGATCCACGGATAAATGAAGTGGAAGAGGTGGACGCAGCAAGCCGCGGCTCGGGCGGGGGCGCGTCGGCCGATCGCAACAGCAGGCGAGGTTCCGGGAGGGGGTCTCTGGCTGTGCTCGCGCGCGGAGGTCTCCCCCAGAAGGTCACAACCGGGGCGCAGGCTTGTCCAGCTGAAGGATGCCAGCAGTCCTGCTGAAACGAACAAGCAGCACGCCGCCCCTCTTCCTTGGGACAATGACAAACCGGCGTAGCTCTGTAACTGTAGCATCATTGGGGGCGAGCCCGTCTCAGGTTGCAGCCCAAGGTGCAGGGCGAGGGGATTGGCCCGCGCGTCGGCCGGGGCTCAGTAAGGCCTCCTCCGAGTGGATGGCCGAGTGGACACGCGTCCGGGCGCCGGAGCTTCCTGGGACGTGTAGTTCGCAGCTGGGCTAGCGGAAATCCTGCCAGGTTTTTTTTTTTCTTTTTTTTTTTTAACCTTGTCCTGATCGTTTATTTACTTTGCGGTAGCCGCTTTCAGAGCACAGATAAGTAGTAGATGCCCAATTAAGGGGCACGCGCGTCTTGGAGGAGCAGCTAAGGTTTCTTTAAAAAAAAAAAAAAAACCCCCAAACAAAAACTGCTACCATATCCTCCGCACGTGCAGAGGACAGGTGTAAAACACGATGAAAGGAAGGTGTTGTCCATGACATCGGACGATCGGTCGCCCGGCACGGCCGTCTGGGCGCTGTCCCCGCGCGCTCCGATGGGACGCGAGACGCCGGCCCCAGGGTAACCCGAGGCGCGTCGCGGGCCGCGCGCTGGAAGCTGTGATCCCGGACCCGGGCCGGGCTCCGCCGCGACCGCAGCGGCCCGGCTCCACCGGACAAGTCAGAGGTACCTCGGGCTGTGGGCGGGGGTCGAGGTGGCCGCCTCCGACCGTGCGCCCTGCGCTCTGGGCCCGGGGCGGGGGACAAGTGAGCGCAGCTGGGCCGGGCCTGCCGCCGCCCACCTGCTCTCCGCGGGGCCCGGTGGTCATCCGAGTGGACGCCCCTGCGTGGGGACCGGCCCTCCGGGGAAGAAGTGGGCGAAGACCTGGGCCGCAGGGTGGAGGGAAGCGTCCGGGAGAGAAAGGACGCGTCTTCTCGGGAACAAAGCCCGGTTTGGAGGGGCAGCGGGGACACCGGTGGCCCCCCGGCCGGGGCGGCGCGAGCCTTCGCGCGATGCTTGGCTGGGCCCGGGCCCGGAGAGCGCGGTGGCCGGGCCCCCACCCCGCACGGTCCGCGCGGTCGCCAGAGGGGTCCCGGCCAGCTCAGACCTCGCACCGGGAGCCTCCTCCTCTCCCCCTTCCGCCCTTCTCTCCGCCTTGTCGGCTGTCCGCCGCCCCCCGCCCCAAACTCTGATGGGCCGGTGGCCCCGCCAGCCAAAGCCGGGGCCCGGGCAGGGGTCAAGGCGAGGGTTTTCTGTACTGTTTTCTTTGGGGGGCAGTTAACATTAGTAATCATATCAACTCGTGCATTCAGAAACGCCAGTCAGGGCTTCCCCTTAGCCCGGGGACAGGGCTGCCTTGCACCCCAACCCGCCCCGCGCCCCCGGGCCCCCGCGCGGGCTGGAGGCCGACTGCGCGCGAGTGAAGGGCGGGAGGAGGGCGCGGAGGCCGGGGGATGTCGGGCGGCTAGGGCGGGCGCCGCCTCAGCCTCCGCTGGCGGCGGCTGCAAGCGGCAGGCCTGCGCCACTGTTGTCTTCATCCCGGGGGCCTCCGAGCCCGGTGGCGCCACCAGCTTCGCAGAGAGGGCGGTGGGGCCTCGGATCGCCTGCCCGGGAGCTGGGACTCGCCGCTGGCCGGAGCGCGCAGAGACCACCCCCGCCCCGGCATCCTGCGGAGGTGGGCGCCTCAGCCTGGGCAGGGGCTCTGGTCTGAGCGAGGAAGGGGCCTGTAGGGCGTGGGGAGAGGGCTGGAGAGGGAAAAGGACGGAGATCCGATCCCCTGGGCTTAGCGCGTCTGGCCCTCTGGCGTCTTTTCATTATTACATCCTTAAGTCCTTCGCAGCCCCTTGTCTCAGCGGCCTCGGGCAAGATATATAGATCCCATTAGTTGTCCTACATGGAAGCCTTTACTGGAAGACTTTTAAAGATACTTCGTTCTCTAAGCAAACCTGATGCTTAAAAACAAGGATTTAAAATACAACCAGTAAAAGAGTGTAACGAGGCCATGAATAGTGGATTTTATAGTTTGTTTTACAGAGCAGTTCCTTTCAGTGACGAAACTTGTTCTTCCAGCGGTGCATTTGAAGCTGGCCATTTGATGAGATTTCTTCTACACGGAGTTAAAGAGTACTTCTGTTAGCTTCCCTGATGGCTCAGAGGTTAAAGCGTCTGCCTGCAATGTGAGAGACCCAGGTTCGATCCCTGGGTGTGAAAGATCCCCTGAAGAAGGAAATAGCAACCCACTCCAGTATTCTTGCCTGGAGAATCCCATGGACCGAGGAGCCTGGTAGGCTACAGTCCACGGGGTCGCAAAGAGTCGGACACGACTGAGCGATTTCACTTTCTTTCTGTTGCTTCTGATAGGACTTTATGAATAAATAAGTCCTGAGGCTTAGGCCCTGCAATCTTTCTTACTAGTAGATCTTCATAGAGCTTGGCGTCCTTTACTGGATGAGGGAACCTCAGTTCTCACCCATGAGAACCTGGGAGGAGAAAGAGTCCCCTTGCCTAGAACTCCAGGTCCTGATTGCTAGAGCCACTCCTGGTAAGCCCTCCTGCAATCCAGGCTCCTAATCCTGGGCTTACAATAATGCCTAGGATGGTGCAGGGGCTTAAATATATATCTGTTGATGAGACTTTTACAAATCACCCTGGGGATAGAGTAGGTCAGGAAAACCAGATTTGCAGGAAACAGACATTCATCATATAAACACACACGATCTAGAATTGCACCCTGGTAAGACCTGTGAAGGCTCAGAGTACAAATCTGCCTGTGAAGGCAGAAGACTCCTGTTCCATCCCTGGGTGGGGAAGATCCACTGGAGAAGGAAATGGCCACCCACTCCAGTACTCTTGGCTGGAGAATCCCACAGACAGAGGAGCCTTGTGGGCTACAGTCCATGGGGTCGCAAAGCTGTGGACACCACTGAGGCAACTTAGCACACAGCACATGCAGGATAAGGGGAATTAAGTAAATAAAGGAGAAGAGGGAGGAGACAGCATTCAGAGAAAGGAAACATGGTCCATGGGGAGAGGAGAGTGAGATGGAGGTAAAGAGAGAGATCACGCCAGGTTTGCTGTTTGTTCTAAGAGCAGAGGGTTTTAGGCAGTGGAGTTACATGATCACATATGTATACACGGTTTACTTTCCATTATTTGTGCACAGGTCAGGTTAGAAATGTCAATGCGTGGGAGTGGACAGGGAACTAGGAGCAGAAATAAATGGTTTATAAAAATACGGGCAAAAGAAGATGTGATAATATCATGTGAGGTGAAGGCCGTTCAGTGGAGGGACAGCCTGCCCCTCTGTACCTAGGCATTTCCTGAGGCTGTGATTACAATCTAATATATGAATTGACCTCCACCATGAGTCTATGATGAGTAATAATTTGTGCTTAGCTCATGTCTGAGAAACTCTGAGGATACAATAACACCAGCGCCCTGGGCTTTATGGAGCTGTCGCTGTCATGGGGAGAAGAGACGTGGGTCAGACAGAGAAGCCGGGTGGGCTGACGTTCACGGGGTCCTAGAGTCAGACATGACTGAGTGACTTAGCACGCAAGTACAGGTAAATAATGAGGAAATCAACAGCAGCAGGGTTTTGGTCCTGGGGTTTGGATAATCCTCCTCTTCTGTGTGATATCTTTTGGTATTTTGCAACATTTTTCTCTAATTTGTTTTACTTAGGTGATAAAATTTATAAATATGACAATTTTTCAAAGAGAAATTTCTTCAAAGAGAAATTTCCATCAGTAGTGGTTCAGGTGAGAAAGTTTTCATAGCACTCCCAAGTTTTACTCTTGGCTTTGGTTGACAGTCTATAGAAAAACATGTCCTTTTGTTGATGATCTTTGTGTTTTTTTTTTTTTGGTGAAAGTGCAATGAAAAAGATCATTCTTGTGAGTGACCATTATTTAAAAGCAAACAAACTCCAAACACAAACAAAACCAGACTGTTACACTCTTATTAATCAAGTGCTATGGTCTTTCTGGTCTTATTTATACACAAATGCAGTGATTTCCCTTTCTCTATGTCTCTTGTTTTTAAATAAAATTTTATGAGAGTCTGATTGCTTTCCAATGTTGTGCTAGTTTCTAAGGTACAGCCCAGTGAATCGCCTATACATCAGCATGTCCTCAGTCGTGTCCAACTCTTCGCGACCCCGTGGACTGTAGCCCCCCAGGCTCCTCTGCCTGTGGAGTTTATTTTCCAGGCAAGAGTACTGGAGTGGGATGCCACTTCCTACTCCACGAGGTCTTCCTGACCCAGGGATCCAACCCAAGTCTCTGTGTCTCCTGAACTGGCAGGTGGATTCTTTACCGCTAGCGCCACCTGGGAAGCCCATACATAGACATAAATCCCCTCCCTTTTAGACTTCATTCCCATTCATCCTGATGTTTCTGATAAGAATATTCTCCTATTCTGTTGCTGTTCAGCCGCTGTCTTGTCTGACTCTTTGTGACCTCATGGACTGCAGCACGCATATATATTCTCTTATATATGTTCCAGATTAGTTTTGTTCAGACATCCCCATCCTGCTGCACAGAGAGCTGGTCCCATAGGCAAAATTCCATTTAATCTGAGGAAGGAAGCTCTGTCAAAGTAGAGGCTAAATCTGAGATGAAGAGATAACAAGACAGGGCCTGGAACATTTCTCTCTACCCTGACCCACCCGGCCAGCCCCCTACACCTTTATTCACTGCCCCTTACCATGGCCGCATGCTCTGAGTAATGTCCCACCCTCCTGCAACCCACCCGCAGAACTCCAACCCAGAAATAAGACCTTTCTCTATTCCCCATCACCTATTCCACTTTTAGTGAAAGGCATGAGAATAACAGAAAAGAAGTAGGAAATGCTTTGCTAGTAGGGAGCTATATTCAATATCTTGTGATAAACCATACTGGAAAAGGACATGCAAAAGGGCGTGTGTGTATGTGTGTGTGAGCATAGCTGAGTCACTTTTCTGTACAGCAGAAATTAATACAACATTGTAGATCAACTGTACTTCAACAGAACTTTTTTAAAAAGAAATGCTTTGCTAGGGCATCTGCTAAGAGAGTAGCTTCAAGTTTGGCCTGTACGACCTCAGATACACAGATCTGCTTCTCTCTCTCTCTCTTTTTTATTAGTTTCATTTATTTATTTTATTTTTGACTGTGCTGGGTCTTCATTGCTGCGTGAGCTTCTCTCAAATTGCAGAGAGGGGGGCCTTCTCGTTTCGGTGGCATCTGGGCTTGTTGCGGAGCAAGGGCTCTCGGCGTGTGGGCTTCAGTAGCTGTGGCTTGCAGGCTCTAGAGCACAGGCTCAGTAGTTGTGGCCCACAGGCTTAGTTGCTCCCTGGCCTGGGATCTCTCTGGTTCAGAGATCCAACCCTGTCTCCTGCAGGCAGCTCGTTTACCGCTAAGCCACCAGGGAAGCCCTACCCAGAGCTTCTTTTTGAATTTTCCTCCAATCATCACATCAGGAGACGAGGAAGAAGGAAAAACCCTCAAAGCTTCCTGTCGAGAGATCCGCTACTCCTAGGATTTCTACAGGCTATAATTCATTGTGGTGATGGAAGCAGTTTTGAGATATGTATACACCATGTGCGTGTGCGTGCTAAGTCGCTTCAGTTGTGTCTGACTCTTTGTGACCCTATAGAGTGTAGCCTGCCAGGCTCCTCTGTCCATGGGATTCTCCAGGCAAGAACACTGGAGTGGGTTGCCATGCCCTCCTCCAGGGGATCTTCCTGACCCAGGGATACAACCCCCAGTCTTTTATAGCTTCTGCCTTGCAGGTGGATTGTTGACCACTGAGCCACCAGGGAAACTTATACACCATAAATTCACCTATTTATTTATTTCTATCTACTTATGTTTATTTCTTTATTACTTATTTTGGGAGAGCACACAGAGAAATGGTTGTTTATTTAAGACAGAAAGGAGGCAGAGATACACACCCGGAGAGAAAAGGGCGTGGGCATCTTCTCTAATGAGGAGGAGCCCGGCACACCTGTTTAAAGTGTACAGTTCAGTGTCTCTTACTACATTCACAAAGTATGCATTCATCATCACAGTCAGGGAACATTTTCATTCCTCCAGGAAGAAACCCCATCACTCCCAATCCCCTTTCGCCTCACAAGCCTTTAGGTAATCCCTAATCTAATTTCTGTCAGTGTGGCTTTTCCCAATCTGAGCATTTCATGTAAAAGGAGTTACACGCTCTCTGGTCCTTTGCAACTGGCTTCTTTCACTTAGCATAATGCTTTCAAGGTTCATCCATGTTGTAACATGGATCAGTATTTCGTTTCTTTTTACTGTCCAATAGTATTTCATTGTATGGATAGACTACATCTTATTTATCCAGTCATCGATTGATGAGAATTGGGTTGTTTCCTTTTTTTTTTTTTTTAGCTGTTTTATGAGTAGTACTGCTCTGGACATTTGTGTGGACAGATGTCTCCAGTTCTCTTAGATATATTCCGAGGAGTGAAATTGCTGGATCATATGCCAACTTTATGTATAACGTTTAAGGAACTGTTTTCCAAAGTCACTGGAGCATTTTGCATTTCCACCAACATTGTATGGATTCCAATTTCTCCACTTCCTCCTCTATTCTTATGATTATCTGTCTTTTTGATTCATGCCGCCTGGATCAATATGGGGTCATATCTTATTGTGGTTTTGATCTGCGTTTCCATGATGGCTAGTGATGCACATCTTTTTATGTGCTTATTGATCATTGCTACATCATCTTTGGAGAAATGACTGTGCAAATATTTTGCCCATCTTGAAATGGAGTCATTAGCCCTTTTGTTATCCTATTTGTTGTTCAGTCACTAAGTCGTGTCCGACTCTTTGTGACCTCATGGACTATAGCCCTCCAGGCCTCTTTGTCCCTCACTATCTTCCAGAGTCTGTGCAAGTTCATGTCCACTGAATCAGTGATAATGTCCAACCATCTTATCCTTTATTATACTAAAACATCATTTAAAAATAATTTTTAACCAGATGGTGAGGGATCACGACTTAAGCGTATAGTAGTTGTGAAATAAATATTTATCGAATGCAGGCCTGTGAAACACTTAGAATATGTGTTTGCATTTTGCAGTGTCTAGTGGGTTGTTGATCTTTCTGTCTCCTCCCTCTTTCCTTAGGAGCCCGTTTTTGCAGCTCTCACGTTTTTGCAGAATACTATAAACGATTGTCACAGCTGTTTCTCAAGAAATAGAAAGCGTGGCACCCTCTTCCTCACAACAGAACTTTCATAGTTGCATTCAATGCCTAACGTTGCAGAAGCAGAAGGGGCAGATGATTCTGGAAATGGTGAGCACAAGTCCGAGAGACGGTCTCCCGAAGAGAGCCTGCAAGGTGCCGTTCAGTCTTTCTGCACCCGCACCTCCGGAGAACCCCTGGGTCCCAGAGGAGATGGTCATTATCCGTGGGGCTGTCCAGTGACCCACACTCGGGAGAAGATTTACGCCATCTGTTCAGACTATGCTTTTCTCAACCAGGCCACCTCAATCTATAAAACTCCAAATCCAGCCCGCTCTTCTTGCCTCTCCGACAGTACCTCTTTATCTGCAGCAAATAATTCCTCAAGGTACATTGGCATCTCGGCCAGTACTTCGGACATCATCTACAATGAAGAAAACAGCTTGGAGAACTTATCCAACAGCCTGGGCAAGCTACCTCTAGCGTGGGAAATTGATAAATCCGAATTTGATGGAGTGACCATGAATTTGAAACACAAATCAGGTGAGGAAGGAGCCTGGATGTTCCCAAGTGTAAATAAGGAGAAAACAAGCATTATCACTTGTTTAAACTTGCAGTTAGGCATATTTTCCTGTGATACAGGACTCCCCGTTCAGGAAGATCCCCTGGAGAATGGAATGGCAGCCCACTCCAATATTCTTGCCTGGAGAATCCCCATGGACAGAGGAGCCTGGCGGGCTACAGTCCATGGAGTAACAAAAAGATGGCACAGCTGAGTGACTAACACTTTCATTGTGTTTCTTTTTCATCATCAGTTCAGTTCAGTCGCTCAGTCGTGTCCAACTCTTTGCAGCCCCATAGACTGCAGCACGCCAGGCTTCCCTGTCCATCACCAACTCCCCGAGCTTGCTCAAACTCATGTCCATCGAGTTGGTATTTCATTATAGTTTAAAAAAATAACCTTGGGTGTAAGACACTTTGTTCATTAATGTGTTGCCATTGGAAATTTCAAACTTAACCCTTGTGTTTTGAGAGCTTGGGCCAAATCTGAGTGCTGTTTAACGGAAGTATTACAGATAAGCACTCAGTAATTTAGAAATGGGTAATGAGGTGGCTAGAATAGCACAGTATTTAGTTTTGCAGGGATGTGAATTCATATTTCCCAATTAAGCATCTCGTTTTCTTTGTTACTATATAACATTCTGACTTTTCTGTTGTTGTGAAAAAGTTTTGAGCACTCAGCAGGGTGTGCAGGCACCACCGAGTAGGTTGCGCACTGCACAATGTAAGGGGGTGCAGTGTACCGTCTTCACTATTGCGATGCGGTGGTTCTGGAGCACATACTAATGCCCTTCATGTCTTTGGAACTCACAGTAAGGCTGGAGTTTTATGAGGTAGGTCCTGTTTTCATTTTATAGGTGAAGGAATGGAGGCATAGAGGGGATAAATTTTGGGATACACTTACACAGCTAGAAAGAGGCAGGTTTGTATTATTTCTTGGCTTTTTGGATCATTTTGTAAAACCTCTGTCCATCTGCTCATTCATTGACAAAATCAACTTGTTTCACAGACTGTTTTGTAAATTTGTAATTCCTGGGGAGTCATTGGAATTTCATTTTGTGTATTTGTGGGTGATTGGTCTATAATTTTTTTTTTGTAATATCTGTTCAGGTCCCCTAAGACATGTAGGGAAGTGTTCTTTCTTCCTGTTTTCTGAGGGGTTTTCAGAGGGGTAATAACAATCTCTGAATACAGTTATGGAGTTGTCTTAATTCCCATTGGTTCTGTCAGTTTAGTCTGTGCATTTCGTCTACATTGTCAAGGTGCTGACATAAAGTTGTTCCTAACAGTTCCTTTTATCCCTCTCACACCTGGGGGTCTTTAGTGATAACTCTTTTTTTCATCCCTGATGTTGGTAGGTTGTGTTCTTTTTCTTTCTAGCGGTGGATGTATCAGCTTTGTTTGCCTTTTCAAATAACCAGCTTTTAGCTTTGCTAATTTTCTGAATTGTCTGTTTTTTGTTTCACTGATTTATGCTCTTTACTGTGTTGTTCCTGTTATGTTGGGTTTACTGTGTTCTTTATTTTCTATCCTCCTGGTGCAAGACTTTTCTGTGTAAGTATTAAAAGCTCTAAAATTGCTCACTAAGGACTGTTTTGGGCTTCCCTGGCGGCTCCGATGCTAAAGAATCCTCTTGCAATGCAGGAGACCCAGGTTCAGTTCCTGGGTCTGGAAGATCCTCGGGGGGAGGAAATGGCAAATCACTCCAGTATCTTGCCTGGAGAATCCCATGGACAGAGGATCCTGGTGGGCTACAGTCCCTGGGGTCACAAAGAGTCAGACACCACTGAGCAACTAACACTTTCACTTCGAGTTCTGTTTCTGCTGAAGACCATAGATTTTAATACACTTTATTTTTAACTGTCATTTAATTTGAACTATTTTCCAATTTCCCTTATTATTTTTTCTTTGATAAATACCTTATTTAGAAGTATGCTATGTTATTTCCATATATTGAGGGTTTTTCTAAATACCAATGTCTAATTTAGTTCCATTGTGGACAGAGGACATATGACCTCAGTCTTTTTAATTTTTTATATTAAAGTATAGTTGATTTACAGTGTCATGTTGTTTCAGATGTACAGCTCAGTGGTTGGGTTATACATATATATATATTTTTCAGATTCTTTCCCCTTACAAGTTATTACAAATTCTTGAGTATAGTTCCCTGTGCTATGCAGTAGGTCTTATGGTTCCAGCTGGTTTTGGGTGCCAGATAGTTTCATTGTAGAACATCTTGAATGAAGAAAATGGATCTTCTTCCACATTTGTTTTCTAAACATGTATCTCTATAATCTATATTTTCTAATTTATGACTGACTCATGAAAATGAAACCTTAGCTTTTATTTAATTTTTATAGCAGATTGGTTTGGTTTAAAATGTAATACGTGTGAGAGATTTTAAAGTGCACCTAGCTAGGACTTCCCTGGTGATCCAGTGGTTAAGACTTTGCACTTCCAATGCAGAGGGCGTGGGTTGGATACCTGGTCTGTGAACCTAAGATCCCACGTGCGGTGAGATCGAAAATAAAAATAAAGATATAAAGTGCACATAACTATCTGAAATGTTCATGGTGTTTTAGTGAAATGAGGCTTGGATGTTCATTAATAATATTTTAATTTATATTTTTTTTGACTGGGTGATCCACTGAAAGGAAACAAAAAAGTATAAAAATCAAAGAGTATAAAAATTTACTTTTGTCCTCCTTTGGTAAGGCTCCCAGTTTTCCCTCTCCCCATAGATAACCACTGTGTTGTCTTTTGTGTCTTTTGGAGAATGTGTGGTGTCTGCGTGTCTGTCTGTGCACACATATATACCTACTAGCACACAGAAAGGAGACTTTGTTTTCCATTCTGGCTCCTGGTGCTAAAGTTGCATTTTAATAATGTACTTGTATGCATCATTCTTAATTCATTTTGTAGTCTCTGTAGGCCTGGAGCTATTTTTAAACATCACATCATCAGATTATTGGATCTGCTGCTTTTACTTTCTCAACAGAGTAACGTTAATGTGGTTTTATTGTTTTATAGAAAGGATTCATTTTCTGGAAATTGGTCTCGTTAAATATTTTACCATTGCTAATTTGATTTTCTAGATGTGGCTAAGCATTTTGTGATTGATTCTTTTGCTAGCTAAGTGACTAGCTCAGGAATTAAAATATAAGAACCTGATAGGAAATAACATTCATGGTTGTTTAAATGTGCTTTTATTCTCTATCCCTTTCTTTAAAGCAGTAGGGTATTCTTGAAGATACATGTGGGTCTTCAATATGTTTGCGAATAGCATTGTTAGACCTAACTACTTTGATATTTTGTTACATGATTAATTGTATTGTTTTGGGAGCTTGCTTCATCATACCTCATTTTTATACTCTTGTGTTCCAGGCAATGGAAAGAAGCAAGTTTCCAAGAAAAAAACTTCAGATAAGAAAGGAAGACATCAAAGGGAGTGGCCTCAGTATTCTCCTCTTGAAGATATTAAGCAGCGGAAAGTATTAGACCTCAGACGATGGTAATCGCTAAAAATTGACCTTTTTTACCTAACTACAGTACCACTGTCATACTTAATGAAGTTAACAAATATTTGCTTAGTATCTCATTTTTGGGCTTCCCTGGTAAAGTGGTAAAGAACTCATGTGCCAATGCAGGAGATGTGAGTTCGATCCCTGCATCAGGAAGATCCCCTGGAGATGGAAATGGTAACCCACTCCAGTATTCTTCCCTGGAAAATACCAGGGACAGAGGAGCCTGGAGGGCTGCAGTTCATGGGGTCCCAAAGAGTCGGACACGACTGGGCTGCCCAGCACACACATAGCGGTCCTCGTAAACCGGAAGTTAGATGTAAAGACGTGATTAGATTCTGGTTGAATATTTGGGGGCAAGAATGCTGTCTTGGTGACCTTGCGTCCTTCATACTGTATCCCATCAGAAAGTATGTGGAGTCTGCTCATTCAGGATTAGAGGCTCTAAGAGTGATCACTGGATTAAGGGGGCCACAGCGTTAGCCACACTGTCAGATTCCTTTCTTCCCTCTGTAGCCATCAAGTCATCACACTGTTGACAGTGGCATTGAGCTAACATCTAGATAACCATCAACTTTTTACCTAGTGTCACCAAACCCACTGATGACCCCTGCCTGAATCCTGTTGTAAAATGGAGATTTTTCAAAATTCTATCCTTTCTTCTGCCTTTACTAACTGGCATTCCTTTAATGAGAAGATCTTCCACTTAGCAGCTGGGGCTGTTTGATGGCCTTAACATAGAGGTACTATTCTAAAGAAAAGGATGTTTAAGTCATGATAGCTTTTAAGTACTACTAATCTGTGACTGGAGGTTTTAAAAATTCTTTTGTGTGATGTTTTAGAAATATTCGATTTCTTTCTCTTATTTTATAAATATTGGATGCTTTGCTGTGGGCTGAGTGCAGAGAGGCAGAAAACAATCTAGTTGAGAAGAGAGAAAAGTGTCAAATATCTCAGGAACTTGGCCAGATGATGGGTGGGTATAAACAACCAACACGAGAGGAGGTAATGATCACTGAAGCGCTTCACAGAGGAGCTGAGGCTTAAGAAAGGAAAATGAGGAAGTAGAGAGTCTAAAGGTCTTTGAATGGATGGTAGCAAAGTGTCTGGCAGGGTGGTAATGAAGAGTAGACTGGTCTATCTGGAGTGAGGTTCAGAGCAGCTAAGAAACTTACCCAACATCACATGGCAAATATGTAGATCTTGCCTTGAAACTGAAGAGAATTGGACTCCAGAGTCCTTGTTCTTTCTTTCTAACAGCTTCCACAGTCTATTTCTTGGATGTCAGGCTAAGGGTTTAGAACTTTTTTCTGGGGTAGAGATAATCCACTGATGCTTTGTTAACAAAAGTGTATCTTACAAAGATAAACTGGTAGACTGTATTGCAGAAGTGACACAGATAAAAAACATTAATTTTAGTTTCTTTGGAGCGAGGTTTTATGCATTTTGTTCTGGATCCCTTTGACTTATATAACCACATATATGAGTAATTATTCTTAATAGTGTAACATAAGGCCATAAAGACTTGGATGAGGAAAGATAGATGTGAGAAATAACCTAAGGGGAAAAATTACCTGGATGACAACCATATTTCCTGGAGAATGTTATAAGATTAGAGATGGAATGGAAAGACCCACAGGAGATAGTAGAATGTCAGTAAAAGTTTTAAGCTGGTCATGAACAAGACCAGTAAACAAGTTTGGACTGAGGAGGAAGTATGAAAAATCTTAACAGTGCCTAAACTTGATCCCAGGGATTTGTGAAGACGTGTGTAAGATGGAGGAGGGAGATTGAAACGTGACAGAGTAAGGTCTTTTTACTCCACTCGTTCCCTCAAACCCATGAAAACAATAACAACAAAATGAAAAGCAGGAAATCCTCTATCTTCCCTGAAACAAAGAAATAGCAACGTCCCCAAACCATCAGCTCTAATACGTACTCATCAGATCCCATACGTTCTGTATTAACAGAGGAGATACTGAGACCTCATAGACTGCTGCTGGCCTTGAACAATGCAGGTTGCTCTACATTTCAGGTGACATCCCCGAACCGTTTGGTGACTCTGGTTAAATCTCGGGGTATGAGCCGTGGAGTGAGAGGGGAAGAATCTGAGTTTCTTTGAGGAGATCCAGGTCAGCACTACAGAAATGTAGGGAGGGTTGCAGAAAACACTGTGCTGATCGCTACTTGATTATCGTGCCCCCGGTATGCCAGCTGAGGACTCCGCCTCTAGGGATTTATAGGAAAGGTGGTGCTTACAGGAGGGCAGCACCGGCCACACACCTCCTGATTTCAAAACATGTTACAGAGCTGCAATAACCAAGATGGTGTGGTGCCAACATAAAGACAGACACAGACCAATGGAACAGAACTGAGCTTAGAAATAAACATTCACGCAAATAGGCAAATAATCTGCAAGGGTGCCGAGACCACAAGATGGGGAAATGATAGTGTCTTTGGAAAATGGTGCTGTGATATCCACATGCAAAAGAATGAAACTGGACACTTACTTCATGTCATACCCAAAAATTAACTCAAAATTGGTTAAAGACCTAAATGTAAGGCCTAAAGCTATAAGATTCTAGAAGAAAACATAGGGGAAAAGCTTCATGACATTGGATTTGGCCGTGATTTCAGGGCTTCCCTGATAGCTCAGTTGGTAAAGAATCTGCCCGCAATGCAGGAGACCTGGGTTTGATCCCTGGGTTGGGAAGATCCCCTGGAGAAGGGAAAGGCTACCCACTCCAGTATTCTGGCCTGGAGAATTCCATGGACTGTATAATCCATGGAGTCGCAAAGAGTCGGACAGGACTAAGTGACTTTCACTTTCACTTTCTGGGTTATGACACCAAAAGCACAGGTAACAAAGGCAAAAATAGACAAACGGGACTACATCAAACTTAAACATTTCTGTGCACCAAAGGAAACAATCAGTAAAGTGAAAAGGCAGCCTACAAGGTGGGGGAAAACGTTTGCAGATCATGTATCTGATAGGGGATTAATATCCAGACAATATAAAGAATTCCTACGGCTGAAGTTGCAAATAGTCATACATGTAGCTCAACTAGGAGTTTTCTTTGAAATTTTAGGAGTTGACATCTAAATTTATATATCTGTAATTTTTTTTCCATTTGTCTGGGTGATATTCACTTTAGTTGTACTTAGCCATCATTCTTAAAAAGCGTGATTTATTGTTATGCATTTATAATGCATACATGCTCAGTTGTGTCCAACTCTTTGCAATCCTGTGGACTAAAGCCCTCCAGGCCTCTCTGTTCACGGGATTTTCCAGGTAAGAATACTGCAGTAGGTTACCATTTCCTCTTCCAGGAGATCTTCCTGACCCAGGGGTTGAACCTGCATCTTCTGAGCTCCTGCATTGGTAGGAGTGTTCTTTACCACTTGAGCCAGTTATGCATTTATAATGTGTTTAACAAATATGAAAATACTTTAAATGGATAAATATTTAACATTGGTTTAAATGATCAAAGTTTTCTTTTCTTTTTTTTTTTTTTGTTAATTGTTTATTTATTGAGAGACTTTCTCACCCCAGATAGTCATAGTTTCATAGTTCAGGAACACAGGAAAGTGACAAACTTCCATGGAACTCAACCAAGAAATCCTTTATATTCCAAATCACTTTGCACTCTGAAAAATACCAGCCTTCCTCATCTCCTCAAAATCTTTCATGGAATCATAATTCCTGTAGAAATCTGCATATGCCTTCTTTCTTCGTTCAGCCACAGCAAACTTATATAAAGTTGCAAACCCCAGGGAGACCATGAACGCTCCAACAATATGAAATCGCAGACGTTTGGCCAGGAGGCCACGCATCTGAGGTTTTGCCAGAGCAGTGGACATGGTAGTTCTCCTTCTCGGCGGCTCAACCGCAACGTCCTTCTAGCCTGATGGAGAAATGGGACCATGATCAAAGTTTTCATGATGCTAACATGCTGAGTTGTCATGAGTGTTATGTTTCTATGAGTGTATTTTGTGTTTATTCAAGTGAAGAAAGCAGTCTTATTTTTTCAGGTACTGCATAAGCCGACCACAATATAAGACTTCTTGTGGCATCTCCTCACTAGTTTCTTGTTGGAATTTCTTATATAGCACAATGGGAGCTGGAAAGTAAGTATGATAATTGATTACTGTCTCTAAACTCCAAATTGAGAAGTTATTTGGTCTTGCTTTTGCTATAATGGAAGATTTTGAAATATGGAATAATGAAAGATTTTTTAAAATATTCTTTAAAAAAAATGTATTTATTTATTGTTTGCATCAGGTCCTAGCTGCAACGCACATACTTAGTTGTCCTGCAGAATGTGGGATCTTAGTTCTCCGACCAGGAATCAAACCCATATCCCCTGCATTGCAGGTGGATTCTTAACCACTGGACTGCCAGGGAAGTCCCTATAATGGAAGATTTTTAAGAACAGATTTTTTAGAAATTGGGGGAAAACTGCCATATTTTGTTTGAAACCTTTTAGCTAAAAATATATGCATGCATTGTTTTTGATAAGATAAAGATTTTAAATGTTAGTAAAACTGTAAATCAGACAGACATAGTAACACTGGGACAGGTTGCATTTGCATATGATGGAAATTGTCAAATGAAAGGCCATATTTCTTTTGTAGTCTTCCATCCATCACCCAAGAAGAAGCTTTACACATTTTGGGCTTTCAGCCTCCATTTGAAGATATTAGGTTCGGCCCCTTCACTGGAAACACGACACTTATGAGGTATGAGGCCCGTGCTTAGAGGAAGACCTTATTTCTAGTTCTTCAAAATTTTAATTTTGTAGGTGTGCATTGATAGTAAACCATGTATCTAACTGTTCAAACCCAACTTCTGATAGATGTGCCAGACTTGGGCTCTGCCTGAATTTTACTGAAATTGGAATAGCACTTTCTTTGTTATGGAATTGTTGCTATGAGTGAGTCTTCTTGTTATTTTTCAGGTGGTTTAGACAAATTAATGACCACTTCCATGTAAAAGGATGCTCATATGTTCTATATAAGCCTCATGGGAAGAATAAAACAGCTGGAGAAACTGGTAAGTAAATACATAGAAGATTTACACACACACACACACACACACACACACACACACACACACAGGTATATGCTTTAGGATTCATCTCAAAGATTGGTTTTGATTCATGGGATATGCTGTAAACTCTAAATACAGTCTATCACTCTATCTAAGAGGAAATCGTAATAGATAATATTGATGGTAATATATAGAGTACTCTTCAATATACAGTTTAATATCTTTTAGTTCTTTTTCTCTTTGAATGTAGAACTTTTAAAACTTTATGGCATGTCATAAACACTGCTTTAGCACGGTGTGTTTTTTGGGCCCGTGGGGTGTGTGTGTGTGTGTGTGTGTGTGTGTGTGTGTGTGTGAGAGAGAGAGAGAGAGAGAGAGAGAGAGAGAGAGAGAGAGCTTGCTGCTACTAAAATCCTTTCCGGAAGCAGCATGGAATTTGCAGTTCCTCTTCCTGAAAGGGAATGCAAGGATTTTAGAATATTTGATGTTAGACTGGTGTAATAATGTATAACAACAGGACAACGGATTGTGAAAGTGACACAGTTCTGTTATAAAAGGGTCTTGGTTGTTACAGAGAATAATGCAGCCGATCCTCAGGATTGTGTTAGTTATGTGCTAGTTAAATAATTTGCATTATTTGAACATTTCCATTTTTAAAATTTCATAATGACCTTTTGACTTTACGATCAGAAACCTACCACACAGTGTTAAAGGAAACATTCTTCCGACACTTGTCAAAAGGGTAAGGAAGACTACTGAAGACTGTTGTAATGGGGAACTGGGTCATGGGAGAGCAATCGGGCTCCACCTGGAACAACAAACCAACTCTCAAAGCGAGGGTTCCATGGATGGAAGGTTATTAAGAAGAGACATCAAGGGTCCTTGCTGAACCGGTCTAACAGGTCTTATCTCAGGCAGTCTAAGGGTTCGGCTTTAAGAGTGAAGGATAAGGACCTTGATCTGGTATCCAGGTTGGGGATTCTCTCTCAACTGACTTTGGCAGAATTTTTGCTAAAACTGGATTCAGCCAGGAAGGACACAGAAGCCCAAGGTCCAAGCCCAGCTAAGAGGAAGGCTCAGCAATGCCTTACTTGAGATAGGATATAGGTGGGCTCCAGGCTGGGGAATTTATAGTCAGTCAGCTTCCTCTTTGCATTTCTTGACATCAGGGACAGCTGGGCTCCCATTGAGGAATTTACACCCAACAAGAAACAGGATATATAGCCAGTCTTTGTCTCTTACCTCAAGGGAATAATCATAGCAAGGACAAACAAAGGAACAAACCCTGTCTGATAAGGGAGCCACTACCCATGCGCAGAAAGGCTCCTTGGAGTCAAAAGTCAGAAGATAATTCCAGGCCATAATGAGTCATGCTCCTCCCAGAAGCCTTCACTTTGAGTTCCATCTTGGCTAGGGTGTGTGTGCACACCCCAGGGGAGGGTCCTGAGACATATTAACTGGGGCGCGTGGTGGGGGTGGGGAGGGGGACAAAGCAAGGTGATTGGCCTGAGGGAAGACACTGATCTGGAAAACCGCCCCTTTATAAAGGATTTTAACTTCCTAAAGGCACCACTCTCTCTCTGAGTTTGCCCATGTGCCTTTCCCCATGTACTTTTCCTTTCAATAAACTTTTTACTTTACTCTTTATCTTCTGCCTGCTCGCCTGAATTTGTTCCTGACTAGGCAGGCAAGCCTAGGAACCTTAGCCCTAACTGCTGGCTCCTGTGGCCCGGTGGTTAGGAGTCTGGGTCTGGGAAACTAAGCCCCTGTCTTCAGCGAGCACTTGCTGCCGCTTCCTGCTGCGTGCGTCCGAAATCAAACTGACGTCTGCTCAAGCAGAGTCTTTGTCCGCAGAGAGAGTTCCTGGTTTACCAAGATCAAGGACTGAACGCAGAGTAACGGTGAATAGATAGGGTCTATTTCTGTTGCCTTTTCGCAGGCGTATCAAGCTGCTTGTGAGTCAGGCAGACTTGGAGTCTGCATATTGGTTTCTGCACATACTGGTTCTGTGATCTGAGCGAGGCGCTTAAACTCTCATTCGCTGAGCCAGTGTAGACCTTGTCTCCGTATTCCACCCCACAGGGTCACTGTGAAGGTAAAAGGAGATGTATTTGTAATATACTTAGTCCCTTGCTTGACAGAGTAAGGACTCGATACATGTTAATTTTATTCTTACTGACTGAACTCTGTGCAGTTGCAGGGGGCCTTTCTCCATGGAGCTTCCCTGGCGGTGCAGACAGTAAAGCATCTGCCTGCAATGCAGGAGACCCGGGTTTGACCCCTGGGTCAGGAAGATCCCCTGGAGAAGGACATGGCAACCTACTCCAGTATTCTTGCCTGGAAAATTCCACAGACGGAAGAGCCTGGTAGGCTACAGTCCATGGGGTTGCAAAGAGTCAGACACGACTGAGCAACTTCACTTTCCTTTCCTTCCTCTGTGAAAAGGGGAACCTGAAATGTTGTGTTAATAATTTTTTCTCTTTCCATGGAGGCTGTCAACACAGCCTCTCTCAGTAATTGATCAGGCAATGAAAAACTAAGAGAGGATGGACTTTGCAGCACACATCAGCATTTTTCCTTTGAGGAAGAGGCTCTTCTCTCCATCCCTCCTCTTTTTTTTTTTTTGATGCGAGGAGAGGAATTGTTGCTATAATTTCTTCAAATGAATTTCAATACTGTATTTTCCCAGTTTTGTTCTTGTTTTCAGTTTCCCTATTACAAGACTTGACCCCTCACTGTCTCTTTTTCTATGTGTGTTTTTCTGAAGGATAACTGATTCATCGATCCAGATCAAGATCCAGATCAAGATCCAGTGATCTTCCTCTTCCAGCCTCAGTGGTCCTTAGCAAGCCCTGCCTTATGTCTGACACTCAAGATTCCTCTTAATTTCTGTAATACTGGTCATTTTTGTCTGTTGTTTGGCATTTGGGGTGTGCAGCCTTATATGAAGTTGCGTCTTTTTTAATGTGTCTGCCCAGTGCCTCGGTCATAGGGACTTCCCTCAGTAGCCCTTTGATTCTAAGTATGATGCTGTTGCTGCTGCTAAGTCGCTTTAGTTGTGTGCTCTCTGACTTTACCCATGTGACCCTTGGGACTTCTGATTGTATTCCCAGTGGAGAGTGTTAACCTGTGTCGAGCAGAAGTTGTTCCTGTTCCATCTCATTGTAGAAGACCGAGTTGCAGAGATAGGCTTTTCTCATTTGTCTCTGGAATATTCAGTAGTGAAAACCATGGCCAGTTGTTAGTGTGCATTTAAAAAAAATACTTTGAAATGTATCTTTTATTTGTTTAGATTTTTTTTGGTGGGGTGCCCTGTGGCATAGCACGTGGGATCCCAGTTCCCCAGCCAGAGATTGAGCCCACACTGCCTGCAGTGCCAGCTCGGAGTCCTAACCGCTGGACCACCAGGGAAGTCCCATGCCTAAATTATTTTTAAGGACTCTCAGGCCTGTTTTCTTCAGCAGCCTTTACATTTTCCTGGTGACTACACTTCTTAGATTTTGGAACTCCCTCTTTTCTGGTTGACATGCTCATTTCTTGTGGATCTTCAGGAAATGTGAACTGAGCTTGTGCACACTCGGTCACGTCCAACTCTGCGACTTCATGGACTGTGGCCCGCCAAGTTTCACTGTCCGTGGGATTTCTCGGGCAAGAATACTGAAGTGGGTTGCCATTTCCTTCTCCAGGGGAGCTTCCGGACCTGGGGATTGAACCTGCGTCTCTTGAATTGGAAGGCGGATTCTTTCCTACTGAACCACCTGGGAAGCCCTCACTCATGGAATAAAAGCAAAATCCAGGGATTTTAACAAAAATTAACAGATTTGACTGTGAATATGAGTTGAAGCATTTTTGTTGTTGTTGTTGTCTTTGAGTGGAAGCATTTTTTAAGAGCTGTATTTAATAATGACTCAAAAATTTTGTTCCAGAAGTTGTCAACATTAATGTCAAACTATTGGTTCACTTATTATTATTCACTTCCTATTACTATTACTTATTAGAGTAAAATGTCAAACTGTTGGTTCCCTTAGTTACCAGCTTTTGTGCCAGGAACATCTAGATTCATTTGTTTTTTATAGCTAGCTTGAAAATTACACTAACATTCATGTATTTCGTTTTTATTCTTCTAGTAGATACCTTTGCCCTATCCCAATGTAACTCGTGTATACGCTCACCCTGGCCCTTGCTACTGGTTAACTACAGTGTCCTAGTGCATCTTGAGTGGACTGTGCATTTATATTCTGTTTTCCTCATCTTCTGGTTTTCTCCAGTTCATATTTGACACAAGATCGGATCAATCTTTTCTGTGTGTGGCACTAATATATCCTTTCCTACTCTGGGGACTCTGTAGCTTGCTGAAAGCATCAGGTCCTTCGTACCATCCCAGGCGAGAACAGATTGGTCTTTCGATACTGTCCTGCATGATACCAGTTGAATTTAGAAGATTCAAGGGTCTAAGAACCTTGCAGGATGATACTGTGTTGCTAGATTACAGAATCTGGTTCTTGTCTTTGAAGGTATAAAAATACATTTTGATAAGTTCTCTGGAGTTCTGTTCTTATAGAATAGACTCTTACTCAGCAGGCTCACAGAATATCAGAATGCTAATATATTAACTGAGAGTGGGAAATATAGTACCCAAGGCACCAGCGTTCTCTCAGTGGCTGCTCAGGACACACACCGCCCCTCAGGGACCAGTGGGCCAGCACATTCTGGTAGTTTTGGTCTGCTTTCTCTACACCGTCCGCATCATGGCTCTGCATCTGGCAGTGGCTGCTTTCTCACTGAAGTTTCAGATTCTTGATATCCTCTGGTTTAGACTCCACATAGTCTGAATTTAGTTTCCATCTCTGGGTAGCATCACTGTCTTGGATGACTGCCTTAATGTACTAAGTGCTGTGTTTACTGTCTTTTGTTTCAGAAGGTGACCTTTTTCTGACTTCACCCTGCATTTCTGGGGGTGCCCTCCCTTCTGGACCAGACGATGTGCTCTTCCCTATCCCCCTCCGGTGCAGTAGTGTGGTTTTCTCCACACGCCCCTTCCTCTGTCTGGGTTGTCAGAATCCTGCCACTTGATTTTGTTCTATCCTGAATGCCACCCCCTTCTTGATTCCTTAAACCCGAGGTGCTCTTTCTCCTTTGAATTACACCCCCTTTTTTCATGGCATTTTTTCCACCCTATATCCAAGTCACCTCTTTTATCTTCTCTACGAGGGCAGCTTGAGGTACTGTGCATTCCTTGTCTTTTGTTTCCTTATGGTTCCTGATATATTGGGTTGGCCAAACAATTCAGGTTTTCCTGTTACAGAACTGTCATGATACAGCTTACAGAAAGGCCTGAACGAACTTTTTGGCTAACCCAATAGTTGGTAGCTGTTCATTAATTTGCTTCCTGGATTGAGTGCAATAAAAATTTCCTGGTAACCTTAGACCAGTGGCTCTCGAGATGTGACGCCTGGATGAATATCAGCATCACCTGGTAACATGTAAGACTTGCAAATTATTGGTCCCCACTCCAGATCTACTGGGTCAGTCAACTGACGGGGTAGGTATCAGAAATCTGTTATTTAACAAGCCCTTCCTACTCAGGTTTGAGAACTACTGCTGTGGCCTTTCTGGACTTCCCAGGTGGCGCTAGTGATAAAGCCTGGCAATGCAGGAGATGTAAGAGACATGGATTTGATCCCTGGGTCAGGAAGATCCCTTGAGGAGGGCATGGCAACCCACTCCAGTATTTTTGCCTGGAGAATCCCATGGACAGAGGAGCCTGGCGGGCTACAGTCAATGGGGTCACAAAGAGTCAGACACAAATGAAGTGTCTCAGCATGCACATGGGCTGTTGCCTTTCTAAAGAGGTGCTTTAGACCATACTCCTGCTTCTTTATCAGGAGTATGGTCTTCCATTGACAGGACACTCAGTGATTTTTCATTCTGTGCTCAGCTGAGTTCTGGGAATTCTATGGCGGTGCCTCAGGGCTGGTGAGGGGAGAGGGGTGAGCCCATGGATTCCCTACCTCCTTTTGGGCCACAGTAACAGCTTTGGTCCTTTTTATGAACTGGCCTGGCATGTAAACTTTCCTTGCAGAAGGAGTTCCATGTCAAAATAAATCTGAATATTACTGATCTGAATTAGAGGTCAGCAAACAACAGCCCATGAGCATGCAGCCCATTTTATAAATAGAGTTTTACTGGCACATAGACATATCCATTTGCTTCCACACGGCCCATGGCTGTTTCTGTCTGTGGCTGCATTCAGCTTCAGCGACAGAGCTGAGTAGCAGCAAGGGTGGTGCCCTGATCCAGGGCTTCCCCGGTGGCTCAGCTGGTAAACAATCTGCTTGCAATGCAGGAGACCCAGGTTTGATCCCTGAGTCAGGAAGATGCCCTGGAGAAGGAAATGGCAACCCACTCCAGTATTGTTGCCTGGAGAATCCCATGGACGGAGGAGCCTGGGGAGGCTACAGTCCACGGGGTCACAAAGAGTCAGACAAGACTTAGTGACTGAACAACAACAATCTAAGTCCATCAGAACGTTGTCATGTACTTTGAAATAATAACAAAAGACATACCCAAGTAGCATGATCATTACTCCATAGAAGAAAACCCACCTCGTGTCCTCTGGAAAACGAGGACATAGTCGAAGAGTATTTGTAGCAGATGAAATAGTATGAATATTAACGAGGGCAAGCTTTCATTCCTATCTCATTTGCCCCTGAATATATTCCAGACATTAACGTGACTCCTATTCATAATCACAATAAGAAAATCAACTGTTCTAGATTATATTTGACTTAAGGAGGGAAGTGTGAAATAAAGATTTCCATTAAAAAGCTACAATAAAGTTCTTTCACAGGAAGTTTTAGTTATCTGGGGTAACTTTTTATTTGGCATTTTCACAATCTGACAGATTTCAAGAGTTCTTCCTAAGCCAGTTATGTGTGTAAGAATCTTTAGTATTTACTGGATTTATGAAGAGTCCAAACCTATTTACATTTGCTTACTATTCTGGAATATATCTACGATCAAGTTCAGCTATGGAAATGAAATACTGAGCATCTTCTGGATTTTAGTTCTTAGAATTCTTCATTTAGAACTGTCCTTGGGTGTCAGTTTTTAGTTTGTCTGGGGAACTCAACCCAAAACAGCCGAAAGACTTATTTATCATTATGAAATAGAGATTGTAGTAGAAAAGATCACCTTGCATGCAGGAATGCACATAATGGAGTAAAAATCTATAGTGAATCTATGAGTAAAAATCTCCTAGCTGAAAAAACCTTGGACAAAGAGTTTAAGAGAGAAATGTTATGGTCTCCATGGAGCTCACAAGTTGTGTGTATCTGTGGGGGCTGGGAGTGGGCACCCACCTTCTTGGCACTGTTACAGCCATTGACCAGCTGTTCTTGGGCTTCAGCTATTTCAGTGGCCAGAAAGTCTATCAGAAAAGCCATAACTTGCAAGTTTTCTTGTACTTCAACCATTTTTAGGATTTCCCGTCTTAATGGGCTATTTGTTCATGAATAATTTAGCTTCTTCCAGGAGATGCAAGTTAATGAAACTTCAGTTAATAGCTTTAAGTATTGAGTGGTGGTCAAGACTGGTTTCTTATGTAATACTTTTGAAATTACTTTGTAACTAATTCATGCAGCCATCGGAAAGATACAAGGAGAAGCAGTTATAAGAGGATGCGGTGGTTCACCAGCCAGTCTCTATAAAGATGTTCTTACCACTTGGCTTGTGAAAGCTGTTCCTCTAATTTGGGTGATTTTTGTAGAAAGGATTGTAATGTGTGTTAATGGGAGAAAGTTTTCATCTTTGGAACTTGTTTGGAGTTTGTATTTGTCCATATACTTCAGTGGTTTCCAAATTGGGATGTTTGCATATGACAGCTATGCAGAGTGATCACCGTGGTCTGAGAAGAATGTATTTGAATGTCCATATTTTAATCTAACTAAAAATTCCTATTTTTGTGTATCTTTTATATAGTAGTCAATATACATAGTTTATAAACAAACATGCTTATCATGGACATTCTTACTTAGAAATTTCTAGTGACAGATGTGTACAACCAGAGAAGTTGAGACCCTTGCTATATATACCAAGTATTAACTTTTGTAGACAAGCATGTGTGTTATTTGAAGGTTTTGGTAATCAAGGACATATTTCAGTTATTTAGTTTGCTATTCAGTTTATCTGAATTTCAGTCTAAAGGGTAAAATTGAAATCCATTAATTAAAATCTATCAATAGTTATTCATTTTTTCCACAGCAATGTCCATTTGTACCAAGTAATGTCTCTTCTGCCTTTGAGTCCTTAACTAGTTGTTTGTATAAAGTATAGACAATGCATTATGGTCCCTCAGTTGGTTTGTTTTTGCTTTTTTGTAGCTTCTGGGGCCTTGTCGAAGTTAACTCATGGATTGAAAGATGAATCATTAGCTTATATCTATCATTGCCAAAATCATTATTTTTGTCCAATTGGTTTTGAAGCAACCCCTGTTAAGGCAAATAAAGCATATAGGTAAGTATTTTTATATTTTATGTGCATACTTTACCAGGAAAATATATTGTTGAAAGCATTTATGAAATATTTGGTTCATTAGACATTGGAAGACTTGATGATTTTCTTTCCTTGCACCAAGTAAGACTATCCTTTTAAACACTGTAGCTTAATCTTTTGCAGAATTTTGTTCAGTTTATTAGGCTTTTCTCAGGATTCCCTGGTGGCTCAGTGGTAAAGAATCTGCCTGAAACGCAGGAGAGGTGGGTTCCCTCCCTGGGTCGGGAAGATCCCCTGGAGAAGGAAGTGGCAACCCACTCCAGTATTCTTGCCTGGAGAATCCCATGGACAGAGGAATCTGGCGGGCAGTCCATGGGGTCTCAAAAGAGTCAGACACGACTTAGCAAGTAAACAAAAGCATTTTGTAACAAGGGATCAAACCCTACCCTAATTTATGCTTCCTCTTTAATGGCCTTTGGAGTTTTGTTCAAACCTTAACTCCAGTTCTATTCTAGTGCTACTGAATGCTATTTCTGCATAAACCTCAGTGTATGTTTTATCAGTATATAATTAAAGTAATATTTTCAAGGGAGTGAATGACTTTATGAAGCTTACTGTGAATGTATTTTATATCTAGCAGGGGTCCCCTCACACCACAGGAAGTAGAATATTGGATCTTAATTGGAGAATCAAGTAGAAAACATCCTGCTATTCACTGTAAAAAGTATGTTAACCCCTCCCTCTCCACTTTTTCTCAATTTCTGCTAAAAAGCCTGTTGGAATTTTAATTAGATTAGAATCCATAGAATCCATAGTTTAGTTTGGGGAACATTACATCTGAATAATGTGGAGTCTTCTCTTTATAAACACAGACTTTATCTCCACTTAATTAGAGCTTTAATTTCTCTTGGCAATGGTATTTCTCAGCATAGAATTTTATATATATTTTGTTAAAAATTTTTCCTAAGTGTGTATATTTTTTGATGCTGTTGTAAATTGATTTAGTTGAAGTAATAGTTGAGTTACAATGTTTTGTGAGTTTTAGGTGTACAGTAAAGTGATTCAGTTATATATATATATTTTCAAATTATTTTCCATTTTAGGTTATTACAATATTGAATATTGTTCCTGTAAGCTGATTTTTAAAATATCTTATCTCAATTATTTTCTGGTAGTATACAAAAATACAATGGATTTTTCTATATAGGCCTTAAATCTTACACCTTTATCAAATTCAGTTGTTAGTTCTAGTAACAGATTTGAAATACAAAGCAATTTGTAATTGTTTTGGATTTTCTACACCATCAATCATGTTGTTTGTAAATAAAGGCATACTAACTTATAAAACTTTTGAAAATATACTTGACTCCAATTAAAAAGAAAATATGGAATGTTTCCACATTAGCCTGCAGGATGTCACTTAACAGGTTGATATATATTTTTATTTCATATGGAGAGTAATCATTTTTAACCTTGGCATTAGTTGGATAAAGAGAACTGTCATTAAAAAGAGGATTTAGGGAAACCTAATAGATGAAATAATCCTCTGATGGGAGAAGTAATGCCACGGTACTGTTGTAGCAAATTGCTCACGTGAAAAGTTCCATTACTTTTTTAAAAGTATTTTGAACTGAAAGAAAATTGTGCTTTATTCTTCCTTAACAATAGATGGGCAGATATTGTTACTGATCTAAACACTCAAAATCCAGAATATCTAGATATCCGGCACTTAGAGAGGGGACTGCAGTACCGAAAGACAAAGAAGGTAAGAGTACCAGTGTGTGAGAAAGTATTTCTCAACTGGCCAAAATGCAGTTATTTTACTCAGCACTCTAGGTTGTAAATAACAGAAACCCAGTGCATACCGTTTTAGACCAAAAAGTGAAAATTGAGGACACGTGTCTTTAAAAGGAAATTTACAATAGCTAGGACATGGAAGCAACCTAGATGTCCACTGACAGATGAATGGATAAAGAAGTTATGGTGCATATACACAATGGAATATTACTCAGCTATAAAAAGAAACGCATTTGAATCAGTTCTAATGAAGTAGATAAACCTAGAGCCTTTTATACAGAATAAATTATGTCAGAAAGAGAAAGACAAATATGATATACTAACACATATATATGGAATAAAGAAAGATAGTACTGATGATTCTACATGCAAGGCGGCAAAGGAGACAGACATAAAGAAAAGACTTTTGGACACAGTGGAGGAAGGAGAGGGTGGGATGATTTGAGAGAACAGCACTGAAACACATACATTACCATATGTAAAATAGACAGCTGGTGGGACTTTGCTGTATGCTGCAGGGAAGCTAAAGCCGTTGCTCTGTGGCAACCTAGAGGGGTGGTACCTGGGTGGGAGGCGGGAGGGACGTTCCAAAGGGAGGGGACCTATGTATACCTGTGGCCGACTCATGTTGAGGTATGGCAGAAACCACCACAGTATTGTAATTATCTTCTAATTTAAAATAGAAATGAAAAAAAAAGGCAAGACGTTCAGCCGGGTGCCAGGCAGAAATGTTACCAGGGGCAGGCAGCTACTCTGTCTCGTTCTCAGCTGTCTTTCTGTTTGCTTCCTGAAGATCATCGCCTTTCAACTTAGGTCTCCCTTTCAGAAGAACAGTCTAGACTGAGATGGGCCTGCCTCCAGCCCAGTTCTGTAGTCGGTGGCCCAGCTTGAGTCAGGTGCTGACTACCCGGGCATTAACTGTGGCCTTGGGGCAGAGTCGTGTTTACAGACAAGGCTGCTGGGGGCCATTCTCAGGGAATGGTATGTTCTGTCGGTTGAGGAGACAGCCCATTGCTATAATCCCACTAACATGTAAAGAACACATAGCGGGGAGAGGAAGAGGAATGAGCTTGGTGTTTGGATTAGGCAATGTGGGAGGGCCAAGTGTGTGTGAGAGGTAGAGAGGCATATGGGGGTGGGGAAGGGGTCTTGGGTCCTGTGGACATTGTTATATTTTTGTAAAGGCAGCTGGTCAGGAAAGATGCTGGGTAGTGTGATCTGATGATGTTGGAAAGGATAAATACTATTTAGATGCAGGTAACTGCGGGAAAAAATCCTATGGACAGAGGAGCCTGGTTGGCTACAGTCCATGGGGTTGCGAAGAGTCAGTGCAACAGCGCACATGCACGAAAGAGGGAAAATAACACAATTCGTTGGAACCCACAGATTATAGTATAACTGGTTTCCTAGTGTTTTCTGAAGCCAACATTTTTTTTTTCTTTCTTTCAGGTTGGAGGAAATTTGCATTGCATCATAGCATTCCAGAGACTTAGCTGGCAAAGATTTGGCCTTTGGAACTTTCCGTTTGGAACCATTAGACAGGAATCACAGCCTCCAACACATGCCCAGGGAATTGCCAAATCTGAGAGCGAGGACAATATCTCCAAGAAGCAGCACGGGCGCCTGGGCCGGTCTTTCAGTACTGGTTTCCATCAGGACTCGACGTGGAAAAAGATGTCCAGTATCCACGAGAGAAGGAACAGTGGCTACCGCGGTTACAGTGATTACGAGGGGAATGACTGACCACGCGCGTCCCCACGATGGGTGTCACACACACAGCTGGTCGGGGCAGGACTGCGTTGAGGCAGTACGAGATTTTAAGTCTACGTTAAATAGTAACAGATCTTGTGGGGCAAAGCATAACCTTGTAGTTCCTCCAGTAAATAAGTTTGTATATGAATAGGATGGGTGATTTCAGGCATATAAACAGATAAGCACAGATTTTTTTTTTTTTGTCCTTTTAAAATTAAGAGTATATGAACATTCTGGACTGTTTTGCAAAGTCCAATAAAATTACATATAAACAAATCAGACACAATTTCATTGAATAGCATCATGATTTGAAATACTTAAGCATGAAGGGATTTCTCATGGCTTGACCCCCAGATATTTGTTGCAGTTTTATTCCTAAGTTCAAAATTTAAGGTACTCACTCTCTGCCCTTTGAAAAAAATTGGGGCTGTTGACTTCTAGTTTTTCTCTCGTGGTTAAAGCTCATTTCAAATAATTTAGTGAGTCTAGAAATTCCTTTCTACGTGTAGTGGTATCTTGCCTGCCTCGTATTTTTCCTGATTAACTTTCTCAGGATTCTCAATAAAGAGGCAAAAGAGAAAAGACTCCAGGCACTGATCTTTTCTGCTGGTGCAGATGGGTGACTTTGTGCATCAACTCAGGTGTTCTGGACTTTCTTGGTATGTTGTTGTTTCACACTGACAAGAACTTTAGGTCTTGAAAGACTTCTATAAGTCTGCAATAAACTTTGGTTTAGGGATAGAGTAAATGAACAAGTGGGTCTCCCTGATGGCCCAGTGGTAAAGAACCCACCTGCCAATGCAAGAGTCATGGGTTTGATCCCTGGCTTGGGAAGATCCCCTGGAGATGGAAATGGCAACCCACTCCAGTATTTTTGCCTGGGAAATCCCATGGACAGAGGGGCCTGGCGGGCTACAGTCCATGGGGTCGCAAAGGGTCGGACATGACTTAGCGACTAAAACAACAAAATAACAAGTGGCATCTGAAGTTCCTACACCCAAAGTAACCTTTGAGATGAGATCTGATATTTGACTGGTCCCCCAAGATGGAGTCATGTGTTGATTAAAAAAAAGCATTAAGGATGCGTTAGGACTGCCCATCACTCAGAGGGCAACTATCCATATTCCAGGCTCTGAGCTCTTTCCTTTTGTAAAACCATATAGACTATTAGCTATTTGAAGTGAGTGTGTAATCGTTCAGAACGTGTGGATTTCATGCATCTGAGCTCCTGTCCAGTTGCTGCCAGTTTTTCTTCTGCTGCCAACCTGTGACTCATGAACAACTAGGATCTCTTGTTCTTTCATTCCAGGGGCTGTTCTAGGACTCCAATCAGTAACTTGATTATTACAAGGTGCTGAATATGTTGGTAACCATATTGCAATACACCTCAAGGAAAGGGTTCAGATTTTTATTTTGAAAATATTTTCATTTCCTTCTCTTTTGAATTTTATATCCATGTATCCACTCAGATACTCCTAGCCTACAGAAGGGGATATTACGAAATGGGCATTTTTCTGAAGAGAATATTTTGCTTGAAAGGCAAAGGACTGAAAGAGATTTGTAGGTTGTTGATTTTGTTACTTCATATTGGAACTTTTAAGAAGTTTTCATCAATAAAGTTTTGTTTTCTACTTTTAATCATGTGAATGTTTTGAACTTTTAAGGATGGAATGGCCTTATAATTTGAAGTATATGACAGAAGTACATGACAGAATTTGTCAATTCTGCCTGAGTAGCATAAGAAACATCTTCTGACTTTTATAATCAGTGAGACTATAGGCATATGTCTGTAATTTTAGATTTTTGTAAGACTTTATAACAGGAAATAGAAAATGTAATTATTTAGCTTGAACCAAATGAAACTGTAATTTCTGGAGGTCAAATCTGGTTGATTTCATATAGCTCAGCCAAATACTTCAGAGAAGAGGTTGGTAAAGAATGGAGATGAATGCAACATAAAACAGAGAACACAGTGACATCTAGGAAAGGAGGATGAGTTTATACATATTGCCTATTGGCCACAATCAACACTTAATATACATGGTCAATTGATAACTTGGTTTACAAGTTTGGCAGTTACGAGGAGCACACTGAGGTTTACAGGCACTGCTCTTCCAGAGTCTGTAAGCAAGTGACTGCATGTTGCTCTTTGAAGATTGGTAACATTCCTGTCATAATTTCTTGGTCAGTTTTTCTTAGGGGTCTCCAGAAAAGCAATGAAAGTTCATATTACTGGCTCGTTACTAACTAGCTGTTATCATCTTGGGCAAGTTACGATTGTTTTTCTTGTGCATAATTCCTCATTGAATAAAATGGGGATAATAGTACTTATCTTACAAACTGTTTTGAAGAATAAGTTAATACGTGTAAAGTGTTTTGAACAGTGCTTTCTAGATAGGAATTGCCATTTAAGTGCTTGTTATTTTTATTACTAGCCTACATAATGTGTATTCTGTCAGAATCTTGATAGAGAGCCCTTTGCTGCTGTTGTTGCTAAGTCACTTCAGTCGTGTCTGACTCTTCGTAACCCCAGGGACTGCAGCCCACCAGGCTCCTCTGTCCATGGGATTCTCCAGGCAAGAATACTGGAGTGGGTTGCTGTGCCCTTCTCCAGGGGATCTTCCCGATCTGGGGATTGAACCTGCATCTCTTATGTCTTCTGCATTGACATGCCTGCATTGGCAGGCAGGTTATTTACCACCAATGCTGCCTGGGAAGCCCTTTAAACAGCATCCAAAGGAACCAAATCCTTATTAATCAAATGAACACTCCTCAGTTGATGTTCCTTCCAAAATACATTTTGTATCCAAGAAATGTTGCTCTGGTTTTACAAGCACTTACAGTACTCAAATGCTCACACTGACTACTTGTTTTTACCTAGCTCTCAGGTAACTTCATTTAGAGCAAATCCTGAAAGTGTTCTTTCTCCTGCTACAATGCCCCATCACTAGGACAAGCTGGTGCAGCAGCTATAATACCCCCAAACTTGCCTTCCCCAGACACCAGAGGGGTTCAGGCGAGGTGCTCTATGATTCAATCACATTCTGTATTTCAGTTTTACTCATGGTGCTCTCCCCCTCCGTCTTTCACTCAACAAACTAACAGGAGTGCCGTTACCTACTAAGTGCTTCATGTGAAGTCACTGATCTCAGAGAAACTGCACAAGAGAAGTGGCATCTTCATTTTATTCAGATTCTCAACACTGAAGAAATGTGCCCAGGATCCTAGCTGTGTCAAACAAAATGACAGATTGGTAGCTTACACAGCAGACGTTTATTTTCTCATAGCTCCAGAGGCTAGAAGTCAAGATCCAAGGTTTGGTTTCCTCAACCTTCTTGGCTTGCAGGTCGCTGCCGTCTCCCTCTGTCCTCACTTGGTTTTTCCTCTGTGCAAACAGCCTTAGTGTCTGGGTGTCCAAATTTCCTCTTCTAAGGACACCAGTCAGACTGATTAACTTACCCTAATGGCCTCATTTTAACTTTAAGAAGGCCCAATTTCCAATCGGTCACATTCTGAGATACTGGGGGTTAGCGCTTCAACATTTGAGTTTCAGAGGACACAATTCAGCCCATACCTCAGGATTATAATATGGCTCTGATGGGATCTGAACTAACATTTGCCAGACTCGTGAGAAAATTCAATAGGGTGCAAGATGCCCTGCAGATTTAGATCTGAGGCTGGGAAAGTGGTCATTTACACAATATTTATAGAATTCCTGCTAAATATAAAGAGTGGAGTATACAACAGTCAACAGTTGTTGGTTCCAGTAACTTTACAATCTACTCTGTTGGGCGGAGGGAGACAAAAATAGGTAATTATATTAATTCCTGCAAAATACGTTTAGGAACAAAAGTTCTGCATATAATTTTACATATGTAGGAAACGCAAGTAAGTACTTTATCAGGATTAGCACTGAGAGAAAATTAGTTGCAACTAGGTCGCAGGGGTAAAGAATCTATGTGACACAGGAAATGCAGATTAGATCCCCGGGTCAGGAAAATTCCAAGCCAGGAAATAGCAACCCAGCCCAGTACTGTTGCCTGGGAAATCCCACCGACAGAGGAGCCTGGTGGGCTACAGTCCATGGGGTTACAGGGTCTGAGGTGACTGAGCAACTGAGTACACAGGTCAAGGAAACTTGGCTACTGGGAATCATCTGTTTGGGCAAAAAAATAGTTTTGCTAAAAACTTACTTTTGAATCATTCTTTTCACTGATTTTAATCTAATTTCAATAGTCCAAGTCTGAACCAATAGGTACGAAAAGGCTACCATTCATTGACTACTAGTGGTTAAGTACTTCACAAATATTATCTATGATCCTTGCTTGAAACAGTTTGCAAGACTGCTTCTATGCCCACCTATTACAGATGAAGAAAGATGTTTTGAACAAACCTGATCTGAGCAATGCTAAACACCATAAGTGGTCCAGTGGGGGTTTGAATCTTAGCCTGAGTGTCCAATCCACCACCTTTACAGGAGCTACTCTGGCAATGCGTTTCTTGTTTCTTCTGACCTACAAGCCTAACTCTTAAATCCTGAAGAAAAATGTACTTCAAGGGCTAAGATTTTAAACCATATTACTATCTGGTTACTACAGATTTTCAGATAATGACCTACTTATTAATTAAAAAACATCAACCAAAGCTTCCACCTACTTCTGTTTTATTGATTATGCCAAGGCCTTTGACTGTGTGGATCACAACAAACTGTGGAAAATTCTTAAAGAGATGGGAATACCGGATCATCTGACCTGCCTCCTGAGAAATCTGTATGTAGGTCAGGAAGCAACAGTTAGAACTGGATATGGAACAACAGACTGGTTCCAAATAGGAAAAGGAGTATGTCAAGGCTGTATATTGTCAACCTGCTTATTTAACTTATATGCAGAGTACATCATGAGATATACCAGACTGGATGAAGCACAAGCTGGAATCAAGACTGCCAGAAGTATCAATAACCTCAGATATGCAGATGACACCACACTCCCGGCAGAAAGGGAAGAACTAAAGAGCCTCTTGATGAAAGGGAAAGAGAAGAGTGGAAAAAGTTGGCTTAAAACTCAACATTCAAAAAACTAAGATCATGGCATCTGGTCCCATCATTTCATGGCAAATAGATGGGGAAACAGTGGAAACAGTGAGAGACTTTATTTTTTTTGGGGGGGGGGGGGGCTCCAAAATCACTGCAGATGGTGACTGCAGCCATGAAAGTAAAAGACATTTGCTCCTTGGAAGAAAAGTTACACCCAACCTAGACAGCATATTAAAAAGCAGAGACATTACTTTGTCAACAAAGGTCCTTCTAGTCAAGGCTATGGTTTTCCCAGTAGTCAGGTATGGATATGAGTTGGAGTATAAAGAAAGCTGAGCCCGGAAGAATTGATGCTTTGAACTGTGGTGTTGGAGAAGACTCTTGAGAGTCCCTTGGACTGCAAGGAGATCCAACCAGTCCATCCTAAAGGAGATCAGTCCTGGGTGTTCATTGGAAGGACTGATGGTCAAACTCCAATACTTTGGCCACCCGGCGCGAAGAATTGACTCACTAGAATAGACCATGATGCTGGCAAAGATTGAAAGCGGGAGAAGGGGACGACAGAGGATGATAGGGTTGTACAGCATCACCAACTCAATGGACATGAGTTTGAGTAAACTCCGGGAGTTGGTGATGGACAGGGAAGCCTGGAGTGCTGCAGTCCACCGGGTTGCAGAGTTGGACACGACTGAGCGACGGAACTGAATTTAAAGCTTCCACCTTTCTGTTATTGCCTCACGCGAAAAACAATACTTAGCATTACGAGTTTTCACAACTGGCGGCAGACTGGGAAGAAACCGATGCTAGAAAAACTCGTACAAACCCGTAGCTTCTGAAAGAAAACGCTTTGCGTACGGTTTCAACGTTTGACAGAAACAGGAGGCCTGCGTGGATAAGGCGGCCAACAGGCTTGTAAACCATGAGGCCGAACCACCCCCTCACTTCCGGAATGCATCGGCGCAGTGGATATACGTCATCTTGGGAGCCGGGACTTCCGCCCTGCGCGACGCATTAGATGGCATCCGGGGAGCTCCATTTCCCGTGCGGAACGCCTGAGCTTGAGAAGATTGGAGTTTGGGAGGAACTTTTTCTGGCTGTTAAATCTTGCCTGCGCCGTCCCCTCACCCTGGTCGTTCGCTGAGAGTGCAAACGTTTGGGCCAGAGCGCTGGAGGAGAAGAGGACTTGCCCCTCCGCGTCGCCAGCTTTCTCTGGTCCCATTTTTCTTCCGCGAGGCCGTGTCAGCTTCTGGGACGTCCCCGTTTCGCCGGGGCCGGTTTTCCCTGGACAGCTGCGAGCTCTTGGTTTTCCTTCTTTCCGAGTGGGAGCCGAGAGTACTCTTCCCGGGCCCAGGGCGGCGGTGCAGCCGGGCGGGGAAGACTTGGAGTGAAAAGCCGCCCGCGACACCGAGGATACAGCTCCCTCATGGGAGTCCAGGGGCTCTGGAAGCTGCTGGAGTGCTCCGGGCGGCAAATAAGCCCGGAGACGCTGGAGGGGAAGATCCTTGCCGTGGGTATCCTTTACGCGGCGTCGGCGCTGGGGATGCTCGGTGGACGCCAGGGTGGTTGTTGTTAGTTTTTTTAATTGAAGGATAACTATTTTACAGAATTTTGTTGTTTTCTGTCAGAGATCAACGTGAGACGCCTGGGCTTTTTGCTCACAGTTTTCCTGGGGCGCAGAGCGGCATTGGTGCGATGAGGGTCTCAGCCCGTGGGGTCTCACGCCAGCGGGGGAGGCGGTGGCGGGGAGTAGTTATCGGATCTTCCTCAGGACGCTTCCTTTCTCAGTGTCTGCTTTCCTCCCGCGTTGCACTCACAGCTCCCTGGCTTGGAGTCTTAGGCCCAGCGCTCTACGCTTCTCTACAGTTGTTTAATCTGGGAAGTGGAGGTGATAAGTCTCTGCACATAGAGTCGGTGGGAGGAATAAAGGAAATATTTAAATGAAAGGAGTTTAAAAATAGTGTCTGGCACTGTTAATACTGTAAATCCTGAAGATGTTGTTCCGGCTGGGAGGTCAGCCTGGAGAAAACGAAGTCGACTCCCTGCCAGTAGTTTTGCCAGCCATCCTGAGTCTTGCTCCGTTTATATTTGTGAGAGGAAGAAAAACGTGTGCGGACATGTTTTACATTTTCTTTTTTTTTCAGTGACATTGCTTTTTGTTATGATTTTTGGAATATGAAATTCGTATGGTACAACACCGCAAAGATTTCAGAAGGTGTACAGTGCATTATTCTCTCAGCCTCTGTGATGGATTTGTTTGTGTGCGTGTTTGGCTGGTATTATCTTTAGAATTAAATGTTTTTTCCTGGTTACTGAAACAAGTGAAAGCTGTTTCTGAAATTTTAGTATTTTTATTCGTTAGGCATTCTTTTTTCTGTTTTTATCTTTATTTTCTTTTTCTGAGTGTCTGTTCTGTTGCAGAAGCTGGTGGTACCTTCCACCAGTTCCCTAAGTGGGGACATGTGAGCCTAGGAACTCCATGCTCTGTGGAGAAGACAGCCCTGCAGTAATTGCTGTGGTAAATGCACTGTCAGAGGGGGTGGGGAACACTGGTAATTTTTTTTTAAGTAAAGCAGGACGATGATGATGAGGTTTATATATATATTTTTACAATGTGGGTAATTTTAAAACACATCCGTAATGAATAGTGGCTTAAAAGTTTTATGCCTGGTACCTTGGGGCGAAGGTTTGTGTTTTTTTAAAGTACACGAGCTGTTGCTGCCCTCTAGTGGTTCATTAAACCACTGCTTTCTGAAGGTTTTCTCCTTGGAACTATTAATATGTATCCATAGGAATGAAAGCAGTTCTCAGAGCAGGAACCCTTAAAACGTCAGCAAAAATTTATATGAGTTTACATTGCAACCCATAATTTGTAAAATGTATTCAGGTTTTTTGGCTTTATTTGTTAATGAAGAAATTACTGTTGGCATACTAGGTTCATAATTTATTCTTGAAACCCTAAAATAAATTATTTGGTCTTTTTACCATTTCCAGCTGAGCGTCTTGTTTATTTACACAATATAAATGTTCGTGTCAAATAATAAAGAATTAATTAAACTTTCGTCTGTTATGGACCTTAGCATTTGTAAAATACACTTAACTCTATTATTAACAAAATATTACACTGTTTAGACCCCACCTACAATGTGGGGGACCTGGGTTCGATCCCTGGGTTGGGAAGATTCCCCTGGAGGAGGGCATGGCAACCCATTCCAGTGTTCTTGCCTGGAAAATCCCCGTGGACAGAGGAGCCTGGTGGTCTGAAGTCATGGGGTGGCACAGAGTCAGACGTGACTGAGCGACTAAGCACAGCGTGTTTAGTAGCCTGTGTTTCAGAAGGTTCATATCTAGTTCCAAGGGATAGCAGAGTGGAGAGCTACCGATCTGAAATTAGATTTTCTCATTCCCTGTGGCTCAGATGGCAGAGAAATCTGCCTACAGCGCTGGATACTCAGGTTCAGTTCCTGGGTCGGGAAGATCCCTGGAGAAGGGAACGGCAGCCCACTCCAGTGTTCTGGCCTGGAGAGTCCCATGGACGGAGGGGCCTGGCGGGCTGCAGTCCCTGGGGTAGCAAAGGGTCCCACGCGACTGAGTGACTTAACACTCTTCATAAAATTGAATGAGCTCAGTAGAAACTACTCCACCTAATACAGTGGTGTAGCAACTGGAAACAAGCCAATTAGAAATTTTGACCCAGTACAATACAGAACTCTGCCAACAACGAATCCTGCTTCCAGGATGGACCCTTGAACTGACGTCTTCTCATCCTCACCCCTGCATTCTGCTTTCACTCAGGCCGTTGTAACTAGTTTAAAGCCGGTTTCCTTGTATTACTAGTTCCTTCCTAACTTGGCCACTGGGGTGAGTCCTCAGTCACATCCTTCCAGTGACTGCAGGTCCCTGCTCCTCTTGCACCTGCCACGCTGTCCTTGAACAGAACGCACTTCTGTCCCAGGGCATTTGTGTTTGCTATGCCTCCTGCCTCACTGTCTTCTCTCATTCCTCCTGTTCATTCCCTGCTCTAGACCTCTGTTTCTTCTTTGGACAGGCCTTCCCTGTCCGTTGTAGTCCTGTTGGCTCAGACGGTAAAGAATCTGCAATGCAGGAGACCTGGATTTGACCCCTGGGTTGCAAAGATCCCCTGGAGAAGGAAATGGCAGCCCACTCCAGTATTCTTGCCTGGAGCATTCCATGGACAGAGGAGCCTGGTGGGCTACAGTCCATGGGGTCGCAAAGCGTCAGACACGACTGAGTAACTTTTGATGTTTCCCCACCTAAAGGGCCATTGACTCCCAATCACATTTTTGTCCATTTGCTATATTTTTTCATTGGCACTTAGCAACAACCTAATGTATTCTGTAACTATTCTTGATTTTTGCTGTCTGCCTTCCCCATTAGAATTGCACGTTTCTCAGGGGTCTGGACCCTGACTATTTTGTTCATGGCTTTATTTTTCACTCTTCTATCCTTAGGATTTTGGATATGTCTAGTAGCCCACAAAAAGCTAGGAGTGAATCTAGCTTGCTGTCCACTAGTTATTTTATGTGGTGTTTATTCAGTTAATTGTTGATGGGCCTGGTCTTTTATGGTGGTAAGTTAGGCAATGTCATTCATACAGATATTTAACTGTTCAGCTTATTCGACTGCAGGTCTTCATTGCCTCCTCTTTGCGCTGAGAGGGAGAGCCGTGCCTGCCGGTGTGGTTTAGACGCATCACGGAGCTCACAGTCTGGACTGCTCCCCCACCAGATTGTAAACTCCATTAGGCCAAATGCCTTGTTTGGTCTAGGTCTGTATCCCCAGCTCATAGAAGCATTTCTGCTGTGAAGTCAGCAAGGTGTTTTTACACAGGAGTGGATAACTGGACGTCTTAATCTCGGCTGAGGGCGTGACACCTAAATCTGACCTGAGACCTGAGAGGAGGGCTCTCTAGGCTCAGAGCGGGAGGAGCTTTTTCAGGCTGGGGAAAGAGCCTGGAGAAGACCCTGTAAGAAGGAAGGAGCTCAGTGGCTTGACACGAGCCAGGAGAAATGAGCAGAGGGCAGCTCATTCAGGGCTTCACAGGCATTGGGTAGAAGTTTCAGATGATATCCTAAAGGCCATGGGAAGCTTCCCAGGGGTTTTCACTATAGGTATGTTAATGAAATCTAATGTACACTTTCAGGATAGACTAAAAGGTAGAACTGCTGGGACCTTGCAGGGCCGGGTGAGGGGAAGGTATGGGGTGGTGCTCAGGGTTCTGGCTCGAGCGGATTGGAGAGATGGCCACTGAAATGGGGGCGTGAGCAGCCTTGTAAGAAGAGCGGAGCTCAGATTTGTTTTGTTTTATTTATTTATTTTTTAAACGGATCTCAGTTTTTGCTTGTGTCAAGTCTGCAGTGACTGTGAGGCAGTAGGTCTAGATGTCTACTTGGCCATCCATTCTGGGGTCAGGAGAGCTCTGAAGCAGAGGTGCATGCGTGGAGTGGGGGGCTGCGGGGGCTGCAATGGGGGTGGGGGGCGGAGGTAGCCTGGATGGATGCTGCGGACAGGAGGAAAGGACAGGGCCTGAGCGCCACCACCGCGGAAGTGAGCACTCTGATGGTGGGCCAGGGGAGTGGGCAGAGATCCAGGGAACACAGCAGAGGGCTGTGTCCCTCTCTTAGGAACAAACAGAAAAGAGCTGGTTAAAAAGCACTCTTTAGTGAAGTTTAAAAATAGAAGACGACTCCAAGAAGAAAACAATCAGTTGTAATCACAGCAGAAGATAGCTACTCTTAATACTGGGTTGACCAAAAAGTTCCTTCTGGTTTTTCTGTAGTATCGTACGGAAAACCCTGAACCATCTTTTGCTGCAACCCAGTGTTTTGAGGTCTGAGCTTCGAGTATATTTAACATAATGCATAGGTTACACAATAGATGTATATTTTCCATACTTTTGTAACCTGTTTTATTTCTTCCTTTAATAATTTGTGACTGCCTTACATGCTTAGGCAGCTTCAATTTTTAAGGGTCACTTGGATTCCAGCAAATCATGATATCATAATCTAATTACAAAAAAAAAGACCAGTTGGAAAACTTCCATTCTTCATATTTTCATTATTATAAACAAAACCACCTTATAAGTCACTCTGATTATAAGTCTATGATGACTTCTAGAGGATACGCATGTGGAAGTGGAATTCTTACATAAAAGAGAATGTAGATTTTAAAGTGTTTTGCTTTGAATTGCTAAATCTTTCTCCAAAAGAGTTGGTTAATTTACTAAAATTTCATGTAGATCACTGATTTCTTTTAAAGAAGTTCCTTTCAATTAGACTTTTTGAAGGAGACATGTGCCTGTGTAAGGTTTTACAATTCAGGATGTAAATACTGATGACAGGAGCCCAACTAAAGTGAACTCACTTTAGGGAGATTCCAGTAGGGCTGAACATTTTTCAGTTTCAAGTGAATTGGGATGAGTGCTCAGTTTTAATGTTTCGATAATATCAGACATTGGGAATTTTAAGGGGAGGGAAGGATTTGCAGAGTGTTTTCCATGAACAATTCTTCTAGATATTAGCATCTGGTTAAACCAGGCTCTTAAAGGAGTCCGCGATCGCCACGGGAACTCGATAGAAAACGCCCATCTTCTCACTTTGTTCCACCGACTCTGCAAACTCTTATTTTTCCGAATTCGTCCTATTTTTGTGTTTGATGGGGATGCTCCACTATTGAAGAAACAGACATTGGTAAGAGTTATATATATATAATTTTTTTTCTGTCTGCATTCTTAGAATTTTAGGTCAAATTTTAATTAACCTAAAATTAAAATTTTCTTCTTAGAATTTTGGAAACTAAGACTTACTTTGACATATATTCAATTTAATTCAACTTTTAAAAGTTTATCACGAACAGATAATTTATTTTCAAAGAGATTTACCTCTGAAAACATTGTATGACATGGGTGCAATAATACTTAACTTTTAATAAAACTATTAAAGTTAACAGTAGTTATACTAAAGAGTTTTCCCTTTAGATTGTCTTCTTAAGTGTTCTACAGTTAAACTTACACAATATTGTATGGCAACTATATAAAAAAAAGAATGTTTTTATATTCCTGCCTTACATTCAACTATAGAGACTATTTCATTTTTTCCTGTTTGGAAATTTCTTGCGAGATATTTCTGTACATTTAAAATTTCTTATGACATCATTTTGGATATGGAAGGGCAGAGTTACGTATAAGTAATGTGTTTTTATAAAAACTAATACCAGAAATTGGTTTTGACCTAAGAGTAGCATTTTAAAGACTAGTTAATTGATGTAATAATCCCTTTGGGGAAGCATTTACTTAATTATATAGTATTAAGTTTAGGCTTCTTGGGAACATTAAAGAACATTTAAAAGAAACAAAGTAATGCTTTCCCAAATACATTGTATAATAATTCATTAAGTAATACTTAGTTGGAAACTCTGACTGTCCTTTATACAACAAAAACCTGAAGCTATTCACTGGTACACTAATTAGGAGAAAATACTGAAACAGGTATAATCTGAAAACTAAGAAGACAAACCAAATTCCATGGGGAAAAAAGCCACAGAATTGTTTTTAATATACTAATACCTCGAGATAAAATCCTATATTCTTTCTTCTCACAGGCTAAGAGAAGGCATAAAAAGGACTTGGCCGCCAGTGACTCCAAAACAACCACAGAGAAGCTTTTGAAAACATTTTTGAAAAGACAGGTTATCAAAACTGCCTTAAAAAGCAAAAGGCAAGCAGAGAATTACATTCATTTCAAAGATGAACATTTTTATGTTTGCAGTGAGTTCTGTGATTCCCATTCCCTAATGAGAGGAATCAATGGAATGTCCATCTGACCGAGTGAATTGAAGTTGTGAAAGTTCTCTGTCCTGTTCTCTGAGAATCAGCTTTGACAGCAAGGAGGAAAAGCTGCTAGGTTGCATCGCTTGTCCGTTTTACTCTCCTAACAGTCTTCTACATGCCAAGACCAGGTTCCCCCTTTCTGGAGGCAGGCAGGCCAGCAAGGGCAGAACCCACCCCGAGTTTCCCCTTCTCAGCTGGGTTTGTGTGTTCAATGGGGAATACTACTGACTCTCAAAACACCGTTTCCTGTCATCTCTGGTGACGTCTCTGTGTACTTTTCAGGGAGGAAGCCCTTCCCAGTCTTACTCAAGTTCAGAGAGAAGATGACATCTACGCTTTGCCACCTTTACAAGAGAAAGAGAAAAACAGGTAAATGTTTTAACTATTTAAAAATGTTATTGCTGCATTCAGACAGATTTAAACCTTTATGTTTTCCTTAAATGATAAGGTGTGTTGGATTAATGCATCTGCAATACACATTCTCGACACTTTTAGATTGGTTTTTAAAGGCTACATCTTCTATTGACTCCATTTGTGTTTTAGTGGTTTGTGGTGGTTTCCTTTCTTCCTCCTCAGGAGCCTGTGTTAGCATTGTTCATTTAGAGTTTGTGGAGATGTGGATTCTGTTTCTTCTGAGTCTTTGCTGACAACTGCCGTCTGAATGTGCTTCTCAGCCTGGCATTTTCTCTCTCACCATCGCTGAAGTCCACGCACACGATGTCCTCCCTTGTTAAATCCAGTGGCTGCTTTGCAGTTCTCAGGCTGATTGGTGCCCACATGGTCCTGCTCTCCGGGGACCTCTCAGGTCGCTCTTCCTCCTGCTGGCTGATAATCCGCAGCGGCTTCTCTGGTTGCACTGCAGGTGGAGGGCCAGTTTTTCCTTCCCTGCTCACCCCTTCCTTTCTCAGGGCTCCCGTGAGGCCACACAGCTTTTGAATCCCCGCTGCTGCCATCACTATGTCTCGAGGTTATTGGCCTGGCTTCCGCACTTCTGTCTCCATCTCTGATCTTACCCTTTTGGAGGAACTCCTGTCAGGCCCAGTTGCTGATTTGTAGTGTAGAACCTGTTAAAACTCAAATCTGATACTGTCGTGTCCTTGCTTAAAACACTTTCTAGTTTCTTCTTTTTTTTCCAAGCAGTGTAATTGCGAGAGACTTCAGAAAGCTCCTGCGGCGAGGTGACTCTTAATTGTCCCTTTGGCAAACCTGCTTTGCCCTGGTGATGGAAGGTGTTAGATCTTGTTATGATCGCTCCCTTACAGGTGTCCCCATCAGACGGTGAGACCAAAGACGGCTCAGTTCTTGCCATCTTATTCACCACTGTAGCTTCTGTAACTAGCAGTGCCTTGCACTCAAGAAATATTTTTGTAAGTTGTCATTAAATCATAGGTATTATAAATCTGTATTTGACTTTCAGTTCAGAAGAGGAGGATGAAAAAGAATGGCAAGAAAGAATGAGTCAGAAACAGGCATTACAGGTATTTAAATAATTTTTGAATTCAGGATTCATTCTGTTATTAGTATTTGAAATGAATAACGTGAAAATGAATGATTTTAATGAGGTAGTATGGACTTACGAATGTTCTTGATAGAAAGAAAGACAGATATTACCTTATTTGTTGTGTATATATATGTGTGCATGCATTATATAAAATATACACATGCTTATAAACATATATGGAATTATGCATATCTAGATACCCAAAATAAGCCATCTCTCTTTTTTAGCCAATCAGTAAATAAATATAATAATTAATGCTTATATAGTATAATAATTAATGCTTATATAAAAATATGGAAAGCATATCACCCATGAATAACTTCTAGTAGCATTTTGCTGTATGTCAGTGCCCCTCCCACCCTGTATAGTTGCATATCTGTGTGTGTATGTGTGTTTGGAAATGTGTATATGTTTCACGGGTACATGGGTACGTATATATTTACGAAGATCTATGCTGGTGCACAGGCTGTAGTTATCTATTTCTGTGTAACTTAGTGCTGTGACAACAGTCTTATTATCATCGTCTTCGCTGACCTGGGGGTTGACGAGTGCAGGGGGCAGTTTCCTTGAGCGTCTCCAGTGTGGGTGCAGTCAGGCTGGAGCTGGGACTGGAGCCCCTCCAGGCCTCCTCCCCTGCGTGCCCTGCAGCTGATGCTGGCAGTCTGTCAGAACCCCTGTCTGACTGTCCTGAGCTCAGGCGCAGTGGTGGCGGGTTCCCAGGGCAGGAGCCCAAGAGGAAGGGACCGCTGGGCCCGTGCTCCCCTTTCTGATGACCTTGGGGGATGTGCAGCCTCCCGTCCACGGCGCGCTGTTCACTGGCTGCCGGGTGAGGTCAGCACCTACTGGGTGGGAGGGGAATTCATCCAGAAAAGAAAGGCAGAGAACCTGTGGATGCATTCCATAGTGTAACGAATAACATGCTTACAAATCGAGCTTGTGCTGTGGATACAAGTTTTTGAAATTTCTTGCAAGTTTCTCAGAATAGCAGGTAACATTCTTTGATTCCCTTGTCTATTTATAATAGTATTTGACTATGTCTGTTAGAAGACTTTTGAGCTTTGCAAGACTTTGCAAGCTTCTTCAGCTCATGGAGGTCCTGCCTTATTATCACAGCCAAAGAGCAGAGACTTGGTGAAGACCATGGGCTCTGTGGGCAGAGCGACCTGCAGATAAATCTGGGTTCCCCTGCTCGCTAGCTCTGAGATCTTAGGTCTTACGCAACTTAGCTTCTCCGTGGTGCTTTTTTTTTTTTTAATTTTTGAGGCCTTTCCCTGTTGGAGTGATGAGATCATTCTTGAGGGAGAACACTGGAAGCTCTGACTGAAATGACTGGCCCATTTTAAGTGCTTGCTGATCTACAAACACACAGCACATATACATACAAGAAAGCAAGCTGTATTATTTTTATCTTTACTAATGAAGAGTTTTAAAGTACTTTCATTAATCAAGTTAAAATTTAGAAAAGTTTTACACTTTTGCATGTCTGTGAAATTTCTCAGTTAATTTCACTTTTGATTTTAAAAAGTGAAAGTGAAAGTTGCACGGTTGTGTCCAACTCTTTGCGGCCCCATGGACTGTAGTCTGCCCGGCTCCTCTGTCCATGGAATTCTCTAGGCAAAAATACTGGAGTGAGGTGCCATTTCCTTCTCTAAGGGATCTTCCCAACCCAGGGATCAAACCCAGGTCTCCTGCATTGCAGGCAGATTCTTTACCTACTGAGTCACTAGGTTAAGAGCAAAAGAGAATGTATCTAACTGAAGCAATTATAAATATTAGTCAAATGCATAAGGCTCACCTCTGTCTCAGGATCTTTGCATTTACTGTCCCTTCCCTGAGAATGCTCTTCTCTGAGAAAATTTTTGGTGTCTTTCATGTCTCTGCTCACAGGTCATTGTGACCCCATGGACTGCAGCATGCCAGGCTTCCCTGTCCTTCACCATCTCCCAGAGCTTGCTCAAACTCATGTCCTTTGAGTTGGTGATGCCATCCAACCATCTCATCCTCTGCTGTCCCCTTCTCCTGCCTTCAGTCTTTCCCATCATCAGGGTCTTTTCCAATGAGTCAGTTCTTTGCATCAAGTGGCCACAATATTGGAGCTTCAGCCTCAGCATCAATCTGTCCAGTGAATATTTTGGATTGATTTCCTTTAGGATTGCAGTCCAAGGGACTCTCAAGAGTTTCTTAAACACCACCATTCAAAAGCATCAATTCTTGGTGCTCAACCTTCTTTATGGTCCAACTCTCACATCCATACATGACTACTGGAAAAACCATACCTTTGACTAGATGGACCTTTGTTGGCAAAGTAATGTCTCTGCTTTTTAATATTCTGTCATAGCTTTTCTTCCAAGGAGCAAGTGTCTTTCCATTCATGGCTGCAGTCACCATCTGCAGTGACTTTGGAGCCCAAGAAAATAAAGTCTGTCACTGTTTCCATTGTTTCTCCATCTATTTGCCATGAAGTGATGGGACCAGACGCCATGATCTTTGTTTTTTGAACGTTGAGTTTTAAGCCAGGTTTTTCACTTTTTTTTCACTTTTTTTCACTTTTTCAGCTTCATCAAGAGGCTCTTTACTTCTGCTTCGCTTTTTGCCATAAGGGTGGTGTCATCTGCATATCTGAGGTTACTGATATTTCTCCTGGCAATCTTGATTCCAGCTTGTGCTTCCTCCAGGCTGGCATTTCGCATGATGTACTTGGCATACAAGTTAAATAAGCAGGGTGACAATATACAGTCTTGATATACTCCTTTCCCAGTTTTGAACCAGTCTGTTGTTCCACGTCGGGTTCTAACTGTGGCTTCTTGACCTGTATACAGGTTTCTCAGGAGGCCGGTACGGTGGTCTGATACTCCCATCTCTTTAAAAATTTTCCACAGTTTGTTGTTATCCACACAGTCAAAGGCTTTAGGATCAATGAAGCAGAAGTAGATATGCTTCTGGAATTCTCTTGCTTTTTCTGTAATCCAACAGTTGTCGGCAGTTTGATCTCTGATTCCTCTGCCTTTTCTAAATCCAGCTTGAACATCTGGAAGTTCTCGGTTCATGTACTGTTGAATGAGTAAATGGATGTATTCCCTCACCTGTCCATTCACTTTAATGCCTGTTGCAGATTATGTATGTGTTTAGCCTACTGTAGATTATGTAGAACTCTATACAAGCACACACACACAAAGTCTGGCATGGTGAATAGAGTTAAGTGCATAAAATGTAAATGTCATGGTGTTACATTTCACTCTTTACAGGAAGAGTTCTTTCACAATCCTCATGCAATTGACATTGAGTCTGAAGATTTCACCAGCCTGCCCCTGGAAGTAAAGCATGAAATCTTGACTGATATGAAGGAATTTACTAAGCGGAGAAGAACATTATTTGAAGCAATGCCAGAGGTGAAGTATACAACAGCACGTTAATGTGTAAAGTTTAAGAATGTCAGCAAAGTTTTTGTTAAAATTAAAGAATATTGATAAACATTACTCACACAATCTGTTGTTTTCAGTAAATAGCCTTTGCATAGCTCTGAGATCCTGTGAAACATCATTTATGTATAAGTCGGAACTTAACAGATACTTACTCACAGAAGACCTCTTGACTTTCCACCAAGACCAAGTCTCGTCTCCTGCTCTGTGTTCTGACAGCTCCCTGTGGTGTCTCTTTATATTCTTAGCACCCAAATGTGCCTACCTTGTGCTCTTCTGTATTTTCAGCACTCAGCTCAGTATTTTTCACATAGTAGATGCTTAGTAGTTTGGTCCTTAAGTTAGTTCATGAAAGTTATTTTAATCCATCATATATATTGTAGAATATTAGCAATAATATAGAACCTAGTCACAGTGGAGAAGTTTGTTCTAACTTGAAATTCCAGGTATCTGTTCCCCTGAAGGCTAAAAGTGTAGTCAGATCTTCCATCTTCTCTCTTCCTCTTTCTGGACGGTGGTAACAGGGATTCAGTGGTAAATTCCTCAACTTGGAGCCTCTGATGGTGGCTTTGTAGCCACAGAAACTTGAAGTGGGGTGGTGCATGGAATTGGGTTCTCTTGAGTGTGTTCCGTGGTCTTACTGCACCATCATTACTGTGTTTAGCTGGTGAATGAGTCTTGTGTTCCTTCCTACTGCTACAACCTGTTCTTTCTAACATTGTTCTCCCATAAATTTTGTAATATTGCTAATGAATGGATGTGGGGCTTGTTTTTTTCTACAGACTTCTGAACATTTCGTAGATTGATACAAAAAATATGAAAAGGGCAGGAGCTGTTTCTTTTCCTATCACTCCCTTTCTGCTTTTCCATGAAGCACATGAATGTAGGAGAACACTAAGGTGTACAGAAATGATGTACAAAGGACAGAAGTAAACTTAATTTCATCTTGGGAGAGGGGGGAATCCATGCTCAGTTTATCAACCAAGCATTTTTAAAAATAATTTTTATTTATTTGCTTTTGGCTGCACCGGGTCTTTGTTGCTTTGCACGGGCGTTTCTCCAGTTGTGGGGCGTGCAGAACTTCCTTTGTTGCGGTGCATGGGCTTCTCAGTGTGCGGGCTTCTGTTGGGAGCACGGGCTCTAGGGAGAGCAGGCTCAGTAGTTGCAGCTCCTGGGCCCAAGAGCACGGGCTCAATAGTTGTGGGGCATGGGCTGAGTTATTCACAGCCTGTGGGAGCTTCCTGGACCAGGGATTGAACCAATCTCTCCTGCATTGGCAGATGGATTCTTGACTCCTGAGCCACCAGGGAAGCCCTCTGAAGCCCTCAGTCAAGTGTTTTATTTCTTGAGTGTGAAAGGACCTCTGGCTTGTCTTTGAGGGAACAGAATTTGGGTTATGTAAACAGTAGTGGAACAGATGGTAGAAAAAGAGTCCCAGTGCCTTGCTCTATTTCTTCTCTTTCTTCTCTCTGCAGAGCCTCTGGGCTGGGTCGGCCAGGGTAGAGTGGGGCACAGCCCATTGGATCTGTCATTCTGGTAGCTGAGGGAAGTTCTGAGTCACTCAGGTTGGACCTTTGCATTGTCTGTACCTCAGGCAAATGCAATGTTGATAATAGTAATGTTGGTGAGAATATGAGCAATCATAATAATCTTGGTAATAATTTAGTATAAGGCTTAGCAACCTGGTTTTGACCCAGATCTACCATGTAACTAACCACACGGTTCTAGAGGGGTTACTTAAACTGTTTGAGTCTCACTTTCTTCATTTGTAGAATGGAGATAATGACTTCTGTCTCCTTCATGGTTGAGAATAAAATGGGATAATATATGTAAAAACACTTAGAAGAATGCCTTACTCAGGAGATGTGCTGTAAATGTTAAGTATTATTAATAACTGATTACAATGATTTATCGTGTGTCTTTTGTGAACCAGGGACCAGCACTTCACTTGCATTCTAAAAAACTGTCTGTTAAGCCACAGTCAATATTTCAGACTCCCTGTTGGGCATCCCACGCTCAATAAATGTTTCTTGAGTAAATAATTGAATCATAAACAGGATTCATGATTTCTTTTCTCTTACCCAGTTCTTTTTGTTTGAAAGATTACTCTATAACAAGGCAATTATGGCTTTCCCCTGCTATTCACATTTTACTTTTCTAGTGTAAAAATACCACCAATGGGAAAAATCAGTTATTCTTTATCTCCTTTGGGGATAAGGGTGGAAGTATGGGAATGCTATCTGTATTTAATATATGAAATCATTCTGTTGATTTATTTTGTTTTAGGAGTCCAATGACTTTTCACAGTACCAGCTAAAAGGCTTGCTTAAAAAAAACTATCTAAACCAACACATAGAAAATGTCGAGAAGGAAATGAATCAGCAGCATTCAGGGCAAATCCAAAGGCAGTATGAAGATGAAGGAGGCTTTCTGAAGGAGGTGGAGTCCAGGAGAGTGGTCTCTGAGGACACTTCCCACTACATCTTGATAAAAGGTACCACATACCGTCACTTACTTGATGGTTAAAACCCAGAAGTATGTTGCGTCTCTGAATTCTATCAACTCCCACCTGCAGATAATATGAATGAAGCCCTACTTAATTTATTAACTATAATTATTATTAATGTGATGATCTATACAGCCTTTAATGTATTAACTAGTACTGTACCAACACACTTTAAAATTAATTAATTCCTAGTTGCTGGTTAAATGAGAATTTATAACTTCATCATGAGAACAAGTATATTCTTACTCACCTAACTAAAAGTATGCTGTCACCCTGTAGAATGACCTAGTGACACTGTTTTCATTTTTCTCAAGGTATTCAAGCTAAGAAAGTCACAGAAGTGGATTCAGGGTCCCTTCCTTCTTGCAGCGAAAAGCATAGCAGGGCTTTAGACACAAAGTCACCTCCGTGTGAAAAACTGAAGCCAAAGAACGAGCCTGACGCCTCCCCGCCCTCCCCAAGAACCTTGCTGGCCATGCAGGCTGCCCTGCTGGGCAGTAGCTCAGAAGATGAGCTGGAGGGTGAGCATCGCAGGCTGTGTGATGTGAAGAGCCCACCTGCTCCCGCCCCTGAGGGTTCTGTGTCCCCGCTGACCCTCTTGGCCATTCAGAGAGCTCTCGATGATGATGATGAAGATCTGAAAGTGCATGCCAATGTGCAGACAGAAGGGGCGGGCAGGAGAAAACCAAGACCGCTGGTGAGCAGTTCTGATGAGGAAGCTGTGGAAGAACCTCAAGTGAGAGATGGAGACAGAGAGCTGTTGACGGCAGCGCCTTGCGCTGCCAGTGTGACCCTCACAGAGGACCATGTGACCCACACCAGTGATGAAAAAGAGCGGACAGACTCGGCTCCTTTACCGCAGACTGTCTTTTGTCAAGGCAGCGAGTCTAGCCTTCCAAAAGAACAGACGCCATCTATGCACGTGGTGAAGGAACCCTTTCAGACCAGCGCTGAGTCTACAGCTCAGGATGGGAAAGATCTTGTTCCTTTAGAAAGCACCGTGGTGCCACATGGGGATGCGCCTGGGCTCTGGGGGGGACCAGAACAGATACCAACACCTCCGACAAGCCCAAGTTCTGGGTCAAGGAGTGGGACGTACACCAAAGTGTCAGAGCCACAGCAGGCTCTTCCCCCCGAGAGTAAACATGACACCTCTGTTCTCTCAAGTGATGACGAAACAGGATCTGAAAAACATCCTGCTCCTGACGTCGTTGGCACCACCAGTTTGCAGGACTCCAGTAACACCCTGAGTGTCGCTAGAGAGACAGTAAGTGACTTAGGAAATGTGGCATCTGTTAGTGCCCCAGAGCATGAGAATTTCTTGAAAACCATCCAAGAACATGAGACTATTGAATCTGCAGGCCAGGGTTTGATTTTGGTGCCAGAGTCCACAGAACCAACAGAAGTAGACTCCGAAGACAGTGAATCTGACGGTAGGTGCTTGTGCTTTCCTAAGAGATAAAGAAAAGCAGGATTTCACACCTGAGCATGGTCCAGGTCCACATTGTTCAGCTAATGAACTAGAGACCCAGAAGGGTCAAGTGGCTTTTCCAGGGACACATAGCTCATAATGCGATCTTGACCTTTCCTGGTGGCTGCTCTTTTTGTTGTACTTAAATTAGGGAGGAAGTGCCCTAGTTGGAGGAGATAAAGGTGAGTTTCCCTTTAACTTTTTTAGGTTTTTGTTTTGAAATAATTAGAAAGTTTAAAAATGTTGAAAAAAATACTTCAAAACCTTCTATCTCCCTCACCTAGAACCTCATTACTTGCATTTTACCACATTGGTTTTTCCGTATCTCTCTCTCTCTATATATATATATATAAACATGTACACATGGATGTTATATATTTATACACATTTATGTACAGTCAACGGAGAAGGCAATGGCACCCCACTCCAGTATTCTTGCCTGGAAAATCCCATGGACAGAGGAGCCTGGTAGGCTACAGTCCATGGGTTCTCTGAGTTGGACATGACTGAGCAACTTCACTTTCACTTTTTCACTTTCATGCATTGGAGAAGGAAATGGCAACCCACTCCAGTATTCTTGCCTAGAGAATCCCAGGGACGGGGGAGCCTGGTGGGCTGCCGTCTATGGGGTTGCACAGAATCAGACACGACTGAAGCGACTTAGCAGCAGCAGCATGTACAGTCAAACCTCATTTTTCATATTTGCAAAATTGCCTACTCATTAAAATTTATTTCTTAGCTCAGAATCCATCCTCACAGTGGTGTCTTTGTGGTCATCTGCAGACATGTAGAATGACCAAAAACTTGAGTGACCACACTTCCCAGCTGAGGTTGAGCAGGAGACAGTCTGCCTTCTTGGTTCCACTCCCCTGCAGAGGTGACCAGAGGGTGGAGACTGGTGCAGCATAGACCAGGGAGCTCCAGCTCTGGGGCCATCAGATGGGGCTGGAATCCCAACCCCTGCACCTGTTCATGGGGGCGTGCAACACCCTTGAGCTCACACTCGTGTCTGCAGTTCCTCTCCAGTGTCACAGCTCTCATTCCACTCTCTGACCTCTTTGTAATTTCCCTGGCTGACAGTGAAGGACCTTCCACTGTCTTCAGTGTATTTACGTATTGGCTCATTCTCTGTAACCGCCTCCTGGTCTCCCTGGCCGCCTCCTTGGAGGACGGCAGTCTCCTTGGCCCCAGCCCCCAGCCCTGAGAGCCCCAGGTTCTCTGTCTTGAGTGTGTCCTCAGAGCCAGTCCTCTTCACCTGAAGTAGAGGAAGGGATTTAGTCCATAAATGCTTTTTAAAGAGAAGAAGAAACATCAAGAGAGGAGGGAAGGGACATGGAAGAAGAAGAGCTGTTTCTCCTGAGTCTTTCTCCAGGGCTTTCTTTCTAAGTCACAGCTTTTTTCTCTGCTGTGTTCATAGTGAAACTGCATAAAAACGTTTTCGGCAACCTCCATCATTGTGTACACACCCTGATAGTTCTTTTTAAATTTTGAAACACTATTAGTTAACTTAGAAAACATTTTTGTATAAAGCAGATTGTGTAAGTATTGAAAGCTCAGTTCCTAATTTCAAAGACAGTGCCAGTATATCTAGTTGAAGAGGCTTATTTTGAAGTTATAGACACTGCTAAATCTATTTAATAATATACTGTGGTTATGTGTTTTGTTTTACTTTTAGGTCTTTCCTTTTTAGGGTAGAACACTTTTCAGGACTCTTTGGAAAGCTCTCGATTTCAGGATAACTGTAATGTTTCACTTGCAGACACAGTGACCTCATTATTTTGGTACAGGAAGTTTCATCGAAGTGCAGAGTGTAAATAGCAGTGATGAACTTCAGGCCGAGTCACGGGAAGCTTCCAGACCTCCCTCAGGACAAGGCGAGGAGGAACCGACAGGAACTGAGAAGGAAGAAGCCACTGGTGACTCCGAGGGCCTCCCGAGAGATACTTCTGACAGTGAGGCCGTGGCTACTGAGCGACACGGAGAGACTGAAAAAGATGCAGACAATTCACTCAACGAGTGGCAAGATATCGATCTGGTAATAACGAGACATTGTGCTCTCACTCACTGCTAAGGAAGCCGAGTTAAGTAGCGTTTGCGTTTCCCAGGAGTTGCAGGTTGAATCCTTACTAGCTGCTCATGCGCATCTTCTTGCTCCTCCTGACGGCTCCTTTCTCGCGTAGGTTGCCGGCTGGGAGTGTCCGTTCCCTGTGTGAGGTAGTGAGGGAACCCTAAAGGTTTTACAGACTTGCTCAGAAGCCCAAGTGGAAAGCTTTGTAAGGCGAAACAGCTTATTGGCAACTTTAGTCAGACTAAATGCAGACTTTTTAGAACCAGCGAACTTAACTGGGTTAGTAGTATAGTCGTCTACAAATGAAATTATTTTACAGGACGAGCTGGAAGCTCTGGAGAGCAACCTCTTAACCCAGCAGGACTCACTGAAAGCTCAAAAACAGCAGCAAGAACGGGTGGCCGCTACTGTGACAGGGCAGATGTTCTTGGAAAGCCAGGTGGGTGCACGGCCGGGGCCTCCTTGAACAACACCTGCCATGTCTCTACTGAATCAGACCCCCCGAGGCAACGTGCACTGACTGACACGTTTAGTCACGGCCTCCACTTCCGGGGCACGGCCCCCACTTCCGGGGTACGGCCCCCACTTCCGGGGGGAGGCCAGGTCCCGCTCCTCAGCAGGGCTCATGGAGTGTCTTGTCTTTCAGGAACTGCTCCGCCTGTTCGGTATCCCCTACATCGAGGCTCCCATGGAAGCAGAGGCTCAGTGCGCCATCCTGGATCTGACTGACCAGACTTCCGGAACCATCACCGATGACAGTGATATTTGGCTGTTCGGGGCGCGGCACGTCTACAAAAACTTCTTCAATAAAAACAAGTTTGTAGAATATTACCAGTATGTGGACTTTCACAACCAATTAGGTAAGACTTCAGAGTACAGTTACTTTTTGAAGTTTAGCTTAGGAATTTATATTATGAATTCTTTCTTTCCAAGTGACTAGTTGGTGTATTAATAGAAATGGTATGGGGAGGCCATGTTCGATCCCTGAGTCGGAAAGATCCCCTGGAGAAGGAAATGGCAGCCCACTCCATTGTTCTTGCCTGGAGTATGCCATGAACAGAGGAACTGGGAGAGCTACAGTCTATGGAGTTGTGAAGAGTTGGACACGACTGAGTGGCTAACCCTTTCACATACATGTTTTCGTATGATGGTCTTTTGCTTCTGAAGAATAGGATTTTATTGCTTTATTTTAGCTGCACTGGGTCTTCGCAGAAAGCTAAGTGCAGGGTTTCTCTAGTTAGGTAACCGGGGCTACTGTTCCCTGTGGTGCATGGGCTTCTCACTGCGGTCGCTTCTCTCATTGCAGAGCACGGGCTCAAGGTGCATGGGCTTTAGTAGTTGTGGCTCCGGGGCTTAGTTGCTGTGCAGCATGTGAGATCTTCCCAGACCAGGGATCAAACCCATGTCCCCTGCATTGGCAGACAGGTTCTTATCCACCATACTACCAGGGAAATCCAGAATGGGATTTTAAATTCAGAATGAAGAAGTTAAAGCCCTTGTCATGTTTAGATGTTTTCTGCAGTTCCAGTCCTCAGACCTGGTTACACTCGATTGGTTACCTGTGCTCTCCAGAGTAAACTGGAGGTGGCAGAGAGGGGAGGCAGGTGCGAGTCACTCCCACCGCAATCATGAGCCTCAGGGTCCTGTATTATTTCTGGCAGTGATCCCTCATCCTCCCATTCCTTCAGCAAATATACACTGAGTGATTCCTATATGCCAGTTGTTGTTCTTGGCATTGGGAAGTGGGGAAACAGCAGAGAATAAAACAGTCCAGCAGGAGACACAGATGATGATAAAAACACATAAATCATAATTTGACAGCAGTGTGAGTCAAATAGAAAAATAAAACCACAAAAGAGGCGAGAGTGTCCTGCAGTCACAGGAAGTGTGTGTCCTTTGTGTTCAAACAAGGCTTTACCAATCGTACCTTTGTGGCTGGAGCTAAAGGAGAGAGGAAGCAGGAGCTACAGGTACCTTGGGGTCAGCATGTCTGACAAAGGGACTGGCATGTGCAAAGGCTCTGAGGCATAGAGAAACCTGGTTGGCATGTTCTAGAGAGGCATGGAGGTCGTTTTGGGCTGAATTGTGTCTTCCCAGAATTCATGTGTATAGAGTGGACTTGCCTTGAGTGAGGAGGCGGAACGGTAAGGAGCCGGTTGGGGGACAGTGAAGATCTGGGCCTGACTGTGTTTTTTCTGAGACGTCCATGTGACATCCTGGTGGACACTTGATTATGTGTGACTGTGGTTCAGAGGAGTGGTTTCAGGGAGAGAGCTGCATTTGGGGGTCACAGGTTATGGGGCATTGAAAACTGTGAGGATGGATGAAATGTTAAAAATCCTAACGCAATGTCGTTTACAAAAGAGAATCCTATTTCAAATAATGAAACAGATATCTTTGGACATTGGATGAGGATATACACACACATATTATTATTATAAGAAAATAGTTATAAATCTTATGTAATAAATGTTTATAAAACAAAAGATGTAAAAATATGTAATAATTTTTACTCTTACAGGATTGGACCGGAACAAATTAATAAATTTGGCCTATTTGCTTGGAAGTGATTATACAGAAGGAATACCAACTGTGGGTTGTGTTACCGCCATGGAAATTCTCAATGAATTCCCTGGACATGGCCTGGAACCACTCCGAAAATTCTCGTAAGTCCTTTCTTTTTTTTTTTTTTAAAGTCCTTTCTTAATTTCTTTAGTTCAGGTGTTTATGTATAAACACCCAAATTAAACAGGACTATTATTTACATCATCAACTGTCACAGATCATTCTTCATTGGGAAAGTAGGAGGTAACAGTTGGGGTTCTAAAGTTTGTTTTCCCTTTTCTAGAGTTTGAGGAAATCAGAGAAACTTATGTTTAGATTATATTTTTTATCTGAGCTAAAGGATACGTAGCCAGTCCTGCAGGATTTCCTGGGAGTGTAAAAGTTACCATGTCATTCCTTCACATGTTTTTTGAGGACCCATAATGTGCCAGACAGTGTGCTGGGCTGGAATAGGAAAGATGGCCGAGTCACAGGCTGTGCGCTTAGGAGCTGCTGCACTCTGGGGCCAGGGGAAGCATGCGTGTACTGGTACTTCTGTGTCTGAGCGTGCCAAGGGAGATCGGCCAGACCGGGGAGTGGGAATATATGTCTTAGCTCGTCGATGGCAGATAGAAAGGGCATGAAAAGGGTGAAGGGCAGAAAGACAGAGAGTCGCCTTGCTTTCTTCTCTGCTTTCCCTTCTACCCAGACCCTGGCTGATTACTCCCCACTAAGGCAGAGCTACTCCGAGTCTATGGGCTGAATTCAGCCCAGCTGTGTTGGGTTTGACCTACACAGTATGTTCTTCTTTGATTTGGAGTTGGCTACCAACATTGAAATTGGGGGAGATTTCACAGAAAATTTTGGAGGAAGGGAAATAAGACCTGAAAGTGCTGGGCCCAGATTCCCAAATAGTCCCAAAGCAGAGAAGAGCAATTCCACTCCACTGGGTTGGTCAGGGCACGAAGCCTTCAGTTTTGTCCCGGTCGCTGCCACTCCCTGTCGTCCCCCTGGAGCTCAGCTGATGGGCAGCTCATCATGGCCCTCTTTCATCCATGTGTTAAGTGCCTGGGCCGCTTGCTTTAAGGAGGGGTGGTCCTTTTGGTTTGATGAGTTTGCTGTGCCGCTCTTCCTAGCGGCAGTCATGATTATTGTGTCAAAGATGAAAATTCACAGGCCAGTAGGGGAGACATAGAGGTATTCTCCCATTGCCCTCTTGGACAATAATATAGAACTGATGAAGATAGATCTTTTTTTTTTTTTTTTTCCTTTTTGCATTTCGATCCTGCACAAAGACTGCAGTTGGTCTTTCTTAGCACTAGAGGGCACTGTTGCCTTGGTGAGGGGCCGCACTGGCAGAGACCAAGTCTGTCAGTTCCTAGGACTCAGGATTGAAGCAGTGATAGATAGTTTTTTAGGTTCCGTTGAATGAATATATTGTAAAGGGTTATAGTTACGTTTTTTAACTTTCATGCCATTTATTTATCCTAAACTGTATAAAATGTTCTGGCTGTTGGCTGCATTACAAACTACCTTAAGTCTCAGTGACTTCACACAGCAGTAGTCACAGATTTTGCTCATGAATCCGCAGTTTGATCAGGCTGCATGGGGATGTCTTGCCTGCTTCCAGGTGTGTCAGGGGCACCTGAGCTGGGCTGGGGGGCCACTTGAGATGGCCTACTCCTAGCTGGAGACTGGAGCTGTCAGCAGAGCTCAGCCAGCAGTGTGGACCGGGGGCCTGGACCCCGTCACCGCATGTCGGCAGCTTTCAAGGCAAACAGTCTAAGAGACAGAAAGTGGAGACTGCAGTCTCTGAAGGCCTGGCAGTCGCTTCCTTGGCCACAGAGCCCGCCCAGCTCAAGGGGAGGAACATGGAACCCTGCTTCTTGTTGGGCGGAGGGGTCAGCGTGGGCTCTAACCCACCACAGTGATTTGTACTCATGATGGAAAAATTGAATAAGGAATAAAACATGAAGAAAATTAACAGCTGTATCCTCACTTAGGACATTGCCTAGCACAGGATAAAAGAAGAGCTGTTAGTGTTTTTTATCATTGTAAATACTCCTATGTACTTTTTCTCTCTTTCTCCACATATATGTATTTTTCCCAGTATTGGGATCATATTTGATGTAGAGTTGTATTCTGCATTTTTAAAATTTGACAGTCTTCATGGTGTTTTTACATTTTATTAAATATTTTTGGGTTCCTTATTGTAGTTGACTTGAAGTAAATAATACAGATACATTACTTCAACTTGGGCTTTCATGGTGGCTCAGCTGGTAAAGAATCCGCCTGCCAGTGATGGAGATGCAAGAGACACAGGTTCGAACCCTGGGTTGGGAAGATCCCCTGGAGAAGGAAATGGCGACCCACTCCAGTATTCCTGCCTGGAAAATTCCATGGATAGAGGAGCCTGGTGGGCTACAGATCATGGGATGCAGAGTCGGACAGGACCGAATGCACGCATGCGCATGCGTTATTTCATTTTATCCCTGGGAAAGAGACAGGAATTGTGGCTAAACTTTTAGTTTAGCTTTGTCTGCGGTGCACCAGCTACAAGCTCTCACTGCTTCATGAAGACCGGTCTCCTTTGCCTTGTAGAGAGTGGTGGCACGAAGCCCAGGAGAATAAGAAGATAAGGCCGAATCCATATGACACCAAAGTGAAAAAAAAGTTGCGCAAGTTGCAGCTAACGCCTGGCTTCCCTAACCCGGCTGTGGCGGACGCTTACCTCAAGCCTGTGGTGGACGAGTCCAAGGGGTCGTTTCTGTGGGGCAAGCCCGACCTCGACAAGATCAGAGAGTATCCTTTCCCTTCCGCAGACACAGGGAGCATCAAGTCAAATGTGTGTGTTGGTTTAAAACCCACGAAACATGAACTTGGATCACTTTTTTCTTAATATTGCTTTAGCTAAGATGCTCCTTTCCGTTCCTTTCTCTCCTTCATTAAATGTTACCATTTTAACTATCTTAAGTGTACTTGTTCAGTGATAGGAAATACTTTCCCATTATTGTGTAACTGTCATCACCATTCACCCCCATATTATTCTTATCTTCTGAAACTAAAACTCTGTACCTATTACACACGAGCCCCCCGTCCCCCTCCGTGACCCTGGCCACCACCATCTGCTTTCTGTCTTTGTGACTTTGACCACTCCATGTATGTTCATCACGTAAGTTACACCATACTGTATAGATCTCTTCGTGACTGGCTTATTTCACTTAGCATATCCTCAAGGTTCGTCTAACTGTAGCATGTGGCAGACTCTCCTTCCTTTTTAAGGCTGAATACTGTTCCATTGTATGTAGTATCACATTCTGTTTATCCATTCATCTGTTGATGGACACTTGGGTCCCTTCCATGTTTTAGTTATTGTCAATCATCTCTTTAGTTTTAAGGAGGATCTTTTTTTTTTTTTTTTTTTTTTTTAAGCCTCGCAAAAGCAAGGCCTCAAAAAATTGGTTTAAGACTCAGAATTGTTCCTCTCCACGGAAATCTTTAGTAAAAGGCAAAAGATTTATACGGTCTGAAGAGAAACCAGAGTATAAGGAGGATCTTTATTTGAAATAAATAGTGATAAGCAATCATATTGAAGTGTTTATTCTGAAAGAATAGAAAAGATGATTAGGTTTGTTCTTTTTATTACTATTCTTTTCTGCCTATTTAAATAATCACTTGGATAGATATTTTAAAGTTTGCAGTAGTATTAATTTAAACTACATCTTTTTCTCTCAAAGAAATATATATGATATCAGAAATTTGTTTTTATCCTAGGTTAATCTTTTTTCATAGTCACTTGAGTGTCCTAAAATGAGAGTTGGATGTCTTTTATCTTAGTGGATATTTATAAGAACATATTGCCATTATGTTGGAGTAATTTATCTTCTTTTACCATTTTAATCTTTATGAAAATCTTTGGAGACATGGGAAGTGGAGTCAAGGGTGGGTTGTTTGGACCTTTTTACTTATCACCTGTAAATATCTTTAAAAACAGTATAAGTCTTAACTGCCTGCATATTTTGTCAGCGGTATTTTGGCTGGAACAGGACGAAGACAGATGAATCTCTGTTTCCTGTATTAAAGCAACTGAATGTCCATCAGGTAATTGTGACAGCTCTTTTCCTAAGTTCAGGATAGAGAATAAAGTTAGTAAGGCTGTGATGGCCAGCTGTTAAAGACATGTTACTTTTACTTTGTGGGGCTTCCCTGGTGGCTTAGATAGTAAGGAATCTGCCTGCAATTCAGGGGATCTGGGTTTGATCCCTAGGTCAGGAAGATCCCCTGGTGAGAATGGCTATCCATTCCGGCATTCTTGCCTGGAGAATTCCATGGACAGAGGAGCCTGGCAGGCTACAGTCCATGGGGTTGCAAAGAGTCAAACATGACTGAGTGACTGTAAAAGAGGCCTCCGTATGGCCCTCAATTCCCTTGGGTAGGTAACAGCATCTTGTTTTATCCACGAGTGTGTTCCTACCCACACAGGAACCTCCTCTCACCCCAGAGACAGCCCACAAAATGTACATACAGGTAAATCATTCTGCAGAATTCAAACCAAATCCTGCAACATACATGTTCAGATTAAATCCTTTTCAGTTAGGTTGGGTTAATCATGAAAAAAACACGAAGCTGAAGTAGACCGCCTTTCCAGAAAGTTTCATGTGGTTTATTTGACGACTTTCTGTACTGGAGACCTTGTATGCCCACCAACAAGGAAAGCTAGTTGGCTTAGTGACTGATTACTGCTTAATTTCAGATGAATTTTTCTGAAATACTGTTCTCCCTTTTCATTGTAGAAGTTAATATAAGTTTATTTCTCTGAAATTAGAAAGTGAAAAAAATAAATTAAAATTACAAGTTGTTTGCTTCTTCCAACATAGATGTTAACATTTAGGTCTGTTTTCCCTTACTTTTCCCCTCCTTCCCACATATATTTGTTACCAGACATAATTGCAATTTGATATAAATAATCCCCCCATTCACTGGTTAGGGTAAGTTTTTCTCTGTGTGTGTTTTTGCATAGCTTTCATTTTAAATGTCCAGATTATATCATTTTGTCAAAGAGATTTAACTTAATTGGTTCACTTCCCATAGTGGACCTTGAATTTTCAGGTTTTTGTATGTAATGCTGTGATGAACATCAGGCATTTAACTTTTCTCAAACAGCTATTTTTAAGGAATGACTTTCTGAAAGTGGATTTTTAGAACAAAAGTCAAGAATATTTCTTACGACTCCTAATATATAATACTGTGAAGTTGCTTCCTAAAGGGATCATGATGACAGTGTTTTTAAAAGGAAAGAGTAGAATTTAGAAACAGACCCCATGAAATCGTGTTGCTATAAAAGAAGATGATTTTGTCCCTGAAAAATATTTAACTCTCTTTGAATGCTGACGAAGGGATTTCTTACTTGATATGTGGGCAGAAGGATTAGTTGACAGAGGTGGTACTTTTAAGTATGATCTTGAAAGTAGAATTTACTGCCAGCATTCATTTGGGAGAGATGGACTTTTTGTTTTTTCATTCTCTTCCCTTTTAAAAAATATTTATTTTTAATTGGAGGATAATTGCTTTACAGTGTTATGTTGGGTTTTTGCCATACATCAACATGAATCAGCCATAAGCTTACCCTTTTGAGAGAGAATGAATTGGTATTTTCTGAAAGAGTCATCCAGTGCCACTAATCATAAGGTGGGATTCTTTGATTTGCTTTGGAAAGTTTACTTCCTTGTCTGATTGATTATTATTTCATTTTTTTAGACACAGCTCCGAATTGATTCTTTCTTTAGATTAGCCCAACAGGAGAAACAGGAGGCTAAGGGTATTAAGAGCCAGAGACTTAACAGAGCTGTGACATGTATGCTGAGAAAAGAAAGAGAAGCAGCAGCCAGTGAAATAGAAGCAGCTTCTGTTGCCATGGAGAAAGAGTCTGAGTTCCTTGATGAGGAGAAAGGAAAAACCCAGAAGAGAGGCGCAGCAAATAGGTGGAAAGAGCCATCCAGCCCCAAAAGAACGAGGCTTTCGGATTCTAAAGGAGGGAACGACAGCGGTGGGTTTTTGGGGGAGGCCTACCTCTCGCAGTCCTCCGAGGCCTCTTCAGGTGAGGATGCGGAGTACTTCCCCGCGATGGGCGTGCAGAGGGCGAAGGCACCCGGGGGGTCCAGAGCCCGCACGTCAGCTGCACAGAGCGCAGCGCAGCCTGCTCCCCGGAGGGACGGCGGGACCACCACGAGCAGCTCCAGCGACGACGATGATGGAGCGGGCGCGAAGCCCCTGCTGGTCACCGCCAGGCCTGTGTTTGGGAAGAGAAAGGGGAGACGGAGAAGCGCGAGAGGAAGGAAGTGGAAAACCTAAATACCCATGCAAGCTCTGTAGTTGGGTACAGCTTAACGTTTTGTGATGAATTTGTTGTGGGGAAATAATAAAATTCAGAGTATTTGCACAGTCTTTGTTGTGTGGCTTTTAAAAATATGGATTACAATTACTTATTTTCTTTAATATGTTACCTTTTTCTAGTGTTTTCCACTTCATTGAATATTTCTTTGTATCTGCAGGCCTCATCTGTTCATGTTTCTAGTATTATGCAATGTCAATGCTTTCTAACATTAAAAAGGGAAAAGGGGTTTCTATTGATCAGTACTTACTCGCTGTATGTTCCCTCTGACTTTCCAACCTAGATGAGAATAAAATATATTTCTGTTTATATCCATTTCATTTATGTAAGCATTACATATGTGCATGCATGCTAAGTCGCCTCAGTCATGTCTGACTCTTTGCGACCCTGGACTGTAGCCCGCCAGGCTCTGCGGTTCATGGGATCCTCCAGGCAAGAATACTGGAGTGGGTTGCCATGCCCTCCTCCAGGGGATCTTTCCAACCCAGGGATCGAACCCGCGTCTCTTATGTCTCTTGCATCGGGAGGCGGGTTCTTTACCACTAGCACCACCTGGGAAACCCCTTATATAAGTATTTCTATGTTTATATTTGCATTCATTTATGTTTACATTCCAGTGCAGCTTTTCAAATACTTGGACCAGCGCTGCTGCCTATTTTTGCTCATTCCTTCTTTCTTTCTAATTTGAAATACATCTTCTGCTTCAGCCTTCTCTAAAAGCTTTCTTCTAAAATCAACACTGACTTCCACGTAGAAGAAAATCTTTTCTTTTTTTGTGTGTGATTTTTAAAAATTTCTCTTATTAAAGGATAATGCTTTACAGAATTTTGTTTTCTGTCAAACCTCAACGTGAATGAGTCATATATATACATCCCCTCCCTTTTGAACCTCCCTCCCATCTCCCTCCCCACCCCACCCCCTAGGTTGATACCAAGCCCCTGTTTGAGTTTCCTGAGCCATACAGCGAATTCCCGTTGGCTCTCTATTTTACATATGGTAATGCAAGTTTCCAAGGTACTCTTTCCATACATCTCACCCTCTCCTCCCCTCTCCCCATGTCCATAAGTCTATTCTCTATGTCTGTTTCTCCACTGCTGCCCTGTAAATAAAGTCTTCAGTACCATTTTTCTAGATTCCAAAATAAAATCTTTCCTTAATGCTGCTTTTCTCTGGAGATATTTTAAATAGAACAGTTTTGGGGAAGGGTTGGGAAGAGGGACATTAACTTTTTCATGTTATTCTGTCATTTCTCCAAGCTACTTAAAATTGGGAGTTTTCTTCATATGTGTTTGTTGGTAAAATAGCAGTAGTTTTGATGAAATGTAATCTTGTTGCCTTGATAACTTATATTTGTCCTGCACTGCAGTAGCTGGAGTGAACACCAAGCTGCTGTAAGCAAGACGTATTCCTATACGTGTGAACCACTGTTTCCCCGCTGGCTCAGATGGTAAAAGAACTTGCCTGCAATGCAGGAGACCCAGGTTCGATCCCTGGGTCGGGAAGATTCCCTGGAGAAGGGAATGGCAACCCACTCCAGTATTCTTGCCTGGAGAATCCCATGGACAGAGGAGCCTGCTGGGCTACAGTCCATGGGGTCTCAAAGAGTTGGACACAACTGAGTGACCAACACTTGCACTTTCAAGTAAGCTGAGACACCACCTCTTCCTCAGCAGTCAGGCCAGTCTGGGCTGGTGAGGCAGGTGAGCACCTTGAGGTCATGCTGGGTCCAGGCTCAGCCATCCCCTGGGTAGTGTACAGCTTCAGCCGTCTGTACAGGTCACGGCTGCATCTGCAGTTCAACCTCCTCAAAGAGGAAAGAACCATGGTCCTGGGTAAGCAGGGTGTCTTATGTGAAAGGTGACTAGAAAAATCACTTCCCGTCCCCATCCTGTTGACTGAACTGACCATATTCTTCAGTGTATACTCGACATACTCAGAAATGTAATCTCTACCTGGACTGTGTATCCAGAAGGAGGAAAACTGGGTATTTAGAACTGTTAGTAGAAGACCTAAATATGCTTGCAAAAAGCCTGTTTACTCAGTCCATACGCTAATAAAGATGTGTGCATGCTCACATCTTGATTCTTTGTGACTCCATGGACTGTAACCCAGCAGGCTCCTCTGTCCATGGGATCCTCCTTGCAAGAATACTGGAGTGGGTTGCCATTTCCTTCTCCAGGGGACCTTCCTGACCCAGGGGTGGAACCCACGTCTCCTGTGTCTCCTGTATTGGCAGGTAGATTTTTTACCTCTGAGCCCCTGGGAAGCCCCAGGCCAGTAAAGATAGAAGTCTGGGGGGAAAAACAACCACCAAACAACATTATTATCTTATGCCATAAGTGCAGTGTTCACAGGACAGTTTGAGATTATATCCTTTATTCCCTCTAAACCCTGTGACCAGGGTAGATCCTTTATAAGGGAAGAAGCAAGTTTCAAAGTCTTATTGTGACTGACTTTACCAAATTCACCCATCTAATAGGAAAACACTGTGACCTGAACCCAAATCTAATTCAATTCAGTGTGCTCTTTTGCCTATAAAATAGGTTACCTGTTTAAGACAAACAGCAGCATAGCAAATTTATCATTTTTCAAAGCAAGTTTGGATGCCTGTAACTTCTTTAGCATGGTGACCATCCTATACTTTTTCTGTAAATTTATATTTCAACTTATCAATCTTTTCTATAGCTTTCTCTATGTTTGCTGTTAAACCTGTTATAGAGATTTTTATTTCATTCTATTTGATTCATTTTTATAGATTTCAGTTCTCTGGTATAATTCTTTTCATCTGTTTTTTGTAATATCTTAATCACAGTTACTTTAAAATCTGTGTCAAACAATCCTGATATCTAGATTACCTGTGGGTTTGTTTCTGTTGTCTGTTTCTTGGTATGATCAGTAAACTTTTGAGTGAATGCTGGACATTATGTATAAAAAATTGTAGATGTTGTGAGTCCTCCTCTAGAGGGGATTCCAGAAGGTATTCTGGCAGGAAGCAGAGGGGAAGATCACCTTACTTTAACCAGGACTGAGTGGATTCAGGGCTGGTTTGCAGTCTTTGTCACACTCCATCTCCTAATTTTCCTCCATCCCTGAAAAGTAGTTTTCCACAGGTAATAATTGGGATATTTCTTCTTCTGAACTTTTGTTCTGTTTTTAGCCACTTTATACTTGGAAAATTAGCATCTTGCCCTGAACATCTTCCTAAGCAAATAATCTTGAGTGAAGAGTCACTGTTGTGTTGCTGTAAGCTACTTAGAGCTGGAGGCAAAAGTCTCTCTGTACCCCCCCCCCCCCCAAAACAGTTCAATATAACCAAAATACTCATTGTCATCATGTCTGTTCAGATGATTTAGAGATTCTGCTTCTCAGGAAATCCAAGAAACTGAGGTTTCTTGATCTTTTAAATAACTTGTGGGAATGGAGTATTACTCAGCCATGAAAAGGAACACATTTGAGTCCTAATGAGGTGGATGAACCTAGAGCCTATTATACAGAGTGAAGTACGTCGGAAAGAGAAAGATAAATATTATATACTAACACATATATATGGAATCTAGAAAGATTATACTGATGAGTTTATTTGCAAGGCAGCAATGGAGAAATAGAGAACAGACTCACGGATGTGGGGAGAGGGGAGGAGAGGGTGGGATGTATGGAGGGAGTACCATGGAAACCTACATTACCACGTGTGAAATAGCCAGCGGGAACTTGCTCTGTGTCTCGGGGACTCAGGTGCTCTGTATCAACCTAGGGTGGGACGGGGTGGGAGGTGGGAGGGAGGGTCAAGAGGGAGGGGACACATGTATACCTGCGGCTGATTCAGGCTGGTGTTTGACAGAAAACAAAATTCTATAAAGCAATTATCCCTCAATTAAAAAGTAAACAAAAATAATTTGTGGGAAAAGACAGGTGGTTTTTATTCACTGAATAATTCTTCATTCTTGTTTTAAAAAGATAAAAAAAAAAGCTTGTCCTCTGCCCAGGATTAACTGCCTGTGAATAATTGTTTTCATCATTTAAGATTTTGCAGTTTCCAGAATGTTTTTTTGTCTACCATATTCATCTCATAGATATTATGTGCCTTTTCTATCTCTGTTTTATAGATGAGGAAGCCAAGAAACATGCTAAGTCAGTGCCTAAAATGACAGGCCAATTATTGACAGGAGTGATTAAAATCAGGCTCCCAGACCACGAGTCCTATCCTATCCACTATCGTGAGCTCCATCCATCATAATATGTGAAGTATTTCTTAGAGGCTGTACCCTCACTCCTGAGTTTAACTTTGCAATGTTGTAGGGTTTAGTTACCTGTTAATAACGTCTTCAGGCTATTTCCTGCCGTCGCGGGAGTTAATGTGTACTCTGAGTTGCAGCCCTACATGCACGTGAGCAGCAGTACAGGCTACATATTCCCTCCGCCTGCCTCTTCACTCCCAGTAGGAAGGAACTGCCGTAACCTAATCCCTGCGGTCAGGGCGCTGCAGCACACGCTCTCCCAAGCCTTCTGGGGCAGTTGTCTGAGGCTAAAAATGGCCTTCGCACTCGGACAAGGTGACCCGGAAAGCACGCGGCCTCCGTGTCACAGGACGTCAGAGCTGCGGACGCTTAAATAACTGGGCACCCAAGTGAAAGATTATCACTTGGCCCGAATCGCCTTCACTCATTTGCAGGAGGAGTTGAAACCTTCCCGCTGGCCCTCGCTCTGGGCACGAGACGCCCGCATGGAATGTGCCTGCTTACTTTCCCGGCCCCTTATTTACGGGCGTCCCAGCCTCGCTGCCGAGTCTCAGAGGCTGTGCAGACGCAGCTGTCGGGCTTAGACCCGCTGCCAGCGCGTACAGTAGTCAACTGCAGAGCTTGGGGGCGCCCCTCGCGCGCCATCAGAGGGTCTCGGCAGCAAAGACAAAGTTGTGGATGATCCTTTTCAACCTTTTAGAAACTCAGCTAACTCGTGTACATAGGTATGTCCAGATTTCACGTTTAATAAATGTTGACCTGCAGGCGGAAAGGTGTTGTAAAGACCCCGTCCCTTTAATGGAAGAGAAACTAAATTGGGAACAAACGGGGTGACCCCTTTCGCTATTGTTTAGCCCTGTGACCTCAGGGGCATAATATAACCTTTTATTTTCCTCCTTTGTAAACTGTAAGGGAAACAATCTGTCTCCTAATTTACTGAGGCATATTTTAAAGAAAGATGTGGTGACTGTGACGTGTTTTAGGAGCCTGGTAGAAAAGGAGTGAATGTTAATTCATGGTAGTACAGTGATTGTTAAAGGATTTAAAAACTGATGCTTAAAATGTCAAATTGTTGTTTTCCAAAGTTGGAACTACAGCTTACTTAAGCTCATTCATTCACAAGATATGCTTTGTTTGAGAGGCATACAATACTTGAATTCCTTTCCTTTTAAATATCTTTGCTGAGATAGTATGCATTTTTTTTTTGTTTGTTTGTTTTTAAAAGAAGCAGCTATTCAAAAAAGAAAGCGTTTGGTGGTTGGGCTCTTTGGCCTTGGGTACAGGCTGAGGACCACGGGTGGCAGCAACTTTGCACCAGTTGCTATGTAGGGAGGTTTGTTTTGGATTAATGCTATGGTGCTCACTACACTGAGTGGAACCGTTTCTCTCCCAATGTTTTAATCACCTCTTAAGTCTTAGGATTGCTCTCTGACTAGTTACTATGAAGATGAAGGCTTTCTTTGTGATAGCTGAGGTGGATCTGGGGAAGAATGTTTCTTCTTCCAAGAACTTCTAAAATTTCTGACCCTGAATTTTAGTTGGTACTAGATAGATTGTGTTTTAATGCTCTTTTTAAAAATCATGATTTCTTAATAAGATATTTTAATATAATCTTCTCTACTGTATTTGATGGTAAATTTTATTAGGTAACTATGAGAGCACTTAAAGCACATATTGAATTAATTATTACCATTTGATATCTTAAGGTATTATTTGTCTAGTTTTCAAGAAATGATCAAGAAAGCATCAATATATTGACATCCATTAGCTAATCACTTAATGGATCCAGAGGTTCAAAAAGGTAAGTTATTTTATGTTTCTTTATGTAATTTGACCAGTTTTAAGAAGACAAAACAACTAACAATATAAATGCTAACCTTTACAGTGTTCCCTGATGTCATAAAGAGAGCTAGGACTTTTTATTAATTGCATATATATCTGTGCTTATGTTTGCTAACCTGTAACTATCTCTAACAACATTTATTGTCTCCTGCTATACCTGATGATACATTTGAGATAATTCTGACAGGTAATAAATCAAGTATATAGACTTGCTAGGTATTAATAGAGTTTTTTTTTAATCTGCAAAAGTGGAATAAAAATTTTCCCCAGATGCTACATGCTAAATACATGATTGTGATTTCTTAGTTATTTCTTTTCAGACAGGAAGATTGCAAGAGAGATAAAAATAGTCTTATGGTTTTTACAGTTGCTTCCATGAAAGTTGATTTTAGACTATAAAATATTTCTAGCCTATGTTTATGGTCCCTCTGATGTATTAATTAGAGGCAAACACATAGTGTTATTTGACCTCTTTTGACCTCTTGGTAAGGAGAATTTAAGGTCAAATTCTACTACCAGTGGGAGTTATTTGGATTTGAGCCACTGTTTTTTTTACATCATCCTAAATATCAAGAATGGCTTTTTATAGACTATGTAATTTAACTGTTCCCATTGCCTTGAGATAAAAAGTGCAGATAGGGGCTTCCCTGGTGGTCCAGTGCTAGGACTCCACACTATCAATGCAGGTCCCCAGGTTCGATCCCTGGTAGGGAACTAGATTCCACGTGCTGCCACTAAAGATTCCACATGCCGCAGCTAGAAGCTCCTGCTTGCTGCAACTAAAGACCCTGCATGCTGCAATGAAAATCAAAGATTCTGCATGCAGCAACTAAGACCCAGTGCAGTCAAAAATAAATAAAAATTAAAAAGTGCAGACATAGGCTCTTGACATAGACTAGAAGAATTATTACCATATTTCTGTAGAACAGTTGTACAAACTTAATTACCTAGATTTCTTTCTCTCTCTGTTTTATCTACACACTTTGGATATTTTCTAATGACCGTAGTCCTGTTTTTTTCCTCCCTTTTTTAGGCGTACCAGGTGGCCTCTGCCTGGGTGAGCATCATTAGGCCAAGAGAGCTGGGTGTGTGCCCAGTGTTGGCAGCCTGCATGGCTTAATCGTGAATGGTTTAACTGTAGTAATTTTTGCAAATCTAAACACTTAAAGTCATAATCACTTTAGAGAATCCGACCATTTAGATGATTTGAATGAAGATGCGATTTCTCGGCAGTTTAGGAATAAAATCTCATCACTATCATTACTGTCAGCAACAAAGCTTGGTTTCCCCTATGCATATGGTAATTTGGCGAATTACAAAAGATATGGAAGAAGTTCAAGGTAAGGTGCAGACAGAACTAGTATGAAAATATTTTACAACATGAACAAACACAGCCCATAATAATCATCCTCGTAGCCGACTGAAGCTTTCAATACATTCACAGGCATGGTGCTGAGGGGATTAAGAGTATGGGGCAGAGTTACATGGCATTTTATTGGAAAAGCTTTCAGTAACCAGTAGAACACTCAGTTCTCAAGTACTGAAGGGTATTGGCTTTTCCCGATCTAGCTCTTTTATACTTGGTTATCTTGTGCTTGGAAAGGATGGAGCAAGCCCATAGCCCAGTGCTTCTAACTCAACACTGGCCTGAAGTTCCAAGAATTATAGGGTAGCACTTAGTTATGCACAAAGTTAGGACTATAGTGAATGCTGAAAATTCCTCTGTCTTTGGTTTCTAAGGAGATGTGGGTTTGATCCCTGGGTCAGGAAAATCCCCTGGAGAAAGAAATGGTAACTGACTCCAGTATTCTTGCCTGAGAAATCCCATGGACAGAGGAGCCTGGTGAATTGCAGTCCATGGGGTCGCAAGAGTCAGACATGACTTAGTGACTGAACAACAACAAATGGTTTCTAATGCTGCATTATAATCTAAACCGTCTAAGACTACATGCATGTCAACTGTGCCAAATCTTAGGTTGCATACCTTTGTCAACAGCTGCTCTCCAGCTGTTAGCACACGTAGCCACGTGTTATAAAGCGTGCTCTCAGGGTCCACAGCCTTGGATCAGGTTCATCCTCACCCAAGGCTCCATGATGCCTGTGCACAGTGACCCCCAAACCTGCCCATCCAGCTGCCTACCTGATCTCCTCTGTTCTGCTTTGCATTGGTTCGGTCCCTTCAAGAGGCAGATGCCAGGACAGGACTAAACATGCCTGCAATTTACAGGGGTGGGGGATGTATGCAAAGAGCCTTCCTATCCCAGGTGGCGCTGGTGGTAAAGAATCCCACCTACCAGTGCAGGAGACACAGGAAACGTGGGTTCAGTCCCCAGGTTGGGAAGATCCTCTGGAGAAGGAAATGGCTACCCACTCCAGTATTCTCGCCTGGAGAATGCCACGGACAGAAGAGCCTGGCGGGCTATAGTCATGGGGTGGCAAAGAGCTGGACACGACTAAGTGCAGTTCCCATCATAAGCAATACTGCCTTAGTATAGGAAGAAGAAAATTTGAATAATTCTATTGCTGTTTAAGAAACCAAACTGTAGTCTGAGTTAACGTTAATATACTAATTGGAGTATCAGAGTACACTAAGTTACTAATGAGAGAATCATCTATCAACACATTTTACATGTTTAAAAAGTAATCTGGATAAATATCTGCTAGATAGGACTAATCAATGTTCCAGATATTGAATAATAACCCTTAAACATGGTAATCTGCCTCAGTCAGTTCAGTCAATTCAGTCGTTCAGTCATGTCTGACTCTTTGTGACCTCGTGAAACGCAACACACCAGGCCCCCCTGTCCAACACCAATTCCCGGAGTCCACCCAAACTCATGTCCATTGAGTCAGTGATGCCATCCAACCATCTCATCCTCTGTCGTTCCCTTCTCCTCCTGCCCTCAATCTTTCCCAGCATCAGGGTCTTTTCAAATGAGTCAGCTCTTTGCATCAGGTGGCCAAAGTATTCAGCTTCAACATCAGTCCTTCCAATGAACACCCAGGACTGATCTCCTTTAGGATGGACTGGTTGGATCTCCTTGCAGTCCAAGGGACTCTCGTCTTCTCCAACACCACAGTTCAAAAGCATCAATTCTTCTGTGTTCAGCTTTCAATATAGTCCAACTCTCACATCCATACATGACTACTGGAAAAACCATAGCCTTGACTAGATGGACCTTTGGTGGCAAATTAATGTTTCTGCTTTTTAATATGCTGTCTAGGTTGGTCATAACTTTCCTTCCAAGGAGTAAGCGTCTTTTAATTTCATGGCTGCAGTCACCATCTGCAGTGATTTTGGAGCCCCCCAAAAATAAAGTCTCTCACTGTTTCCACTATTTCCCCATCTATTTGCCATGAAGTGATGGGACCAGATGCCATGATCTTCGTTTTCTGAATGTTGAGCTTTAAGCCAACTTTTTCACTCTCCTCCTTCACTTTCATCAAGAGGCTCTATAGTTCTTCTTCGCTTTCTGCATAAGGGTGGTGTCATCTGCATATCTGAGGTTATTGATATTTCTCCCGGCAATCTTGATTCCAGCTTGTGCTTCCTCCAGCCCAGCGTTTCTCATGATGTACTCTGCATAGAAGTGAAATAAGCAGGGTGACAATATACAGCCTTGACGTACTCCTTTTCCTATTTGAAACCAGTCTGTTGTTGTTGTTCCAAATCGGCCTCGGATATCTTCAAAGCTCAGGGTTGAATGTCAAGTTTGAACATCACTTGTTGCCCTCCAGGGAGGAGTCTACCACTGCCTGGCGAGCCCACAAAGTCCCACAGGGCTCCCAGACGCGAGGCTTGCTGCCTCACTGCAGACTGGTGCGTCTTTTGTCTAGATGATTAGGACTTCCAGTTCACTTCTAACGTAGCCTCCACTGCTGCCGCCAGAAGGAAATTCTCAAATATCAAATTCGTCGGGGTCAGTTCTCCTCCTCATGATAGTCATTGGCTCCTGCTCACCCTGTAGAAGAAAGGTCAGTTCTGCCCCCGGGTCATCCCCGCCTGCCTCTTCCGGCTGGCTTCCGACACCAGCTCGAGATCCTCCCGGCTCGCGGAGCCTGCCTCCACACCCCGGCGGGCGCTGTCTCCCCCGACCTCCCGCCTGCCCTTCCCTGCCTGGCAGCCCTCGTCTTCCCTCTGCCGCATTTCAGATGTCTCCTCCTGAGGATGCTTCTCCTGATCCGGCCAAACGGCGGGGTTTCCCATCGCTCATCAGAAGTATTTCTTTTATCCCATGGTGGTACTATTCTAGCAGCAGGCTCTGGGTACAACCACATTTGGTTCTACCGCACCCCCCCACCCCCAGCTGGAACCTGAGCAGTCTCAGTGAAAAGTGAATTTTCTTTCTTCGGCAGATGTGTTGATAGTTACCATTTGAGCCACTTAATGGACGTTACAGCCTCTTGTGTAACACAGGGAGCTCAGCCCGGGGCCCTGTGATGACCCAGCTGGGTGGGATGGGGGTAGGGTGGGAGGGGGGTAGGGTGGGAGGGAGGCTCAAGAGGGAGGGAACGTATATGCATATATACACACTTGTGTGCTAAGTCGCTCAGTCCTGGCCGACTCTTTGTGACTCTATGGACTGTAGCCCGCCAGGCTCCTCTGTCCATGGGATTCTCCAGGCAAGAATACTGGAGTGGGTTGCCATTCTCTGCTCCAGGGGATCTTCCCAACCCAGGGATTGAACCCACGTCTCTTATGTCTCTTGCATTGGCAGGAGGGTTCTCTACCACTAGCATCACCTGGGAAACCCCCCCACCCACCACACACACACACACACACACACACACACACATATACATATAAAGGTTTACATACACACACACATATATATACTTACAACTGATTCATGTTGTACAACTAACACAGCATTGTAAAGCAATTATCCTCCAATTAAAAAATCCATTCTGGTGAAAAACTTACAGCCTCTATATATTCTTGAAACTAAGCAGACATCCAGACCAAAAAAAACCATTTGTGAAAACAGCATAAGAGAATCAGCTTTAACATAAGGGCCTGAGAACTTGACATTGCTGAGCCTTTCAGAATTCTAGTTTTCAGGTTTGCCTGTGACCATTCACTAATCTGAAAATACCTTTAACATCTTTAAAAAAACTCTCTAAGTATTTCTAAGAAGCACATGACATTCATCTTTGAATAGAAGATTCTATTGAATGACAGTCTCTTTCATTTAGTTGAGGGGTTTTTACTTTAAATTTTGCTGACAGGTCTTCATGACAGCCCTCAAATGGAAGCTTAAATTCACTTGTCATAGCTGTTAAAGAATTTTTTTTTCATGTATTTCTGTGATCTGACCCTTCCATCTAGTATTGCTGTTATTGACCTTAAAAGTATAAAAGAGAAGAATACAGACAGAACCTGCGTTTTTGAAGGCTTGTTGCAATCCAGCCTTGAAAGCCAATTCACTGTTGAATTTTCCTCTTAAGAAAATCATCATTGTAACGTGGCAGAATCTTGCTAATTTTTACTTTGTAATTGAAACCGTTTTAGTTCTCCAGAGGACAAGAGCACCTGGTAGATTTTATTCACGATCAGCAAAGATTTAATAGCAGGAAAATGGTGTTAAGCCTTTATTGTATCAAGAGCATTAAGACAGATATGCCTAAAATTGCAACATTATTGTAATGGTTTCTTGATTATGTTTTATTTATAATTTGTTTTAATATTTGTTTCAATATTAAATTCATTAATAATAATGCTATAAGATTATAGTAGATAGCTTATACCTTACAGGTATAGGACTTCCCTGGGAGCTCAGATGGTAAGGAATCTGCCTGCAAGGCAGGAGACCTGGGTTCGATTCCTGGGTTGGGAAGATCCCCTGGAGAAGGAAATGGCAACCCACTCCAGTATTCTTGCCTGGAGAATCCCATGGACAGAGTAGCCTGCTGGGCTATAGTCCATGGGGTTGCAAAGAGTTGGATGCAACTGAGCGACTAACATACACAGGTATAGATATCAGAAATTTTCTGCTTTTTGTGTAGGGAAGCCAAAATTCCACATATTGTGTAACATTTCCTAGTTTTAGTTATTTGTCCTGGGGCTGAGTGCTAGATTACAAGGCAGGAATATGTGTAGAAAATTGTTCTTTGGAAGTGTAAATTAGAATTCTGTTGATAAGGCTATTAACTTTTGGAGAAAAGTGCTCTTCGCGTCTTACCTAAAAACCAAAGAATATCCACTAATTCATTGACCTTCTCACGATTCAATCCCATAATCAACAAATAGCCAGACATACTCTCTGGGGACCTGTTCTTTGCGTGTTATGTTTGGAGCACAGATCTCCCCCTCTTATTACAACAAGGCGATGTTAGGGATGCCCTGTACAAGTGCAGCTTCTCCGTTAGGTTCCTGCCCAGTGGCTCTTGTCATCAGCCTCGAAACGGGTGGTGATATCGCTGAAACACTGCGTGCGTGCTGGTCCATGCTAAACTGATTCAGTCTTGTCCGACTCTGTGCAACTGTCGCCCGCCAGGCTCCTCCGTCCGTGGAATTCAGGCAAGAATCCTGGAGTGGGTATCCATTTCCTTCTCCAGAGGGTCTTCCTGACCCAGAAATGGAAGCTGTGTCTCTTAATGACCCTGCATCGGCAGGTGGGTTCTTCACGACTCGTGCCACTTGGGAAGCTCCTGTCTTTTAATTTAAATAAATAACTGTTCTTGAAATTGTTAGCCCTGGGAGCTCCCTGGTGGCCCAGTGTTTAAGACTTGGTGATTTCACTGCCATAGGCTGGGTTCAGTCCCTGGTCAGGAAACAAACCCTGCAAGTCTTGAAGCAAGCCTCCCCCCCCAATTTTTTTTTACCTCAAAATCTTTAAATATAAGTTAATGCTAAAAAAACAGCAGAGTTTTGCTTTTTTTTTTTTTTTAATTTGGCTGGGCCAGGTCCAAGTTGCTGCTTGTGGGATCTAGCTCCCTGAGCAGGGGTTGAACCCAGGCTAGGGATCAGTCTCCTGCACTAGGAGCCCGGAATCTTAACTGCTGGACCACCAGGGAAGTCCCTGAAGTTTTAAGCTGGATGTAATTGTGTGTGTGTGTGTTTGCTTTTAAAATCCCATGTATTACATTTGGACAAATAATTTTAAATACCCAAATTCAGTATATTTTGATTTCCTGCTATCAATTATGGAATATTTTTTTATGAGTGTCCCTTCCTATGGAATGACTGATGTTCATATAGTCTTTAAATTCAAAGGAGAATACTAATATAAAATACTGTCAGTTAAATTTTCTTCAGCCTGACAGTGTCTGCTATAGGATATGTGGTCATCCTAGGTGCATAACTAATTTCCAATGACCATGTACAATGGTAGAATTGTGTTCTTTTAGGGTGTATATGCAATTAATCCCTAAGTAAAGAATCTGCCTGCAATACAGGAGGCCCAGGAGTCTCGGATTCAATCCCTGGGTTGGGAAGATCCCCTGGAGAGGAAATGGCAACCCACTCCAGTATTTCTGCCTGGGAAATCCCAGAGACAGAGCTTGGCAGGCTACAGTTCATGGGTCACAAAGGGTCAGACACGGCAGAACAACTAAACAACCACCTCCACCACAACAACGCGCAATTAACAGTGGTTGTTGTTTCATGAAATCTCTTAGAAGATCCTTTAATTTGGAGTGGTAAGTCATTTTTTTATTACATAATATATTCACATATGTATTTTTAATCTCATTTCCTTATAGAAGTAAAAATGTGGTCATTCTTGGAAAAAAAATGACTAGCTCTATTTATTTACATTTGTTATTGCACTGTAGTTGTTAGGACGGCAGCGCTGATCTGGTCAACCAAGCTGTAAAAGAGAGTGCAAAGTCAGAGACGTCGGCGGTGTGGTAGCGGTAAACACTCACCGACAAAGTTTTTATATCAAAGACTGGAATCCTAGGGGGTGCTCCTGGGATTTCTTGTGCTCTAACGTCTATTAATCCCCGATACCTTAGGTGACTTGTCAAAGAAGTGCTGCATTTATAAGGAGTTTGCAAGGAGGCCCAAGCAGGCACATTCGACTAAAGGTCAAGGAAGCAATTAAAGTTCTCAGCTTTCCCCTAAAGACCTTCTGCAGCTCTCTGCTGTCCCCCCAGCTTCCCATCTTAGCAAGGCAAGTGAATCTAGCAAAATGAAAGTTAAAGTTCAAATACAACGTCATTACCAATATCACTTGCTTCCTGGAGCTCTTCCCGAATGTGGGAGCATGCTGTTGTTTCAGGAGGAATACAGTGGGATATGTCAGAAGAGGTGTCTCTTGCTTAAGACTCTGCGTTTTTCAGCAGTTTGTTTTCTCTGCATCTCTGCCAAGGTCAGTGTGAGTGCTGGGGGAGTGGGAGGGTGGCCTGGCCGTGGAACGCCATGAGGTTAGAGTTCTTTGGAGGGCGCTTGGTTCTGTCTGGGTCTGTTCAGGGATCACAGAATTTAGGACAGGAAATCATCTTGGCTCAAGTCCCTGCTGGATGGTGGCCGCTGAGGGAGTCTTCCAACAAGGGCAGACTTCATCTCCTTCTTGCCACTGTGCTCCCAGAATGCTACGGAATGATGTTACTGGAGCTCATGGGACAGTTTGCTAACTATTGGGTGGTTCAGAAAGTTTGTTCGAGTTTTTCAGTAAGATGCTGTGGAAAAACCTTTTGGCCAACTCAGTACGTCTTCTCTTAGGACTCAAGGACTCAAGACAGCCTCTCACCCCTGTTTTTGCCTCAATGCCATGGAGAAACTGCAAAATCTCCTGGGGCTTTGAGCCCAGCATTTTTAAAACTGATGCCAAACTCCTCATTTTTTTTTTTTTTAACCTTTGCATGTTTCCCCTTTCCTAAAATTTTGGGACTTATTTTAATGATAAAAGTTTGCTCGTTTTTGAGGAAAATTGCTTTGTTACTTTTAGGAAGAATAGATTTAAAAATTGCTGGTGTCAGATTTTGGTTTGAAGTTAGGGAGAATTGTGAATCATCAAATTTTCTAATTGCAGAATGGGCTGCTTGTGAAGGAACAAGTTCACCCTCATTGGAAATATTCAGAGAGGCTGAACAAGCTGGGCATGTTGTTCAACCCCAAAGGAACATGAGTTTCCTGGATGAGGTGCAAGCTGAGACCGGGAGGCGGCCACTGTGTTTTCCGTCTGACGTTCAAGGGTTGGATGACATTTGACTTTGGAGTGTCATATCTGTTTTGAAAGTATGAATGATGGCAAGGTTGGAAAGTGTGAAGGTTTTAACTTTTGAGATTTGGGAAATAAATTTCCCAAGAGAAACTTGTCTTCTTCTATGGAGATCAGAATGAGGAATTTTTGTACTTGCCCCAAATTTCTTGGAAATGTTTTTGTTTTCTGTTTGTTTACTTACTTGTTTTTGGGCCTCAGGACAGAGGTGTGAGCGAGTCATACCCTTCATGTCATGGTATGTGGGCATCATCTCAGCAAGACACCCCTGTTGTGTGTGTATCTGTCTGTCTTGTCTCATTCATTCTTTTTACCCATTTCATACTTCCTTTCCCTTTCCAGCTTCTTTCTGGCAACCTTTCTAGTGTGTTTGATGTAGGTCTTTGACAAATATTTTCACACATATCCACTTAAGGACTTGTGTAAAAATTTAGAATAGGGAGTAGGATTGCTGGCTTGTAGAATATTTATATATAAATTAACAAAATACCATAAGATTGCTCTCCAGAAAGCAACATTTTGTATTCTTACCAGTGAAACTTATCCGATATTGTCAATGTTAAGATGTCATGTGTTGCCCCCAAACAATAATATAAAAATAAGTAATAATAATATAATTGATGGATGGTATCACATGTCTTTTGTCTGGATAAAGGCAGGTCATAACGGATCTGCTGCATTGAAATAACTGAAATTGCACCGTGATGCCAATATGAATAGTTGAGATCTTAGATTCCATCACCAGTCTTTCTTTTGTTCTAAATGAATAGATTGGTAGCCTTTATTTATTTATTTTTCTTGGTTGCTAGCCTTTAAAATATGTTGCTTTTTAAAAAAAGTCTATCAGTTATTGTTTATTTCACATAGCATTGCAGAAATGACTAGCAGTTGATTTCAACCTCAGTAAAAAATCAGAAAGATGTTGTCCCAATGTATGAAATGTCAGCTTCTGTTAAGAGCTGTTTTCAAGTAGTTTACCTCACTATCATTACGTTGCAGCTGAAGTCAATGACTGGTCAGAAGTAACTTAGAATAAGTGGAAATGCTGCATTTCCAGCAGATTCTTCTCCTTTGCCATGGTTTTACTGCCATAACCACAACCACTGCCTTTTTCTTTTCCTTTCAGAGAGCAGAGAAGATGACGATGACAGGACAGTGGTTGCAGAGATCAGGCGGAGATGTTTTGTTCCAGCGTTTGTAACAACTGTCCCCTGGGAGGGGTTTCATTTCGCTGGTCATGAGATTCGGATCAATGAAGCCACGGATTATTATGGTGCTGTTGTTTGGCCATCGGTATAATTTCATACAAAATTTGCTAAATTTAAATTATTTTTCATCCAATTTTGTTTATTATTGTGTACTATTTGGAAGGAGAAGAGAGGTCCCATAGTTCTATTTTGTTACCTCAAGCAACAGTAAAATTTAGAAATCAAGAAATTGGGGAAATGCTCCCACCAATTTTATTTCTGACTTGTAGGGTTAATAAAGACTTGTTTACACATTCAGTTTTTGGTTACTATAGGTCACAAAAGTTTAGAATTGTACACATTTTTATTTCCCATTTAACTGGGCTGTATTTGAGTTAAACAATTATAATGAAATCTGTGTCAGTCTCAACATGCAGAATATTCTAGAAGGCCAACACTCATTTATCAATTGTCCTACAAAGGGCAGCCCCCTCTACTCTCTGCCCCAATCTTGAACATATATTTCTTTAAAATGACTCTTATTATTAGAAGTTGCTTCCTTTAAAGATAATCAAGCCTAAGTAACTGAACTCTATATTCTCAGTTCTCTTCCCTCCCCAACAATCCCCAAAGACTTTTTCTATCTTAAATGTTGAATCTATTGGAGAATGTGCTTCTGTGGATAATTTTCTGTAGAGATGTGTATATACACACACATACACTCACATGTGCGTGTGTGCTCAGGTGCGTAGTTGTATCTGTTTGCGCCCCCGTGGACTGCAGCCCCCCAGGCTCCTCTGTCCATGGAATTTCGCAGGCAAGAATGCTAGAGTGGGTTGCCATTTCCTCCTCCAGGGGATCCTCCCAGCCCAGGGATTGAACCCACATCTCCTATGTCTCCTGCATTGGCAGGCAGATTCTTTACCACCGTGCCACCTGGGAAGCCCACTCTCCCACGTGCTCATATGCGTATTATAGCATTAGTGGGGTATTTGTCTAATAGAGTTTAATATTGCTTTCTGTGATTACTTACTAAGCACTGTTTTTTGTTTTTTTTTGCATTTTCATAGGCCCTTGTTCTGTGCTATTTTCTGGAAACTAACGTAAAGCAGTATAACATGGCCGACAAAAATGTGATTGAGATTGGAGCCGGAACAGGGCTCGTCTCCATTGTGGCGAGTTTACTTGGTAAGTAGCTGCGTTAGACCAAATGGGATCAGAGATCCCAATGATCTGATATCATTAGTTGCTTTTGCTGTCCATTTACTATGCCTGGAGAATTCTGTGGACTCTATAGTCCAGGGGTAGCAAAGAGTTGGACGCAACTGAGCGACTTTCACTTTCATTTTACTATAACCTAGGCCTATTTTTTTTTTCACTATAAATGATAGTTTACTTTGAAATTCTCCTCCTGATAGAAAGTTGGTCCCAGTTTCTCATAATTGAGTCTTTGTACATATTTTTTTTTTGTACATTTATTCCCCCCCTCATTCCACCACCCCCCAGGCTTGTCTTGTTTGCCTTCTTATTTCTGATATTAAGAAATATCTTTTAGTTTTTTCCTATTTTTATTTATTTCTTGTTTTCTTTTGAAAAATTTTATGTATTTTTCAATTGAAGGATAATTGCTTTACAATACTGTGTTGATTTCTGCTCTTCATCAACATGAATCAGGGCCTGTTTTCAAGCCCTTCATGCTTTGAATGGGCTTCATTAAGAAACTTTAACAGTGTTAAAGTCACCTAACTGGTTTCTTTCCGAATTTTCTGGGAAGCTATATTAGTTCTTCTCCTGGGGTGTAGGTCACAAGCGCATTCTAGCCGGCATGTATATCCTGGCATTCTGGCTGCTGGAGAACGTGTGAAATATGAGGCATAGGCAGAGCTGACTGCTGCGGACTCTTCCTTCTTTATTTAAATTTCAGCCCCATTTCAACATCCCCATGCACTTGGTATATTACTTTTGGGTTTTGAAGTCATTTTCTTTTATGAAAAAGCACCTGTTAGAATAGAGAAAGAGTGTTAGAAATCATGTCTGCTTCTAAGTTTAGGCACGTGTCCTTGAATTTATTTTCTCAGTTATTTCCATTCTTCTTTTGTGATCGCTTGTTCTCTCACCAGCATCTTCTTTTCCAACTAAATGTGTGATGGTCTCTACGTGTGTCTGAGCCTGCTTCAATCTTTTTGTTGTTGTTATCTTATTCACAACCGTAATTTATCTGCCTTCTCTGATGTGCGTGGCCCAAATCCGTCTTGATTTCCTTGATCTTCAGAAGTGCACACCTGCCACTCTAAAATCTTGAGAAGAGTTCAAGATCTAGCAATTTACAACTTTCTAAAGCACTGGAGAAATACAGGACCCTTGAAACCCTCCCCAAATATTTTATTTATTTTTTTTTAAATTGCTCTGTCTTGACATTGCTTTGAAAGTCACCATTCTGCTTAGTATGGCTAGTGTCAGAGGTCCTGTTGGATTTATACCTGAAAGCTTCCTCATCGAAGAGCAGAATTTGTGTTTTGGGAAGTTGTTCATTCATTAAAAAGAATCAGTCCTTTTGGTCTGTTCGTATAACTTGACACAAGCCTCAGAAGATGGAAGCTTTGTTTAGTCAATGGTGGTGTTCACCTCTAGACACAAAGCTTGTATGACTTGATACAAGCCTCAGAAGATGGAAGCTTTGTTTAGTCAGTGGTGGTGTTCACCTCTAGACACGAAGCTCTTCACAGTCAGCCCCAGTGCCTCAGCTCAGTCGCACAGTCGTGTCCGACTCTTTGCAACCCCATGGGCTGCAGCACGCCAGGCCTCCCTGTCCATCAGTAACTTCCAGAGTTTACTCAAACTCATGTTCATTGAGTCGGTGACGCCATCAACCATCTCATCCTCTGTCGACCCCTTCAGATAGTTTATATTCCTTTGGGTGAAGGGCAGTGGAGGGAGGAGTCATTTCTTATCTTGGGATCTTAAAAAGATTTGTTGAAATTGATAGACCTCCCTCTGTACACACACAGACACACACACACACACACAGACACACACACACACACACACACGAATGCAGAGACTTTTATTTCTGTGATTCTACCAATGAAATGTATATTTCCCTCCCGTTTTAACAGTTTCCAGAAATAGAGTCAATAGCCAGAGAAATTTGCCATCATGGGTGAGAAATGGGTTCTAAACTGGTCTGGGGTGAAATGGATTCCCCTCCAGATCTGTTCTCTTGTTCCTTTTGCGAGTCTGTTCTTGTCCGATCATGTAGATTTCAGACAAGTCTAGACTTAGTTGCACATTGTTTTCAGGCTCTCCCACTGCTCAGAATTCATGTCAGGGGACAAATTGTTTTGATTTTCGGTGTACAGTTTCCTCCTGAAAATGACCACCAGTATTCGCTTTTAACTGTGGGTTTCTTCGTATGTTTTTCACCTGAGCCTTCTGTTCTGCGTGTGACTTTTGGGTGTGTGAGCTGTCTGTGCAGGTTGTGTGTGCACGCGTGCTCTGTCACCCAGCTGTGTCCGACCCTTTGTGACCCCGTGGACTGTAGCCCGCCAGGCCCCTCTGTCCGTGGGATTTCCCAGGCAAAAATACTGGAGTGGGCTGCTCTTTCCTCCTCCAGGGGACCTTCCTGTCCCGGGGATCGGATCTGCGTCTCCTGCATCGGCAGGTGCATTCTTTACCTTCTGAGCCACCTGGGACGCCCCAGATGCAGGTTGTCAGAGTCAGGCTTATGATGGGGTCAGGCTGAAACCATGGGGTGAGCCTGCGTGTCCTGATACTTTCCATGTAGTGACACGGGGAGCTCGTCTCTCCCGCCTCCACTTCTCCCACTTAAGCACTTCCTGGTCAGTGATGGGGTGCTCAGAGGGTCACTCATTCGCTCTCCCAGGACTGGAGCTCAGGTTTCTTTTAGGGGAGACCCTGTTCCAAACCAGTGAGGATACCAAAGCCTTTGAATTTCCCTTCCTTTTGATGTTTTAAGTAGATAAATAGAAAATAACAGCAAGAATAACAAAACAAAACTGACCCCAAAAAACAAAACAAAACCCAGGAGAACACAAAAGTGCAAAGATGTAAAAGCATCAATACCTGGCGAACCCAATCGTGTGTAAGGGGAGGCGCAGAGCTGCCTTAGCATCCATTTTGGAGGGGTTTCCCTCCTGCGCGTGCCGTGTCCTCGGCGTGGGGCTAGCCTTCGTGTCGAACTGCAGAGTGCGTGGTGGTTCACGCGCCGATGGCTCACCTCGCCCCATGAAGGCTCCTTTCCCTGCCGCTCTTTGCTTCCCAGGTGCACACGTGACTGCCACAGATTTACCCGAGGTACTTGGAAACCTGCAGTATAATATTTCCCGAAACACCAAAATGAAAGCTAAGCATCTGCCGCAGGTCAAAGAGCTCTCCTGGGGTGTGGCTCTAGACAAGAACTTCCCCAGGGCTTCCACCAACTTCGACTACATCCTGGCAGCCGACGTCGTCTACGCTCACCCGTTTCTCGAAGAACTCCTCATTACCTTTGACCATCTGTGCAAAGAAACCACCGTCATCCTCTGGGTCATGAAATTCAGGCTGGAGAAGGAAAATAAATTTGTAGATAGATTTGAGCAGTTGTTTGACCTGGAGGAGATTTCTAGTTTCCCTAGCTTGAATATTAAGTTGTATAAAGCGATGAAGAGAAATCTGAAGAGTGTGTGTTATCCTCAGAGGAGGACATGGAAAGCGAAGGCAATTTCTGGTAGATTATTGCTTTAACAAAGACCCTCGATAATCTGATTGTAACACTGACTTTCCCAAGGGGAAACACACACAGACACACACACAGACATACAGACACACACACACACACACACACACGTGCGCACGCACGCGCGCGCGTGCACCTCACCCCAGGCAGTAATGTTCCCAGATATAGCATGTGGATCTAGAGAATGGCAAAGCCATTGTGTGCTAATTGATTAGAACAAGGTCTGCTTTCCTTATCTTTCTATAGCACCATCTTTAATTATTATCATCTTTTTTATTATTATTATTTTATTTTATTTTATTATTATCATCTTAATACATGGTGCAGTCATTGTTAAGGTATAACTGTTGAACAATGGTTTTTAATGAACAATGGTTTTTAATAATGGTGTCTCTAACATAAGCTTATGGGATTCTCTCTTTAGAAATAAAGAAATGGACTCTAGTGAGCTCACAAATAAATCAGAAAAGGCAGACATAGGATGTGGTGTGAGATTACTGTGGCTTTGTCAGTGCCAGCTTATGCGTGGTCTGTCTTCTCTGCTCGGCAGGGTGGGTCTCCAGCCCAACCCCTGAAATCAATCAAGCTGGTGGATTTGAGGTTATGGGCAAGGACATTTCACTCCAGTAAATGAAAAATGAATGGAAGAACACATAAAAACAGCTGAGATTTTGGGGGGAGTTATTGTTTTATTTTTAAGCCAAGTACAGATACTCTGTATCACAAGAACAGAAATAAATATAAAAGTTTGAGTTGAAGACACACATGAAAAGATTTCAGTCTCTAATCTCAAATAACCAGACATAACGGCTGTTTTTAACATTTAAAGCTTTTCTGATGAACATACAGGGACCTAGATATTTGAAATCCCATGTGCTTTCCTCCCACCCCTCACCCCCTGCAAGGTCCTTAGAGATTAGAATAAAGTCTGAAGTAATTAAAGTCAGTGCAAGAAGAGCAAAATATTAGGATTTTGTACCACGTAACGACTAGTGGTCATAACCCTTCTGGGTTCTCGGTGATGTTTGCTGGGCTAGTTCTGTGCCCTGGGAGAACTATCGCCCAGCCCTTTCTACTTCGCTGAAGCTCTCAGTCTATCCATGGTTGAGTAGAGCCAAAAAGCCGACTTCCTAGGACTCTGACCTTAAGCCAGGATGCAAGTGTACTCCCAATAGGCTTTTTTGGTATGTGAGGTTCATGGGGTCAGCTCTTCAGAAGTACCAGTATTTACATGCCCTTTGTTGTTTTCACAGCCTGTTAACATACAAGAAATCAACTAATTCTCAGGGGCCATTCTAGCAGTCTCTGTAAAATCAGTCTCCCCACCGTAAGGGGGCCCAGGCTGCCAGGGGTGTGGTCCCTGCCCCAAAGCCACACAGCTGCAGGGGGGCTCAGGGTTGCGTCCAGAACCCCTGAGATTTTTTGTTGTTGTTGTTTTGTTTGTTTACCATAACCCTGCCTTCATGTATTTAAAGCAGTCATTTTCACACTCTTTTGTAAGTCAGTGAAGTCATTTATTTCCAAGTGAGATCCACACCCAGACAGGTAAGCAAATGCACGCACGTGTTTAAGGTGATGCTTAAGCAGAGCTGGAAGGAGGTGAAGGAACAGCCGCTCCAGGACCTTCCCCCAGGAGGCCACTGGTCCTCGGGAGGAAACCAAGGCCAGTGAGCTTGGAGCGGGCCGAGCTGGGGAGACCGAGAAGATCGGGGGTCGGAGAGGCTGGCGGGGCTGGATTGCGTGGGACCTTCGTGGCAGGCCGGGGTCTCGGGAAGCAGGCCCGGAGGTGGCGTAAAGCGGGCAGGTCATTTTCCGGGACGGGATGAAGACATGTGGAAGGAGCAGAAGGAAGCAGGGCAGAAGCAGAGGTCAAGCTGCCGTGCAGGCCCGCCCACAGCCCCAGCCATTCCCCCCGACTCCCTGGGGCCTCTGGACCTGGGGACTGTCCCCGGATGTGGGCGCCCTGGAAGGCTGTGGTTCGGGGAGGTGACTGTGGGGTAAGGCGATGCTGGAGGGCCCGAGACGTTGCCAGCCCAGGGCCTCTGCCAGCAGCGCTGCTGCCAGGCGATGAGTCGCTGTGAGAGGTCGGGCAGCATGTCGGGGCGGCCGCCACCCCAAGGCCACCGCAGAAGCTGGGCTTCTCCTCTGGGGCCGTGGGGGGTCGGGGGTGGTTTGGAGTAGAGTGAAACAGTCAGCCCTCCGTGTAAGGACCACTCTGGCTGATCACTAGAGTGATCACCGGAAACTAGAGTTTCTAGATCGCTGAGCACGACACAGGGGCCCGCGGGGAGGCAACAGGGTCCTGGCGCGAGAGGGCGGCCGCCCGCTCACAGGGGGACTGTACCCGGAGGTGGCGAGAGCGGTCATTTCTGGAGGGGTCTGGAGAGAATCCTCCTGCGATGCAGGAGACGCAGGTTTGATCCCTGGGTTGGGAAGATCCCCTGGAGGAGGATGTGGCAACCCACTCCAGTATTCTTGCCTGGAGAATCTCACGCACAGAGCAGCCTGGTGGGCTACAGTCCATGGGGTTGCAGAGTCAGACACAACTGAGCGACTGAGCACCTGCTGGATGCTGAAGCCTGCCGGCCTTCTCCCCGCGCTGGATGGGATGCGATGCTGGATAGGATGCGATGCCGGCTCTGGCATCTTTGGTCGGGGTTGGTGGACAGAATGTCCGAGCTGTGAGCTGGGAGGTGGCTTGTGATGCTCACGAGGAGAATGACAGTGAACCCAGGGTGAAACAAGGACCCAGCCCTGAAGTGGCTGGGCCGAAATCAGACACAGCTGCATCTGGGATAGGTTTTTTAAGGTTCTGTCCTCCTTCCTCCCGATTGTATGAGGATCTGTTGACTCCGAAAGAATTTGTTGCCACTGTGGCCTTTGCACTGGTCAGCAGAGTTCCAAGGTTCCTAGAAGCTGTCTCAGAGGCTTCCAGGAAGGTTTTAGGTGCCACAGCATGAATCTTGGGGTAGCAGGTGAAAAAAATGGTTCTTCTGCTCAAAAAAATGTTTGTATATCACTGCTAAGCTATTTTTAGATAGAATGGATAAAGTGTCCTTTCAAAGACTGTTAGAACCCAACCTACCATATGGGCCCCTAACAGTTCTTTTTTCTCTTAAGTGTCTATCTGTCAAACACAATGCTCAATATCCATTGTTTTATTCTGTTTATAGCACTCACTTGCAAATTTTAACACCCACCCACACACCCTGTCGCTCTTGCCTCCGTTCTGCGTGTTTGTCTACTTTTATCTTTTTGCTGTCGTTTCTCCACACTTTTCTAGATTCAATTTTATAATAATTGAATTCCAAAAGATGTAATTTGAGTAGGTTTTTTTTTCTATCTTACAGGTTTTTTTTTTTTTTCTGTCTAGGAATTGATTTGTTAATTTTAATCCAAGGGAGTTTACTGTGAATTTTGCCTTTACTTCCCTTTGTTCTGTTTTTCTCTCTCCTTTTTGACATGTTAAACTATGTTACTTAAAACCTTTAGCCTAATGCTTGCAGTAACTTTCTGGGTTTCTAATAGGAGGAAAATGCTGTCAAGGTTTTAACAGAGGTTATCAGAGAATCATTATTGCTTCACAGCAGACATACTAGCTTGCTGGTAGTACTCTGCAGCTTGAAATTTCTGTTATATGCATGTAACCAGAAAAGTTCTTGTCCCCATACTGCACCAGCCGACTTTAGGAAACTAAATAGTGTACTCAACTCTCTGTCTCAGAATTTACTGATCCACCTTATTTCATTTGTACTAATTTTTGTCCACCAGGATTCCTAAAACATTGGTTTTCATTTTGTATTAATATTTTGTTCTCTTTTGTGGATAAAGTATTGTGGTGTTGGGTAACTTCCTAAGAGAGCTGGAGCCACAGCAGAAAGAAAAAAGATGAGGAAACAGAACAGAATGGAATGTTCCTTTTTTCCCTCTTTAAATCCTCAGATTCCAGGAGCTTGGTGTTCTCTCTGAATATCTGGCCTCTACAGAGACCATGTCCAACTTGCTTTAAGCAACACAGATAAGTAATTTCTGAATAGCCTTTGGTAGTAAAGTATGTCCACTGGGTAAGATTTTGATACAAGGAAAGATTTACATGTAGTAATTTTGAAAACAATCTGGGGAACTCGGGTTCTAGATATAAAATAATTAAAGTCAAATTGAAGTAGACAAGTAAGCTTAATGATAAGTTTGGAAGAAAATTAATTATACTGTGCCTCTTTTCTTAACTCCATTTTAACTTAGTTCCTAAGTTAAAATCTACATGTGGAAGAAGTAAAAAATTGCCAAACATGTACATTTTTTCCCCACCAAATTATAAGGCAATAGTAAACAAAACTGGGGGTGCAGCAGGTAAATGCTTTCACAAGATGTAGGGGGCATGGGCAAAGTGAAGCATAAAAGTCATAAACACTCTGAGTGTTTCTGAGTGGACTCAGCTCCCTGTGTCTTTATGGAGGCCGGAAGCAGTTCCCAAGTGATCTCCTCGTCTTGGTTTTGGCGTTTTGGAGTTTGTGATGTGAACTCAAGTCTAGAATACCTACCTGCAAGTCCAGTGTCAGCATGTGCCCTGCTTCCAAGTTTCGTACATAATCCAAGGCAGTGTTCAGTATGCTGCTGTGGTCGTCTTAATGGGGCAGTGTGTCTTAGGGGCCTTGGTTAGCATCGGTTAGTTCTGTGGGCATATTAACTCCTTTTCCTAAGAGTTCCTGGGCTGGCCATCAGTGTTTCCTCGGCCTGCGTGTAGCTGTGTTATGGCTAGATTGCTGTGCCCACCCCACTGACTGCCTGTGCTATTGAACTAACCTTTGGCCTCTATCATCAGCAGTGCTTATACCGGGAAGGCTCAAAGGCAGGAATTTTTTTTCTTAATTCTCTCAATTTCTTTGTTTCTAAGGCAGTTGTCTTTCCTTGAAATCCAGTCAAGTTTTAGAATTGGTGCTCAACCATCAAGGAACTTAAAAGCATCACTAAAAATGAAAACAGATGTCCAGGTCAATTTTTTGATAAATGGGTTAATGGGGGGAAAAAAGGAAAATGTTGGCTATCTGCTGCTAATTGCTAACATTTTACCATAACAAAATATATTGTTAGGCTTTCTAAACAAAAACACAAGCTGAGTAAGATTAAAATAAGGCATATAAAAATATTTTGGGGCTAGGTGTTATTTCATAATGTCAGAAATACAGGACACAAGGCATCTGAAAACTTTTATTTGGCAAGTGCTAGATTTTGTAGCTTAGGTTTTTGAAAATTTCCTATTTTCTTTGTCCACAGTCTGTATGTCTGTACACTTCTCTGTTTTGATTTTAAATTTTCAGCTCCTTACCTTCATGGGTTTTTTTCCTTTAGTGTCGTGATTTAATTTGGATTTCTTATCTCTTTCTGTGTTTCCTTTGTTGGAAGAGTATAAATCATAATGGCAATGGTTGTCTGTTTGTCCCAAACCATCATAAATAAGCCCAAAGAACAGGCCATAAAAATGTAAGAAATTCGTAGATTAAAAAACATGAGCAATGTTTTTTTGTACCCACCTGGTGTTCTGAGGTAAAAGTACAGTTTGCAACTAGTAAATTATTAACAGTTTTCTACCAAGGATTTCCTTCTTCCTTAGGGTCTCTATGACTAATACATAGTCAATTTAAGAATTAGAAAGGTGTCAAACATGATAAACACATTTTATAATCATGTATTCAAAAGAGAAATTGGGAATAATGAATATGATTATAATTAGTTGGAATAATTATGCAATTATTCTAATAAATATAATATATATTAATAATAAAAATGTGCAGATTCTTATAGTGAGGGGAGGAAAATGCTAGAGCTTTTGGAGGCTCAGATTTCATATATTTTTGAAGGTAATTCAAGGAGGCTTAAAGGCAATTATAAGAATGCAAAACTTTTACTTTCCTGATATTTTTTCTTCTCTAGATAGCCATCTAATGGCTGTCATTCATTCACTCATTTATTCATTCATTTATTCAGTATTTATGGAAATCCCATAATATGCCAAGCAGGGGCTGGAGACACATAGTGAACAAGGTAGACGGCCAGCCCTCCTGGAAGCTTCAGGTTTGGTGCAGACGGGCAGATACCCCGGTCCATGCTTGGCGGGAAGCAGACACACTTTCAGAGCAGTGCCAGGTGTGCGGATAGGAGGAGGGCCGATCGACCACCAGGGCATCAGGGAGGGCTTCCTGGAAAATAACTTGCAGCTGGGAAAGGAGTTGGAGGCAGGGGGGCTTTCTGGGCTGCTGAGAGTGACCCCTTTGAACTACTTGCTGGAAAAATTGTAGCTTCGAGTAACCCGTGTTGAAACAACTCCATTTATGGAAGCCTCATGCTTTGGGCTCTGATTTTAGATATTTTAGGTAGAGCCTCGCATTGATTACCTCTAATAAATACCCTGGTGGTATCAGCCCATTTTACACAAGAGGAAACTGAGGCTCACTGAGGGTGAGCCATCTCTCCGAGGGTACCCACCTGTGTCTGGTTGGGGTGGGAACCTTGGTCTCTAAGGCACCGAAGTTTGTGCTCCTTTTGGGCATTGCCCTGTGTTCATGTTTCATTCTGAGATGGGCACAGGAATCCTGAATTTGACTTTTAATCTAGCTGGTTTGGAGCAATCTAGTTTATTGCATATTGCCTTTATCTGCCTCCTGAGCAACTTGGTGTAAGTGGGGTACTGTTGAGATGTATCTGCATTGTGGACTGCTTTTCACAGTCCCTCACAAAGAATGAGTTTACAAATGTATGTGCATATACCCAGCAAAGGCTTACATTTTTCTTTACAAGGATTATTGTACAAATGTTAGATCAATTAATTTACAGATGGGTAGTGATTTTTTTAATTTTTAAAAAATTTATTTATTTATTTTAATTGTAGGCTAATTACTTTACAGTATTGTAGTGGTTTTCCCCATACGCTGACATGAATCAGCCACGGGTGCATATGTGTCCCCCCATCCTGAACCCGCTTCCCACCTCCCTCCCCATCCCATCCCTCTGGGTCATCCCAGTGCACCAGCCCTGAGCACCCTGTCTGATGCATCGAACTTGGACTGGTAATGTTTCACATAAGGCAATAGACATGTTTCAACGCTAGTCTCTCAAATCATCCCACCCTCGCCTTCTCCCACAGCGTCCAAGAGTTCGTTCTTTATCTGCGTCCCTTTTGCTATCTTGCATATAGGGTCATTGTTACCATCTTCCTAAATTCCATATATATGCGTTAACATACTGTCTTGGTGTTTTTCTTTCTGACAAAAACAGCTCAGAGGGACTGAAGGGAAGGCAGTGAGTGCCCTCGGATGACTCCTGGCGGGGAAGGGCCAAGGGGGCGGGGCTGAACTTTAGAGCATCACCCGATCTGTCAGTGACGCGGGTGTTTACAGGCTGTCACTGGCGGGGGTGGGGGTGCAGAATGGGGGAGTCACTGCTGACCCAGCCTCACTGCATCAGCACCAGGGGCGCCCGGGGTGAGGCGCGCACACAGCTTCCCGGAAAGCACCTTTCCGCAGTCTTCCCAGGCAGCGTGGCTTCTGCAGCCCAAGCAGAGGGCACGGGGCCATGCCGGGGAGACTGGATGGACATCAAAGTGCCTGGCTAAGTGGAAACGGCCTCGGTTGTCCATCGGCCTGCAGTTCACCCGATGCTAGGCCCTGAGGTTTCCGGGAGGGCGACCCTGCCGAGGAAGCAAGCCCCGCATCTGGCTGGAGGCCTGGACTGGTGATGGGACGTAGGGAGATGCAGACGGGGCGGGGGTGGGGACGCTGCTTCGGTGACGCCCGCGGAAGGCAGCTGTCAGGGGCTGTCCCTGAGGACCCTGCCCGTCGCTGATGGACACAGAATGTTCCAGAAAACAGAGGAGGGAGAAGGCTGTATCTAAACTTCCGGCAGGACTTAGCTTCTCTGGGCGGTGACAACTTCAAAGGCGGGATGGTCGGAGCGGAAACTCTAGGGAGAAAAAGGTTATGGATGAAGAGGAATCGCAGGACAAGTTCCTCTCCCGCTCTCTGTTTATTGCATCCATTGCTGGTGGTGTGTGCACTGACCAGCAGGTACTGAAGACCACTGACCTACTCAGCAAGTGCCTGAGTATGGAGACTGACAGATGCAAGAAGGGGAAGCCAGAGCATCTGGGGACACTTCAGCTCGAATGCCGATAAAATCCACCTCAGATACAAAGCGTGCATTGATGCTACCTTTTGCTTCTACCAACCAGGTGAAAAGCTAAGGATTTGGGTACCATTAAAACTCCAGGTAGTGAATCCGAGGCTGACAGTACCAAAGGCTGCCACTGGGGGGCCCCAGTGATCTGTACAATGAACTTTTCCCACCTGAATAAATAAGTGAAAATAAAAGAAATGATTTAAACGAGTGAATTGAATTATGAAAGATTATATGCAAATGCACCCAAAGCGGTAAGGGGTAAATACAGCACAGTGTAATGTGATAAATATGTGGAGCCGGCTGCCTTCATTAGGGATTGTTTAAATTCCACCCCCGCCTCAGCGCCCTGCACACAAAAAGAAAGAAACTCTCCAGGAAAAGGGAAAACAAGGGGTGTTTTCCAGTTCTCTGAACACTATACACGTGTCCACGGCTGCGTGTGCGCTTGTGTACGTGTGTGAGTGGGGAGAGGAGGGGAGAGAAAAGTGTAAATATTGATCACACTTTCTTGTGACACTGTGCTGTGCCAAGCGGCTTCAGTTTGTCTGACTTTCTTTGACTCCACAGACTGTAGCCCGCCAGGCTCCTCTGTCCATAGGATTCTCCAGGCAAGAATACTGCAGTGGGTTGCCTTGCCCTCCTCCAGGGGATCTTCCCGACCCAGGGATTGAACCCACATCTCTTACATCTCCTGCATTGGCAGGCGTGTTCTTTACCACTAGCGCCACCTGGGAAGCCACTCTTGTGACCCAGTGGTTCTCCAAGCTGAGCCTGGCTCAGAGTCACCTGCAGCGCTTGTTAAATACAACTAGCTGGGTCCCCAGGCCGATTCAGCAGATCTCATTCAGCAGATCTGGGTGGCCTGAGAATTTGCATTTCTGACAGGTTCCTTGGCCCGGGGATCACACTTTGAGAACCACCGTTGTCATTCATGACACTTCAACCTTGGGAGTTAACCACTTGAAACTAGGGCATTTGGGCAAATAAAGGTGATGCCGCCTTCTAACTGTTCCACTGTGTCCCTATATCCACATCTTAAAGTGCACTGTCTTCTTCCAATGAACACGCCTCCCCCATGTGACCATCCCTGAAACGCCTACCTACATTCCTGTAGGCTCCATCCTTTCTAAGTGGTTGGGAAGGCAACTTCATTAGCAAAACAGAGACATCACTTTGCCGACAAAGGTCCGTATAGCCAAAGCTGTGGTTCTTCCAGCAGTCATGTACAGATGTGAGAGTTAGAACATAAAGAAGGCTGAGCACCAAAGAATTGATGCTGTGGAACTGTGGTGTTGGAGAAGACTCTTGAAAGTCTCTGGGACTGCAAGGAGATCAAACCAGTCAATCCTAAAGGAAATCAGTCCTGAATATTCATTGGAAGGACTGATGCTGAAGCTGAAACTCCAGTACTTTGGCCACCTGATATGAAGAGCCAACTCACTGGAAAAGACCCTGATGCTGGGAAAGACTGAAGGCAGGAGGAGAAGGGGATGACAGAGGATGAGATGGTTAGATAGCATCACTGGCTCAATGGACATGCATTTGAGCAAACTCTGGAAGATGGTGGAAGACAGAGGAGCCTGGTGTGCTCCATGGGGTCCCAAGGAGTAGGACTCTTTGTGACTGAACAGCAACAAAAATGATACACTATAGCCTTTTTGCTTGTTTAACGTTCTTTTATGTTGATGTGCCATTTATGTTCATCTTGAGTCGGCCTTGTTAAGCCCAATTATAAATAGTCTATGAAATGAAGAGGGGGGAAGAAAAACTGTCCTGAGATTATTTCACAATCAAATCTAAAGGGATATTTCTTGAAACTCTAGCTTGGGGACTGTGAATACAAAATGCTTGTAAGCTATTAAAGAACAGACGGTGACACTTTAATTTTATTGCTATGGTGTGAATAGCTCCACATTCAAATGAGCTTTTAATTAAAATATGTGTGGCTGCTCCTAGTACTAGAGATTCAACTCCCAAGTCTTGTCCCACCTTTAGAGGGGAAGTTCTGCCACACACAAGAGTGACAGCGTTTGGGGCAAGATCTGTGGTGGTGCAGAGGACTTTGTCAGGCTTGAAGTGGCAGAGTCCTTGGTTTCATCGCTGTAGAAGCACCCCATCACTGGGAAAGCACCCCATTTGTCACCTACGTTCATCACCTGCCCAATAATTAGATGGTATTGCCCAAACTCTTTGGTCCCAAAGACCAATTTTGTGGGAGATGAGTTTTTCTGCGGTAGGGGGCAGATGTGGGGAATGGTTTACAGATGATTCAAGTGCATTGCATTTATTGTGCACTTTATTTTATTATTATTACATCAACTCCACCTTGGATCATCAGGCGTTAGGTCCCAGAGGTTGGGGGCTCCTGAGCTTGAAGATGTTGGCATTGGTGACATTTTTTTTAGCCACAAGTGAATTTCTCTGGCATTGGGGTGTAGTATTTTTTCTCTTTTCACACTTGTGATGAGTCAGAGCCACATTCTCCCAGGAAACTGGCATAGTCATACTTTTAACTGGATGAAATCTATGAATTAATTTGAAAAAACTGGAATTCCTCAGCCTATTTTATAAAAAATAATGAAAAAATAGAAGTAATCAGAATATTCTGAAAGTGGGGTTGGAGGCAAGTGCTTGTTTGCTGTTTCCTGGTATGAATGCCCCAGCATCATGGTGAAATCCCCTGACTCAGGGCGGTGGTTCCCAAGCCTGGCTGATGAACAGAACCGTTAGAGAAAATAGGGTTTCCCTGGTCCTATCTTTACCCGTGAGTTAGAAGCCTCAGGGGCTGGTGGGGTGCATTTTGGTGCAGGAATATGTATTTTTAAAAATCTCCCCACAAGATCCTGTTAATTAGTCATTTGGGGGGAATCCCATGGCCAGAATAGCCTGGTGGGCTACAATCCAAGGGGGCGCAAGAGTCAGACATGACTTAGCGGCTAAACCGCCGCCGCTGGTCTGCTGTGTGTGGCGACTCACCTTTCGTGCCTTCTCTTGCACCCCATGGCTTGCCAGTGACGGAATCCCTGGTGAGTTCCGAGTTTTCTCATTGCATGTAATTGCTAAACAGAGAACTTTCCACTTGAAAGCCTCCAACTATATTGAAACCAACTTCAGATATGTCCTAGAATACATTTTCCCCAGAGCTCAGTCAGTTCACATTAATTAATTGTTTGGGGAGGAACGAAAACATACTTTCTCACCTTGGCACTGGAGTATTAATTGATTAATCAATAGAAATTGGAATATTACCATGTTCAACACCTACCAAGTCCTTTGCTCAATGAGCCACAAAATCACCATTTTCCAAGAGCCCAAGAAGCTCTGCCTCCTAGAACAGCGTGCGTGGGTGCTAAGTCGCTTCAGTCTTGTCCGACTCTTTGTGACCCCATGGACTATATAACCCACCAGGTTCCTCTGTCCTTGGGATTCTCCAGACAAGAATACTGGAGTGGGTTGCTGCCTTTCCCAAAGCAGTGAAAAAGAAGACTCAGCAGGGGCAAGATGTGCTGAGAAAAGGGAAACACGGAGAATGACTCACGGGCTCCAAGCGAGGGCACACACTCATGTTGTTTGTGCTTTTAGCAGCGTTTATTATTTCCTTGTTTTGTGTCAATATATGGGGTGGAGGGAAAAACCCCTGACAACAATGCCTAACATCATAAGAAAATAACATGACACAAAAGGTATGTAATGTGTAAAGGTTTCACCAGATGTCTCTGCGTTCTTTCTTATGACTGCATGTGAACCCACAGATTTTAAACACGAGATATGTGTGTTCAGATACACACAAAACTTTTTTGTCCTTCCCTTTCCCCACCCACCTTCCCGTGTTTGTGGATGTCTAGGATGCAACAGAAAATCTTCAAACAGAGCAAAGCCTGGGGTGCAGCGGCAACTGAAGGACTCTGAGCTGTCTAATAATCACAGTATCCCCCCTCTTCAAGGGTTTCTTTGAGTCAGGGACTTTGCTAAGCTCCCTATCTTCACTTGGAAGTTCGCGTGGTTCCAGTGGTAAAGCATCCAGCTGCTAAAGCAGGAGATGCGGGTTTGATCCCAGGGTCAGGAAGATCCCCTGGAGAAGAAAGTGGCAACCCACTCCAGTATTCTTGCCTGGGAAATCCCATGGACAGAGGAGCCTGGTGGGGTGCAGTCCATGGGGTTGCAAAGAGTTGGACATGACTTAGCGACTGAGCATGCATGCTATATTCGTTATCTCGTTTAATTTCTTTATGATAGTCTCATAGCTAAATAGTATTATCCCATTTTACAGATGAGGAAATTAAAGCTTAGTGAGATTAAAAGGCTTGCCTGGGTCACAACGGTCTATATATAGTGGAGTACAGTTTGAACTTAAGTCAAACATAAAAGTCCATGCTTTCTTGGCTTTACCTACTGTACCATCTGTAAGATAATGGAAATTGTACCTGCTGGTATTTTTGTCTGATTCAGCTTTTTTAGAAGAAACTATTGACTGCAGAAATAATTCAGAATTCTCATGCAAAAAAATTTTTTTTAAAGAACTAAGCAACCACACAGACTATTAGGAACCCAGAATTTCAAGCTACCTTTGAGGTTAGGAGTCTGACCTCTTGTTTAGTATGAAGTCATCTTCTGACAGCGCAGTATATTCTAATTTTGAAAAAGTACTTGCTTATATGGAACTGAAATCTGCTTGCCTCTTAGATCCAACAGAAAATAAACCTTGTCTACACAAAACAAGCCTTTTCTCTGACATTGCAACGAGAGAAGTATAAAACAGTCTGTCCTTTTCAAGCCAGACGTCTCCGATTCTTTTTCAACGGTATGTCATTTGACGTTACGTTGGGAATCTTGATTGCTTTCCTTGGAGATACTCCAGTTACTCAATCTCTCCTCTTAAATTGTGGTCTTCAAAGTGAGCCCATGCTGCAGGGCTGCTCTGACCTAGACGGAGAGCGCGGTTTCTGAACGTGATACTTCGACAGTGGGATGCAGGCAGTGGCTGTACTTTATAGATACGGACGGAATCAAGATGTTGTGCTTCTGGTAATCCGACTGTAGATTTCAGGCCTGCAGGAAATGTTCTAGTGAAATGCACTGCTGTGCATGTCTGGGTCCACCCAGGGAGACCGAGGGATTTCCTCTGGAAATTCCTACCCTCTATAAACTCAGAATTATTTGCTTTGCAAGATCAGAGTCCAGGGCTTCCCTTTTGTTAACTGATGAAATTACTCAGATGCCTGCTGGGGTGAGGTAATAGGTAAGAGGGATCAGTCATCCACTTGGAGGAGATGGGAAATTGTAAGCAACTACCTGAACTTGGCTCCCAGCTGAAGGGTCAAGAAAGAATATGATTTTTGTATTTGACATTAAACATTTTTCATATGTACGTGGACTCATTTAGGGAGTTTGAAAGCCACATTCAATATTGTCTTAAAACCACTAATGATTTCTTCAGAAAGCTCAAGTTAAGTCATAACAATAAACCTGCTTTGGAACATTCCCTGTTAAAAGAAATCCTATTTACCATTCAGCACAGCCCAATCATTTCAAAATAGCATTGAGCCAAAGACAGCTCTGTTGACCACTAGAGTTGGCATATTTAGTCCACTTTTAAATGGAGTTGAATTCCTAGGTCTGTTTATATTTTACTATTGAAACTGACATGAACCACAATATTGGTGTCAAAATTATACTTCTCAGTTTAATAAAGATTAAGAACTGGTATTCTCCAGTCTTTAGGGTTATCAGAAGAATAGTGTATTAGTCTTAGGGTTGTTCTGCTCTTTGAGAACTCCAGAGGTTTGCTTGGTCTTGAAAAAGTGGAGGGTTTTTGGTCTAGGGCAGCTGATATTGTTATACTGAAGCACACAGTGCTTTTTCATTGTCTGTTGTTGTTCAGTCGCTAAGTCATGTCTGACTCTTTGTGACCCCAAGGATTGCAGTATGCCAGGCTTCCCTGTCCTTCACTGTCTCCTGGAGTTTGCTCAGACTCATGTGCATTGAGTTGGTGATGCCATCCAACCATCTTATCTTCTGTCACCCTCTTCTCCTCCTGCCCTCAATCTTTCCCAGCATCAGGATCTTTTCCAATGAGTTGGCTCTTCGTATCAGGTGGCCAAAGTATTGGAGCTTCAGCTTCAAAATCAGTCCTTCCAGTGAATATTCAGGATTGATTGCCTTTAGGGCTGACTGGTTTGGTCTCCTTGCTGTCTAAGGAACTCTCAAGAGTCTTCTCCATCACCACAGTTTGAAAGCATCCATTTTTCAGGGCTCAGCCTCCTTTGTGGTCCAGCTCTTACATCTGTTCGTGACTACTGGAAATCTATGGGGCTCTGCCTCTCCCGATGGATTCCGGAAGTGACCACAGCTCCCAGGGAGTCACGGAAGCCCTCACCTGGGAGGTCTGTGCTCTGTGTCTGGTGCTTTACAGACTTCTCTCGTGGCCATGTTTCTATTGACAATGGAGCTTTCATGCAGCACCGAGGTCCTTCCAATGTCATTGGGAAAAATCTTTTATTTTCTAAATTTAATTCCTTCTAGAGAAATGATTTCTGTTGATAGATCACCTTACCATATGATCTTGTTTTAAACTATTTCAAGGGAGTTCCTTGGTGATCCAGTGGTGAAGGCTCTGCCTTCCAACGGGGGGTATGGGTTTGATCCCTGGCTGGGAAACTGACATCCTGCATGCTGTGCTGAGTAGTAAAACAAACAACAAGTAAATGACTTCAAACCTTCAAGTCTTTTGTGGCAACAGGCACATACAGAGTGGACCCTTCAATTTACCTAACCTTCTCACAGCTCTAATGGTTGTCAAATGGACATGGCCACTTAGATGAAAAACTTCTTCTAGACATAACTTTGCTCCTGTGTCTTGGCCAATACCTGCACCCGTGGCATTTTGGTTTTTATTAGGAGAGGCTGTTGCTACCACGAATGACTGCCACATTTTTTGGGTTCTCTTTCCTTTGATAGCAATTTAAAGATGAATTTTCCAGGTTTTAGTGTCTTATCATCTTGATTTCCAGCTTTGTTACTGACTTAAAGTGAGTTCTATTAGAATTCTTGTTTTTATTCACTGAAGAAATGCATACACTAATAAGCTGATTTAGAATTTTAAATAGAGTATCCTCAATACAACCAAGCAGCTGTGATCAGATGTCAAGAAATCTGTTGCACTGGATGTCAGATCCTTGAAATGTTTTGTGCAGAAGAGGAGATGTGTGCATGTTCAGTTGTGTCCGACTCTTTGTGACCCTGTGGACTGCAGCCCGCCAGGCTCCTCTGTCCATGGGATTTTCCAGGCAAGAATACTGGAGTGGGTTGCCATTTCCTCCTCCAGGAAGAGAAGCTGGTTTGCCACAAATCCTGTCTGGGCAGAACCAAGTCGAAAGCTAGCATCCACGGTCTTTCGCTAGAGGGCGCTCTGCAGGAGTCTTGGTTTGGCACATCCTTCTGTTTTCTTCCGTCAGTATTGGGACTGACATGTATACACTATTGATAGGGCTTCCCCAGTGGCGCAGCAGGTAAAGAATCCACTTACCAAAGCAGGAGACACAGGAGACTCGGGTTCAATCCCTGGGTTGGGAAGATCCCTGGAGGGAGAAATGGCAGCCCACTCCAGTATTCTTGCCTGAAAAATCCCATGGACAGCGGAGCCTGCGGGCTACAGTCCCCGGGGTCGCAAAGAGTCGGACAATGCTGAGCAACTCAGCGCCGCGCACTATTGGTGCCTGTATAAAATAGGTAACTAATGAGGCCTGCTGTAGAGTCCCGGGGACGCTACTCCGTGCCCTGTGGGGACCTGAAAGGAAGGGAAATCCAAAACCAAGGGGCTAAATGTGTGTACGTGTAGCTCAGTCACTGCGCTTCTGTAGAAACGAACACAGTCACTGCGCTTCTGTAGAAACGAACACAACATTGTAAAGCCGCTATGCGCCAGTAAAAATTTTAAAAAAGAGAAGTTGTCAGGAAAACCTCTTCTTGAATGTAGAGGCGAAATATAGACGTCGGAACAATCCTTATGGGATTTAAATTCATGCTTCAGGTCATCTTTGGTATATTTCAAATAGTAAAGAGGAAGAAGAACATGGCTTTGAGGAGTCTGAGTAGATTATGAAAAGTCAATTCGATTAACTGTCTTGATAGGTTACCAAGAAATACAGTAAGAAAAATGATTTCCCTGTGAGTATAAGTCAAACGATTGAGTCATTTGGTTTATTTGGTTTACACATGTGAATCAACAAAAGTTAAAATGAAGGTTTACCCACACTTATCCATTCCTCAGTAAACTACACAGCTAGAAAACAGGACAAGAATATAAAATCTTGCATGAGAACAGTTTGGATGAATTATAATGACTTTGAGACCCTTATTAAACTATTTCAGACCTCCTTATGTTTACATTTGTAATGCAAACATTGTTAAAAGGGCTTCCCTGGTGAATCAGACGGTAAAGAATCTGCCTGCAATGCAGGAGATCTGGGTTGGATTTCTGGATTGGAAAGATCCCTTGGAGAAGGGAGTGACTACCCACTCTAGAATAGCTTGGATGAATTATAATGACTTTGAGACCCCTATTAAACTATTTTCTGACCTCCTTGTGTTTACATTTGTAGCATAAACATTGTTAATACACATTTCAGCCTTGATTTCCTGGGTTTGTAAGAGAAAAGAAAGAGTAAGAAGAAAAAAATAAAACCTTGGCTAGAACCATCTAGGAAGTAGTAATAATTTTATGGTGTTGTTTTGATACAGATTAAAAACCAAATGAAATAACTTATTGTGCAAAACTCTGTTAAGTTGCTTATAACTTAAAAACAAATGCTAATACCTTCTCCTTTGGGAGTTGAGTGAAACTTGCAGAGTGGAGAGGTTGCTAACTTCAGTGGAAATGGAAAAATTTACCTGGTTTTGAGTATTTAAAATGCCTGAGGGGAAGCTGGGGAAAATGTGATTTCCACATACATTTTGCAACCAGGACGAGACTATTTGCATAGCTGTGTCCATCCATCTGTCCACATATTTGAGAGCCTGTGCTCTGGGCGCCAAAGGCAAAATGAATAATGCACAGATCTGGGTCCCTGAAGGCCTGGGCGGTGGGGAGAGAAAGGTCTGCGAGGCTGCGGAAGGGGCCCCCGCAGCCCAGACAAGCCACCGCCTCTGTCTGTCTCATATTCAGACTAAATGTGGCTCACTTTTCTCGCACTGTTCTTGTTTCTGAACCTCGAGCAGGTTTTTGAACTCCAGTGTTAATAAGGAAAACCAATGCAGGGGCTCTTCTCAGGGGAGATAAATTGAGATTGCATTTAAAGTCCGGAAGTTAGGAATGAATGAATGTGCTGCTTTATCATTGAAATGCATTTTCATCCTTAATTCCAAATGTCGCCTTTGCTTTCTCATGCACCGTAGGCAACAGAAAACAAAAGCTCTACCTGTGCTGAACTGCAATAGTTTAAGATAATACTTTCCTTGATCTCTGGAAGGCTTGTCAGGATTAAAGTAATTCTTGCTATTTGCTGGCAGAGGTAAGAAACCTGCCATTGGCCTATGCCTTTAAGCATGTAATAGTTCAACACAGCGATGAAAATTCTGAGTCTGTGTTGAGAGCACAGTGCCTCTTTTTTGAAGTGAAAAATAGAGGTTCTAGTCTTCTTCGGATAAGCATTTCTTCAACAATTCTGGTGCCGCTCGAGAAGCCTCAGAGTCATCTTCAAGTGCGTTTTCTCTCTTGAATTCTCGGATCGTTTAGTCATGAAGGCCTGTCGGTCCTGCTGCTCTTGCTCGGTCCTCTCTGACTCTTGCGACCCAGGGACGGTAGCCCGCCAGGCTCCTCTGTCCCTGGGATTCTCCAGGCAAGGATACAGGAATGAAGGGACTACCTTACCATTCCCTCCTCCAGGGGATCTTCCCGACCTGGGGATGGAACCCGTGTCTCCTGCGTTGGCAGGCAGGTTCTTTACCGCTGAACCAGCTGGGAAGCCCTTGTCAACTTTACCTCCTAAATATTGCCGTTAAAATAGCCATAAACAGTGTGTATGCCTAGAAGTGGTATATGACCCAGCAATACCACTTCTGGGCATACACACTGAGAAAACCAGATCTGAAAGAGACACGTGCACCCCAATGTTCATCGCAGCACTGTTTATAATAGCCAGGACATGGAAGCAACCCAGATGCCCATCAGCAGACAAATGGATGAGGAAGCTGTGGTACATATACACCATGGAATATTACTCAGCCAATAAAAAGAATTCATTTGAATCAGTTCTAATGAGATGGATGAAACTGGAGCCCATTATACAGAGCAAAGTAAGCCAGAAAGATAAAGACCATTACAGTATACTAACACATATATATGGAATTTAGAAAGATGGTAACGATAACCCTATATGCAAAACAGAAAAAGAGACTCAGATGTATAGAACAGACTTGTGGACTCTGTGGGAGAAGGTGAGGGTGGGATGTTTCAAGAGAACAGCATTGAAACATGTATATTATCTAGGGTGAAACAGATCACCAGCCCAGGTTGGATGCATGAGACAAGTGCTCGGGCCTGGTGCACTGGGAAGACCCAGAGGGATGAGGTGGAGAGGGAGGTGGGAGGGGGGATCGGGATGGGGAATACATGTAAATCCATGGCTAATTCATTTCAATGTATGACAAAAACCACTGAAATGTTGTAAAGTAATTAGCCTCCAACTAATAAAAATAAATGGAAAAAAAAATAGCCATAAACAGTCTTTCTGACTTTTGCTTCTACTCCCATCTATTTCCCATACTGTGTTGTTTTTAGAAAACAGAATCTTTCTGTGAACACTGACTCTTCAAAGCTTTAGAAGGACACCCAGAAAGTGAACCAGAACAAGGGAACCCTGACTCAGCTGATGGAATTAGGGAAATTGTCCTCCAGCGCATCTGAGCCGGAAACTCCCCTACTTCGCTCTTTCGTGTTATCTTGTGGCCTGCAGACTAAAGTCCAAGCTTGTTACTCGGTAGCACGCAGGCCCTGGTTACCCCACACCCCACTCCACACGCTTTCTTAGTCTCTATCACGTTCCTTTCTCTTTCTGAATTTCCTGCCTCTTCTCTACTCTGTTCATTTCCTTATGTATCCGACACAACTGCATCCTCTTCCCCAGGGGCCCCTTCCTTCTCTTCGGCCTGTCCCCTCAGCCTGGAAAACATCCCCTTTCCATCTCTTTTCCTGCTCACTCTCCAAACGCTCGGCTTCAATGTCCTTCCTCTGTCACCTCCCAAGGCTGGTAGCTGCCGACCCCAGGACCCTCCTGATGATGAGAGCGATTCCACACCGCTTTTTTAAAAAATTTATTTTAATGGCAGGCTAGTTGCTTTACAATGTTGTGTTGATTTCTGCCAGACACAAATGTGAATCAGCCATAAATATGCATAGGTCTCCTTCCTCTTGAGCCTCCCTCCCACCCCAGCCCCCCCATCCCAGCCCTCCCTCTGTTGTACAGCACCTTCCCTCTAGCTATCTATTTTGCACTTGGTAGTGTATATATGTCAACCCTACGCTCCCAATTCATCCCACCCTTGCCTCCTCGGGTTTTCATTATTGGTTATACCCTCTCAGGGCTTCCCTGATAGCTCAGTTGGTAAAGAATCTGCCTGCAATGCAGGAGACCCCGGTTCAATTCCTGGGTCGGGAAGATCCCCTGGAGAAGGGATAGGCTACCCACTTCAGCATTCTTGGGCATTCTTGAGCCCTTGTGGCTCAGCTGGTAAGAATCCACCTGCAATGCAGGAGACCTGAGCTCAATCCCTAGGTTGGGAAGATCCAACCCAGGGGAAGACTGCCCACTCCAGTATTCTGGCCTGGAGAATTCCATGGATTGTGCAAGTCCATGGAGTTGCAAGGAGTTGGACATGACTGAGCGACTTGCATTTTCTTTGTACCCTCTCAACTAAACTGAGCTCTAACCAAGGCAGAGTCCATGCTTTTCATATCTTTGTGCCCAAGTGCCTAGTGGAGGGGCTGACACATAAGTGTTTGTTGATTGAATAAATGAAATAATGTCACCCTCTAGCTAGTGTTGCTGATTTTTCATTTTGCTCCAGGCACTTTAATTCTGGACTTTGGCCAAGAGCATCAGTTTGGCTGAATGGAATGAGCTCTTTTTTTTTTTTTTTTTTGGCTATAAAGTGTGTTCCTTTACTAGCCTTTAAAATGACCATCCCCATATTTACCCATTCTTTCATATCATGAATACAGCTGAACATTTTCTGTTGTCAGGTATTTTGTCAGTCAATGAGAACAAAAGTTGTCTAGGCCAGATACATCATTAACTTCATTTTGGATTCCTTTGAGGAAGGCAAATGAAGACCAAGCAGAACAAATTTGTCTCCTGCATGTTTCTTCTGGCAGTTTCTTTCCTGGGCTAATCTTTCAATTCCAACAAAAGCTGGAGTGAGTTGAGGGCAGGGCCAGTTGACATATTGATCTGGTTATAAATGTTCCTGAAAGGTCCCTCTTGGCTTTGGCTGACGTCTGGGCTCAGCCATCCCTGCAAGGCTGAATTATTTCTAGGTCAACCATTTCTTCTTGGTTCTTCTCTCCAAGCAAATGCTTAAAAACTCAGATAAGAAGTATTTTCTATGTACCCAAAGGTGGAAAGTGAATTGTTGTGTTGAGTAGCAGTCATATTGTTCTTTTTGGGAAGATGGAAGGGCACTGGCTTACACACTGGTCCTCTGGTTTATTTGTTGTGATTTTGCTAATCAAGTGCCAGCTCGCTTTTCTCTTCCTGTCTGCTCAGCCTTCAGCAAAGCGCTGGCATCTGAGTTAAGTGAAAGGGAGGAGCGAGTTTTGTGAGGTGGCAGGATGCCAACATTCCTTTGCCTTCTGTTGTCTTGTGAGTGATGCCAAGGCATCTGGTGGCTACTTGTAGCCGAGCAAAGCCTTATTAATTATTCCCTGACAATGCTCTCAAGGATTTCTCAGACCGCTGACTTCAAGTAGCTAAGGAGGAGATATCAGGATGATTAAGCACAAGGGCACTTAGTAACATGAACATTACACAAAGGGAAAGTTTTGTACAGGTCTTTAAAAAAAAATAAATATATATACTTTATTTTTAATTGACTGATGATCGCTTTATCATATTGGTTTGATTTGTCGTAAGACAACATGGATTAACCATAGGGGTACATATGTCCCCTCCCTCTTGAGTTTCCCTCCCACCCCTTCCCACCCCTCTAGGTTATTACAGAGTCCCAGTCTGAGTTCCCTGAGACATCCAGGAAATTCCCATTGGCTCTCCATGTACGTATGCTACTGTATATTGCACAGGTCTTCTTGTCCTGACTTTTCCACCATCCCTCCATCACGTCTGCTGCAGCAGGAGGATGAATATATAGGGCAGCAAAGCTAAGACAAATGAGCACCTCACTTCGCAGCCGCCGAGCGATCTGGTTGTACGGCAGCGAGTATAAACAGTGAGGGCTCTGGGGCGAGAAGAGAAAACTGCTGACGGAGCACTCGCTTGGACTGGATTTATAATTTTATAGGAAGAAACTTCGAGGAGGAGAGAGAGATGGGAAGGGCTGAGGTAATTTGGGGTGAAGGCGGGGAGACCTATTGATGGCTCTTTAGTGGTCATAACTCAGCAGCTTTGTTTGGCCCGCTCCGTGACCCGACCTTCCCCAACACTCTTGTTTGACAGCCCCAGAGAATAAATTCCTCCTTCATCCACCTCGCAGGCCCCGCAGAGGCAGCTGGAACAGCGCAGCTGCGCCGCAGATCCGATAAGTTCACTCGCAGAGGCGAGAGGGTAATTCGTCCTGCCTCCTCACTCCATCACTGACCTTGCGGGTCCAGGGCTGCCCAGGGCGCCAATTAGTGCTAATTGCGGCCGATGCTGGTGAAAGATTCTGCGACAAGTCTCCGCTCAGAAGCGGGCTGAGACCCCTAACTCATTTCACGGAGAGGATGCCCACGAGAGGAGGTGCTTTGGGATAAGATAGCAGGAAGCCTGGGCCGCGCCAAAGATCATTACTGAGAGCCCCTTCCTTTTCAACAGGCCTGTCTCGTTATCCTCCGCTAACAGACACTGAAAATCACACTTTTAATTAATTTTCCCAGAAAGAGGAATTTTACTACTTCTTTTTCTAGATCTTGCTTTGATGTGGGAGAACCCAAAAGAATCCCCAAAGTCAGAGTCAATCTAATAATATCTGGGGTGAGAAATTCACTGCTTCAGCTCTGCCTAGCAAACCAGCAGGAGGTCTTTATGCCCAGGGAAATACATTTTCAACAGACTCGCTCTAAGTGTCAGAGTTTCCTGCATGAAGTTGAGTAGGTAAGCATAGCTTTTGAGATCTTCCCATTCGATGGACAAGAACATATCAGTGTAGCGAAGCAGGTCTCCTTATAGCATTGCAATTAGCCGCGTTATTGCAAGTGAAAAGGTCCCCTCGTAGGAGATTGGTGGCCCTGCTGTCATGGTTTTCAACTAGTGTGAAAATTAGTGTAAATTAGTGTAAAGCTTCTTTGTATTAGCCAAGAGAAAGTTGAGAGTTTTCTGATTTGACCGTTACACCACTGAAAAAGGCAGTTCGTTTCATATATGTATATTCCCGCCCGAGCTAGCTCTAACAATTGCCAACTGCCAGTTATAAATAGATTTCCTCTTTGAAACAAAGCTTCATCTTTCAAATTGCTACTATCTTAAGCAAAGAAAAAAAAATCATGAGCTTCTTTCAGGGCCCACCAGCTGTTCCAGATGTTATGGTTACAGATTTAGGATCACATTCTGAACTAAAAATACCTGCAGGAGACTGACTGCCAACCTTCTCAGGAAAGCAACATCACAAATTATATTATCTACCCCTCAGTTATGTTCTAGAAGTGTTTGTAAGTGGTGTGGAAGGAGAGGAATAACTTCATGCTCATTTTCCCCCATGAAGCCTATTGTGATTAGTACTAAATTTCACTAATAAAATTATAGCCTCATAAGATTATAACATTAGAGTCTAGTCCAGACTTAGTTTTACTTACAGTGAAAAATAATAAAAGATCCTATTGCTCTTATATTCGTTAGGAAAGAGGAAGAAAAGCGCTGCATTGAATAACAGATGCCTTTCGGTGTAAGACTGGAAAGAGTTTGATTGGAGAGGTTGGAAGATCTTGGGGGATTTTCCGGGAAGGTGTGGGTCTTTGCAGAGGCTCCAGGATCAAGCAGTTCCCATGCTGGCCACCAGATGGCGGTCTGAGACCAGAGCTTTGTGCGTGGACGCTGGTGGTGGTGGCGGCAGCAGCAGTTTCAGGGTGGATTGGGGATCAGGCAGAAAGGATACCAGGGGCCCGGCTCTTGTTTCGACTGCATCTCCTCAAACTGTTCTCCACAAGAAACACTGATCAGTCAGGGTGATATTTTGGAAATGGAACTCCGATGATGACATTTTCTTGCTCGAAACTCTCCAATGTCTTCCCAGCCCTGGTGGAAGAAGCTCAAGACTCTTTCCCCTGGTTTACAAAGCCCAGCACAACATGGCCCGTGCCTACCCCCCGGGGCTTCCCAGGTGCTTACTGGTGAAGAACCCACCTGCCAACGCAGGAGATGCGGGTTTGATCCCTGGTCCAGGAAGATTCCCCTGGAGAAGGAAATGGCAACCCACTGCAGTGTTCTTCCCTGGGAAATCCCATGGACAGAGGAGCCTGGCGGAGACACGATGCAGCAATTAAAGAATAACACAACACTACTTCTCTGACCTTGTCTCAGACCATCGTCCCCTTATCAGGTTGCATTCTAGACACACGGACCTCTGTGATTTTTGAAAGAGCACAGCCTGTTCCCTAAGAGCCATTTCATTCATTGTCCCGTTTGCCTGGGTGCTTTTATTCATGTCTTCAAATGGCTGGTTCTCTTTTGTCCTTCAGATTTCAGTTCAGTGTCACTGCAGAATAAGTCCATTCGAATCTAAAGTGTTCACCCAACCTCTTCCCCATGCATTACTTTAGTTTAATTCTCTGAATAAGCCTTAATCAGGGTATATTTCTTTTCTTCTTCCCCTTCTCCCTACCTCTGTCCTTCCTAAATGTCATTAGTCTGTCTATCTGTCATTTATCTAATAAGTGCGCTATCTGTAGTCAGATATTAAAACAGTTACTTTGTATCATCTGTTGTCATTTATGACATCACTAGAACAGTGGATGTTTTTTATAGAGAATGAATGAATGAATGTTTGAGGTATTTATAAGTTAGGCATTTATAGCCCAAGGAATACTAGTATTTGGATAATTCCTTAGAGTAAAATTTACTGTATTTACATAACTGATTTAACTTTCAGTTTTTTAATATACAGTTTTGTTTTTTCATCAAATATTCACGGAGTAACAAAAAGTGGAGGTGATGCGGTAAGTATTAGAGAGAATCAGCAGCCAACCACCAGTAACAGGAGCTGTGTGTTTGAGCTGAGTCCCTACGCTAAGGGCTGTGTACACGTAATCTCGTTTAACACTTGCTACAATACAATTAGATGCTTTAATTCCTAATTCCATTTTACAGGCTAAGAAGCTGAATTCAGTTTGGTGGTTTACAGAAGATAATATGTCTATTCATCTATGGAACTGGGAATCAAGCCTAGAAGAAAATAGTGCCTCCTGAAGGAGTCAGCAGAGAAGACAAACAATGGGCTTAGGTTCCAAGCATATCAAGTGATGGAAGTATCCGACAGGGACTACAACATGAGTAAATGCACAAAATAAGTTATTAAAATGAGAACAAGACTACCAAAATGATCCAGATGCATTTGACAAAGAACCAAATGCAATTTCTAAAAATATAAAAAGCATGCTCATTGAAACAAAAATCCCAGTGGGCTAGGCAAATAAGGTAAAATTGAGCTAAAGAGAGTTAGTGAGCAGATGAAGAGAGATTTAATGAACTAGAAGATCAACCTAAGAAAATTATCAAGAATGTAGCACAGAAAGATTAGGAAATAGAAATATAGTGAGAGAAATTTAGAGAAATGGAGAACAGATTTCAAAGGTCCAACATATTTCTAGTAGAAATTCCAGGGTGAAAGAAAAGAAAGAATGGAAAGAGAAATATTGGAAGAGTTAGTGACTGAAACTGAAAAAATTGATTAAAGACATGTCTTCACATTAGGAAATTCAGTGTATCCTGATCCGAATAAATCCACACCTAGACATATCCTGATTAAATTTCAAAACACGGAAGGCAAACAGATCTGAAAAGCAACCAGAGAAGAAGATATAGCTCACCTACAAAAGAATAACTACTAAACCGACAGAAGACTTGTCACTGGCAAGAATAGATGTTAGAATGTAATGGCATGATATTTTCAAAGTGCCAAGAGACAGCAATAGTTAGTAAAGTTCTATATTCAGTTAAGCTATATCTCAAGAGGCAGGGCTAAATCAAGTTAGACATAAAGAAAGACTGATTACCAACAAAACTGATTAAAAACATTGATATAGATTTACTTCTGGCAAAAGAAAATTGAACCCAGAAGAAAGGAATGAGAAGTAAGAAAGAGGGACAAGCATGTGGGTAAATGCAAATAAGCATGTATAAAGTAACAATGATGGCAATGAATTTGAAGGGTGGTAAAAAGGATGAGCACGACTGCTGCATCATCGTATAAGATGGGAAGGGGGTATCTAAGAAGATCTCAGGATAGATTCACTGATTATCTTTGAACCTTAATTATGCTTTTGACTCTGCTAAGGTAATGAATAAACCCTGAAATTTCAGGGTGACTGTCTTTGAAGTGATGGCTCAGCAATCCAGATCTCTTCCATTTGGGGACACCTGCCTTTAGCACGTGGCTTCTGAAGACACAGGGGGAGGACAGTGGAACCTCAGACAGGACAAGTATGGCCAGGCTTGGATGGGGAGGACCGCACTTCTGCCCTCATACTTTGTCTGGGCACCATCCCCATCTTCCAGACTGAGCTGCCCTGCTTTTTGTGTACTAAGAAATGGGGTCAATCTTGTAAAAATACTAAAACACTAAACACTAAGAGAATAGAAACAGAACTTGTAACTTCCAAAGGAACAGAGGAGAACAAAGGGACAAATAAAACTCGATGAAACCAATAGAAAGCAGGCAAGGAGGAAAAACTGTAGAAAAAAAAAGATGAAAAGAAGGCATACAGTAAGATGGCGTAAATAAGCACAATAAATGTAATTACATTACACTTCTCATTTGTTATGCAGAGATTACTGAAATAGATTAAAGATTCTTTACAGCCGAGAAGCAGATATAAAAACACCAAGCCAGCTGTATGTAATTTACAAGGGACGTATCTAAAATATAAGGATATAATGATTGGAGATTAAATGGTAGAGAGAGATGTACCAGCTAAATATTAACCAAAAGATAGTTAGTTTAGCTGTATTAATCACCAACAACAGGGGCCTTAAGTGAAGAAAACATCATTAAGGTTAAAGAAGATTGCAGTTGTATGTGTGGGTTCTGAATCTGCAGGTTCAACCAACCTCTAGTTGAAATTATCCAGAAAAAATTCCAAAAAATTTCAAAAAGTAAAACTTGAATATGCTGCATGCTGACAACTGTTTACATAGTGTTTGTCTTGTATGAGGTATTGTAAGTAATCTAGAGATGATTAAAGTATACAGGAGTGGGTGCATAGGTTATATGCAGATATAATGCTGTTTTTATATGAGGCTTGTCCATCCACAGGTTTTGGTATTCGCCAGGGAGCCTATGAACAAACCTCCTGAGGATCCTGGGTGCTGAGGGATGGATGGCTACATTAAGGTTGATTAAAGGAAAAATTCAGGAGGAAATGTAAGAATATAACTGCTCTAAAGTTCTAAGTCACCCCATAATGCATCTGCTATTTAAGAAGCAAAAACTGACAAAATTACAATGCAAAATGGACACATCCACCACCATTGTGGGAAATTCGTAACACACTCCTGTCAGATTGTTTGAAATGAAAACTGGTAAGGTTAGAGTGGATTTGAGCACCACAGCTAAAACGCTTGATCAAATTTACCTTCTCCAGATATAAAGAACTCACATTTAGAAAGAATTCGGCTGTCACTTCTTTAAGAGATGAAGTTGGTCTAGACAAAAACAGTTTCGATGGATTGAAAAGGGCTGAACCGGTGGTTGCAGTGATAGGATTTGCTACTTAACTGAAGATAGGGGTTGGGAAAGTGGGAAACGGGGTGGGAAGTGATGAAAGCTCAGGTGGAAAGTGATGCTGTGAGTGGTGAGATGAAAAGGAGAGGCGACAGTCTGAACAGAGGGGAGCGTGGTGAGTCCCACAGGGTCTCCTGAGGTTAAGGTGCATGCCCGTCATACAGAGCGAAGTCAGCCGGGAAGATAGAGACCATCACGGCATACTAATGCATATATATGGGATTGAGAAAGATGGTAACGATGACCCTATTTGCAAAACAGAAAAAGAGACTCAGATGTACAGAACAGACTTGTGGACTCTGGGAGCAGGCAAGGGTGGGATGTTTCGAGAGAACAGCATCGAAACATGTATATTATCTACGGTGAAACAGATCACCAGCCCAGGTTGGACGCATGAGACAAGTGCTCGGGCCTGGTGCACTGGGAAGACCCAGAGGGATCGGGTGGAGAGGGAGGTGGGAGGGGGGACGGGGATGGGGAATACATGTAAATCCATGGCTGATTCATGTCAATGTATGACAAAAACCACTGCAATGATGTAAAGTAATTAGCCTCCAACTAATAAAAATAAATGAAAAGAAAAGAATTATAAAAAAAAAAAAATAAAATAAAGTGCATTTCCAGTAGGAAACTGACCTTCAGCTTTCTGTTCCCGTTTCCTTTGAGTAAATATTCTGGAGCATCAGCTTCCCCATATATACGGGTTCAATAATAACATTGCTATTGATCCAGTGTTTCATAAATATTTGTTAGTGGAAATGCTACTTGATCAATCAGGTAATATTTAGGGGGCTGATGTTGAAGCAGCTAATTTTAGTATGCACTATTTACTATCAATTCGTTAGAGCACTTCAGTAGATAATAGCCTTTCTTTTCAAGTGGGCTATAGAAGTAGCTATCGATTCCTTAAAGGGGATCTATATCTTGGATCAGACAATAATAGTAGCCACTGGAGGGCTTGTAAATTCTTCCACATATGTTCTCTATGGTGACTTTCACAGCTACACCGGCTGGTAGGTAGGGTAGGATTTTGTTACTGTACCCTTTTGCAAATGCAGAAATTGGAAGGCAAATAACATGATTGTATCCTCCTGTTGGTTTTACAATTCAGGGTCCAGAAGTTAGCAATATTAAGAACCACTGTTCAAAGGGAAGAGGATAGTAACAGAAGAAACGTTCCAAGAAATTATTAGATTTCTCTTTCACATTTCCACTCTTCCTCTGTGCTTCTCTATTTTTCTCTGTAGAGACCATGAGGTCAGTTAAGAAGTAATTTGTGACTTGGTGAAATAGCAGAAGAAGGGAGAATTTTTCAATGTTTATTCTTCTCATTCAGGAGCAAATACATTGCTGCTAAGTTTTCCTATGGTCTACCAAAGGGAAAATACCTCCAATATGTCTAAGTTTTTAAAATTAAAGTATAATTGACTTCTAATATTATGTTAGTTTCAGATGTACAGCATCGGGTCAGTTCAGTCGCTCAGTTGTGTCTGACTCTTTGTGACCCCGTGGACTACAGCACGCCAGGCCTCTCTGTCCATCACCAACCCCTGGAGTTTACTCAAATTCATGTCCATTGAGTTGGTGATGCCATCCAACCATCTCATCCTCTGTTGTCCCCTTCTCCTCCAGCCTTCAATCTTTCCCAGCATCAGGGTCTTTTCCAATGAGTCAACTCTTCGCATGAAGTGGCCAAAGTATTGGAGTTTTGGCTTCAGCATCAGTCCTTCCAATGAATATTCAGGACTGATTTCCTTTAGGATGGACTGGTTCGACCTCCTTGCTGTTTCAGGGACTCTCAAGCATCTTCTCCAGCACCACAGTTCAAAAGCATCAATTCTTCGGTGCTCAGCTTTCTTCATAGTCCAACTCTCACATCCATACATGACTACTGGAAAAACCATAGCTTTGACCAGACGAACCTTTGTTGGCAAAGTAATGTCTCTGCTTTTTAATATGCTGTCTAGGTTGGTCATAATTTTTCTTCCAAGGAGCAAGCGTCTTCTAATTTCATGGCTGCAGTCCCCATCTACAGTGATTTTGGAGCCCCCCAAAATTAAGTCTGTCACTGTTTCCATTGTTTTCACATCTATTTGCCATGAAGTGATGGGACCAGATGCCATGATCTTAGTTTTCTGAATGTTGAGTTTTAAGCCAACTTTTTCACTCTCCTCCTTCACTTTCATCAAGAGGCTCTTTAGTTCTTCTTCACTTTCTGCCATAAGGGTGGTGTCATCTGCATGTCTGAAGTTATTGATATTTCTCCAGGCAATCTTGATTCCAGCTTGTGCTTCATCCAGCCCAGCTTTTCTCATGATGTACTCTGCATATAAGTTAAATAAGCATGGTGACAATATACAGCCTTGACGTACTCCTTTTCCTATTTGGAAACAGTCTGTTGTTCCATGTCCAGTTCTAACTGTTGCTTCCTGACCTGCATACAAATTTCTCAAGAGGCAGGTCAGGTGGTCTGGTATTCCCATCTCTTGATTTTTCCATTTATTGTGATCCACACAGTCAAAGACTTTGGCATAGTCAATAAAGCAGAAATAGATAATTTTCTGGAACTCTTTTGCTTTTTTGATGATCCAGTGATTTTGGCAACTTGACCTCTGGTTCCTCTGCCTTTTCTAAATTCAGCTTGAACATCTGGAAGTTCACAGTTCATGTACTGTTGAAACCTGGCTTGGAGAATTTTGAGCATTACTTTTCTAGTGTGTGAGATGAGTGCAGTTGTGCATTAGTCTGATCATTCTTTGGTATTGCTTTTCTTTGGGATTGGAATGAAAACTGACCTTTTCCAGTCCTGTGGCCACTGCTGAGTTTTCCAAATTTGCTGGCCTATTGAGTGCAGCACTGTCACAGCATCATCTTTTAGGATTTGAAATAGCTCACCTGGAAATCCATCACCTCCACTAGTTTTGTTCATAGTGATGCTTCCTAAGGCCCACTTGACTTCACATTCCAGGATGTCTGGCTCTAGGTGAGTAATCACACCATTGTGATTATCTGGGTCATGAAGATCTTTTTTGTGTAGTTCTTCTGTGTATTCTTGCCACCTCTTCTTAATATTTTCTGCTTCTATTAGGTCCATACCATCTCTGTCCTTTATTGAGTCCATCTTTGCATGAAATATTCCCTTGGTATCTCTAATTTTCTTAAAGAGATCTCTAGTCTTTCCCATTCTGTTGTTTTCCTCTGTTTCTTTGCATTGATTGCTGAGGAAGGCTTTCTTATCTCTCCTGGCTATTCTTTGGAACTCTGCATTCAAATGGGAATATCTTTCCTTTTCTCGTTTGCCTTTCAATTCTCTTCTTTTCATAGCTGTTTGCAAGCCTTCCTCAGACAACCATTTTGCCTCTCTGCATTTCTTTTTCTTGGGGATGGTCTTGATCCCTGCCTCCTGTACAATGTCATGAACCTTCATCCATAGTTCATCAGGCACTCTATCAGATCTAATCCCTTGAATCTATTTGTCACTTCCACTGTATAGTCATAAGGGATTTGATTTAGGTCATACCTGAATGGTCTAGTGTTTTTCCCTACTTTCTTCAATTTAAGTCTGAATTTGGCAATAAGGAGTTCATGATCTGAGCTGCAGTCAGCTTCCAGTCTTGTTTTTGCTGACTGTATAGAGCTTCTCCATCTTTGGCTGCAAAGAATATAATCAATCTGATTTCAGTATTGACCATTTGATGATGTCCATGTGTAGAGTCTTCTCTTGTGTTGTTGGAAGAGGGTGTTTGCTATGACCAGTGCGTTCTCTTGGCAAAACTCTATTAGCCTTTGCCCTGCTTCATTCCATACTCCAAGGTCAAATTTGCCCATTACTCCAGGTATCTCTTGACTTCCCACTTTTGCATTCCAGTCCCCTACAAAAGAACATCTTTTTTGGGGGTGTTAGTTCTAAAAGGTCTTGTTCTGAACGGTCTTCATAGAACCGTTCAACTTCAGCTTCTTCAACATTATTGGTCAGGGCATAGACTTGGATTACTGTGATATTGAATGGTTTGCCTTGGAAACAAACAGAGATCATTCTGTCATTTTTGGGATTGCATGCAAGTACTGCATTTCAGACTCTTTTGTTGACTATGAGGGCTACTCCATTTCTTCTAAGGGATTCTTGCCCGCAGTAGTAGGTACATTGGTCATCTCAGTTAAAATCACGCTTAGATGTGGTACGCAGCATAGTGATTTAGTATTTTACAGGGCATACGTCACTGACAGTTATTACAAGATAATGGCTAAGGTTCGTTGTGCTGTGCAGTGTATCCTTGTTGATCTATGTTATGCATAATAGCTTGTACCTATTGGTCTCATACCTCTAGTTAGCCCCTCCCCTCTCCCCCTCCCCTTTGGTAACCTCTAGTTTCTTTTCTATATCTGTGAGTTTGTTTGTTTTGCATGTAGAATCGTTTGTATTACCTCTTTAGATTTCGCATGTAAGTGACATCATACAGTATCTGTCTTTTTCTGTTTGGCTTATTTCACATATATGCTATGCTATTTTTGCTTATCTCTAGACTGAAATACAGATTGTACAAATTCAGCTCTCCAAAGGATAAAGGCAGTGATAAAGTTCCTTACATTTCTTCATTTCTTTATATTTTCAAGAGTCGTCGACCTCAGTAGATAACTAATGAGCATCTTCTGTATAACACAGGCGAAACTTTAGGACACATACTGTGTGCCGAGTGGTTCCAGTCGTGTCTGACTCTGTGCGACCCTTTGGAATGTAACCTGCCAGGCTCCTCTGTCCATGGGATTTTCCAGTCAAGAATACTGGAGTGAGTTGCCATTTCCTTCTCCAGGGGATCTTCCTGACCCAGGGATTGAACCCACATCTCTTATGTCTCCTGCATTCAAAAGTGGGTTCTTTGCCACTAGCGCCACCTGGGACACCCAGGACATATATTAAGTTAACCTTAAAAATGCATTCCAATATTCGTTAGGTGCAGACAAATACTGTTTCATTCCACGTATATGAGTTACCTAGAATAGTCGAATTCACAGTCAGAAAGTACAGTGGTAGATGCCAGAGGCGGGGGGGGGGGGGGGCGGCGGAGGTGGGGAGGGAGAATGGGGAATCAGTGTTTATTGGGAGCAGAGTTTCAGTTTAGAAAGGTGAAAACTTTGGGAGATGGCCGACAGTGAGAACTGCACATCAGTGTGAATGTAGGTAGTGCCACTAAACTGCCCAGTTAACTATAGTTGAAATAGCATGTTTTATATTATATGACTTTTACCACCATTAAGAAACAAAAAAGTCATTTATGTCCATTGGAAAGAACACAGGCATGTGGCTGAGAGCGTTGGAAGTGGCTTCCTGCCCCTTTCCCGCTTCTAGGCCTTGATTTTTTCTCTTCTCTCTATTTGAAATGTTCTCTTCTCTTACTCCACTTGCCAAATGCATTCTCATCCTCAAGACTGATCTCAATGATCTCTCCTTAAACTTTAATAAGTTCCTGTTGCTAAAGGTATAACTCTAATGAAAGAACAAACTCAGACCTTCCATCATACATCCTGGGTGTCGCTGTCAGACCCATCTTCATTTTTAGGACTTCAGGTCAGGTTTACTTACAGAAATCTTATTTTTATGTTGTAGTATTTTATGTAAGTGGCTGAATATAACAAAGTCCTCCAGAACCTATGTTATCTTCCTTTACCTTCCATGGACAATTCCATTTTTTCTGTTCTTTGCCTTCTCTCATCTTCATTAAGGATGTAAATATTTTATAAGAGAGTTCCAAATTTGTATTATGGGAAAGATGAGTCAACCTGAATTTTTTAAAGAAATTATTTACTGTTCATTGAAGTATACTTTTGCTTTACAATAGTGTTGGCTTCTGCCATACATGAGCATGAGTCAGCCACAGGCATACATATGTCCCGTCCTCTTAAACCTCCCTCCCATGGCCCAGCCTATCCCACCCCTCCCGGTTATCATAGACCCCCAGTTTGAGTTAACCTGAATTTAGTGATGAAGAATTCCTGAGAGCCAGCATTCTGAGTTTTTCTACAATGATTCAGTTTATATCTCTTTGAAAGAAGAAAGTCAAAAACTCTCTTTTTCTGCACGTGTACATAATCACTATGCATTTCTAGGCCTTATACATAATACCAGCGCCACAAAAGCAGTTTCCGATTGAATTCCATTGACATGATTCTGACTTTCACAAGTCCCCATGGAAATGATCTGCACATTGTAATGGGTTGGCCAAAAAGGTTATTCAGATTTTTTGTAGCATCATACAGCAAGCCTAAATGAACTTTTGGCCCACCCAATACCTTCTCCAATGATTTGACTGTAGCCCTTTCACCGTGATGTCACAGGAGGAATCTGAGATGCTGTGACTGACGCTTCCTTTTCCCTTCCACTGTTCTCAGTGTTAGATCGTCCCACCCATGACTAGACGACTGCAGCTTCCTTAGGTGACCGCGTCCCTATGGGAAATGGGGTCAGGTCGGTCATGGCCCCTGGACACCCGCAGAGAGATTAGTTAAGGTCAGGCAAGCTGAGGTCACAGCAGGTCTCGCTGGGGAGAGAGTTAAGTAAGCTCTCCTTGGAATGGGACTGGCAATCTGACCTGGCATTAGGCAACATTCTGTACCGAAGGCTTGACAAGCAGGTGGGAGAAAGCCTCAGCAGGACTGAGCACAGCTGAAGAATACTCGGAAAGATGAGTGGCTTTGGGAAGGAGCCTCTGTAGACTGAGGCCTTTTATCTGGGGAAATTCAGATCTATGTCAGTTGGTCCTACCCTAGGTGGATCTTACTAGTCTTAAAGGGTCCTTATCAGCTAAGTGGAATCCAGTTCCCTTAACAGGAGAGGCTTCTCTCTGTGAGTGCTGTGTGCTAAGTCGCTCAGTCATGTCCGACCCTCTGTGACCTCATGGGATGTAGCCCGCCCAGCTCCTCTGCCCATGGGGATTCTCCAGGCAAGGGGGCTGCTGTGCCCTCCTCCAGGGGCTTTGCCCAGCCCAGGGATGGAACCTGCGTCCGTTTAGTCTCCAGCATTGGCAGACGGGTTCTTTTTACCACTAGTGCCACCTGGGAAACTGTTCAGCAAGTGAATATGAGAGGAGGAGCTCAGAGCTGGATGTGGAGGCTCCCAGGGGTTCTTGTTCGAGGGGATGGGGTGGGATTAACCCTGGGGAATGGAGAGAAGGGGAGATGGAGGAGGAAATTTCTTCATTTCTCCTCTGCTTGGCTTTCTCCCTTTGAGACCGAGTCATCACGTGGAGCTAGAGGCACAGGTTTGGCTGAGGGCATGTGGGTAATTCATATTTTCTAATTTTCCTCAACCCATCCTGTCCCTCCAAATCTCTTCTGCACTTGTGAGATAAGCCTTTCTGAAAGGCAGTTTCAGGATCTCCAAAGCCTCTAACGACTTGTCTTTTCTGTGTGCTAAATTTCTACTCCCCCAGGCTGACACTGGAGAACATTGGCTACCTGGGCCCCCACTGCCCTAATGATCGTTGACACAGACCTTCCACCTGGTGAAGCAGGCATGACGCTGTTCCTTCAATTCTCCGTGGCGAGTCTTGTCTTTGGACTTTGTTTATCCTGCAGTCACCCACCTAGAATGCCTCCCTTCCCTCCGTCCACTTCTTTTTCTCACTGCCATTCTTCTTTTTTTTAATTTATAAAGAGATTTTTAATTTGTCATTATATTTATACGCATCTCCCAGCTTTGCAGAATACCCTAAGGAGGGAGAATGAGATTGTTACATCTTACAGCTTATCTCATTCTAGAAGTAAACCTTCTGCTGTTATATTACGAGCATTTTTATTCTCATCGTGTCTCTTGTTTATTTTTCATTGGAGGGTCATTGCTGTACAGTGTTATGGTGGTGTCTACCCTACAACAACATGAACAAGTGTACATAAACTCCCTCCTTCTGGGACCTCCCCGCTCCCCACCCCGCAGGGGCTCACAGATCGCGGGCTGAGCGCCCTGTGTTCTTCGGCAGCTTCCCACTAGTCCCCCCGCCCCCCGACTTTTACACAAAGTCCTAAAGATAAGCGCTCACGTCCTACCTGTTTCTTTCAGCCTTCACGCCGCACTCCTGAGCTCCCTCAGATCAGGTGGGCTCTTGGCTTTCGTTCCACCCTGCCTAACTGAGTTTGGTGATTTATGGCAAGAGAGAATGAGCGGAAAGAGAGTGGAATAGCAAGGATGCCATGGGGACAGCCATAGTTTCTGGAAATAAGCTATCTTCCCTTTGTGCCTTTTGCTTTGCCCTCTTGGATCTCAACGTGGCACTTGTTGAAGACCCAGTGGGGTTATTTTTGCACCACTGGTTCTGAACAGACTCCAGGGGCTCCTGTGGCGGGACATTCTCAGGACAGGCTTGGCGTCCAGAGTCTAGGACATTCTCAGTGATTCGCGGGTATCGGTTTTCACTCTAAACACACATTCACTCGTTATGTAATCCAGGCTCAAAAGGTGTTTTCAGGACACTTAACTCTCAGCGAGAGGGTGCATTTGAGCACAGGATAACTCAGAGAGAAGTCTGAGCAGTCCGTGCTCTCACCTCTGACATTGCCAGCTTGAGGAAGGCCTGGGAAAGCAGAGGGTCTTGGGAGGTGTGGGCCAGGGGAGTGGGTTGGCTTGGTGGCAGAAAGTCCTCGAGAAAACACAGGATATAATTTAGATCTCCAGGCCAGTTTGCAATACACCCCCTGTATACGCACAGCTCATGTGTAAATAATGAGACTCGACTAACTTTCCAAAGTCTTAAGACAGACGGACTTTGGTCTAGTGAGGCCAGAACTTCAAAATTGGTCCCAGGGCCTTGTATAAATGCTTGCCTAAATGCAGCCAATGTTCTGTGGCTAATATCTTCCCACAGAGCTACATCAAATGGAAATAGAGCTGTGTATTTTCTTAGCATCTTAGGCCACGATACCCTGTGTGTTTAACTCAAAACTCTTTAAGCTATAATGGAGTGTCCTTAATGGATCATTTGGCATATGTGGTGGATGCTTACATGAAACAAACTTCTAAAAAATTTAAACGAAACCTTTTAGAAGTCCCCACTAGGGAGCACAGTTATATTGAAAGGTAATATAATTTGTGACATCAGAAGTCTTTTGTTAGTCTCTTTTAGAAGGCATTCTTCTTTTTATTTTCCTGACTTCATTTTCTTCCTTTTTTTTTTTTTCTAAAGAGATTTTATTATTTTATTAAATGGAGCATCTTTAGATGCATTTTTTTTTTTCCAGAAGTCACATAAAAAGCTCCGTCATGATTTCCATGCAGGCCCAGTTACATATAAATGATCTTTTTTCAGATTTTCTTACTCATTATTTTTACAGGTAAAGCTTTATTTAGGGACGTGTGACGGTGTGGTGGGGCTTCCCAGGTGGCTCAGTGGTAAAGAATCCACCTGCCAACGCAGGAGACACAAGAGATTCGAGCTCGATCCCTGGGTCCAGTAGATCCCCTGGAGGAGGGCATGGCAACCCACTCCAGTATTCTTGCCTGGGGAATCCCGTGGACAGTGGAGCTTGGTGGGCCACAGCGCATGGAGTCACAGTCAGACTGAGCATGATCCTATGGTAGGGGACACTTTGGCTGAGACATTCAAATTAATTTGCATTTTAAATAAATGTTTTAAATCTCTAAGTTTGAACACTGGAAAGAGATTTTTATTCTAAAATGGTTAACTGCAGTAATTAATCTTTAATAGATGCTGGTCCTGACACCCTTCATGAAGATGACGGACTTGCAAAGTCGGCATTTTCTTTGGTCACATGCGTGTATATATGCCTTCCTTTTATTATGAAGAAATTAGCTTGTTGTCTTTTTCATTGTTTTGAGGGGAGGACAGTAGTTTGCAGTATCACTCCACAAGGACTTAGCGAGCAAACTGCCCTTCATTTCTGTTTGTCTGAATGAGGCTTGTTGGCTGTCATGCCTTACGTGTGAGGCATGTGTGACTGCTGGTGTGAGGCAGGTGTGAGTGAACCCAGGTGTGTGCTGGGCTGTGCTTAGTCAGTCTGTCGTGTCTGACTGTTTGTGAGCCTGTGGACTGCAGCCCACCAGGCTCCTCTGTCCATGGGATTCTCCAGGCAAGAATACTGGAGTGGGTCACCATGCCCTCCTCCAGGGGATCTTCCCAACCCAGGGATCGAACCCAGGTCTCCCGCATGGCAGGCGGATTCTTTACAGACTGAGCCTCCAGGGAAGCAAGTTGAAGACAAAGAGCCACCCAGAGGTTTCCGTAAAAAGTTTTAATGCTCCATTTAGGAGATCGTAGCTGCAATTAAATGGAACATTGTAGTTCATTTTTCATTTGCTCGTATATATACACAGCAATTCATTTTACATATAATCTGGCCACATAACTCAGTAACATGACACAGCTACCCCCAAATATCTAGGCTATGTGAATTAAAAAATGTTCTTAATAACCTTGTATTTCTTCCTGAAGAACCTATAAAAAGGAATGATTGCTTTTCAGAGAAGAAAAGAATAATCAGAGAGCCCTGAGGGAAAAAGCTTGTCTCTGGGTTCTGCTTGGGAGTCTTCCATCTGCTGCATTTCTTCCTCACCTGTCTCCTAATGCAAACCAAGAGACTCACATTCAATTTCTGCTGGGGAGTTTAGTACTTACTACCTTTAAGACAGACCCCATAATTTTCTGCATAAGGCTCAGTTCAACTTTTGGATGGCATCACTGAATCAATGGACATGAGTTTGAGCAAACTCAGGGAGATGGTGAAGGACAGGGAAGCCTGGTGTGCTGCTGTCTGTGGGGTCACAAAAAGTCGGATATGACTTAGTGACTGAACGGCAACTGTTCAGCTAATACATGGGGCAAGACTGGAATTCTTCCTTGAGCAAGTTATTAGGTTAAGGTTCTAGACTCAAGAGACCTCTGTGATGGTTTAAGTATCTTTTTGTATTAACTAAAAAAATGGCTCTATTCAAGCCTGAAATCCAGAGCAAGCAAACAACAACAACAACAACAAACCCTGATGTTTTAATTGCTGCAAGCACTGTTTCATTTACCAAGCATTTAAGTAATGCTTACTCATTGCCTGATGCCTGCAAAATGCCTTACAAATAGATAACTCATAATCCCTCATAATGACGCTAAGATATAGAGATGAATACCATGACTATGCCCATTTTACAGATGAGTAAAGGCCTATAGTCACAAAGCTGGGAAGGGGCAGAGTCAGGCAATCTGCTCTGGAAACTGGACCACACTGTCTGCTGGCCTGACAGCATTCTGCCCCTCCAAGGCCGTCCTTCTGGACCCTAAATGGTCATGTGCCCTGGCTGGAGTCTCTAAGCCAGTCCCGGAGGATGCTTATGGAGAATCACCGGCTTCCCTGGGGGGAAGGTGACGTCAGACCGCACTTTCCCTTTCACCGAACTCTCCGGCCACAGTGACCATCTCGCTGCTCCTGAACTTAGGTGGCTTCCTCAGACCCCACTGCCTTTGGTGCTGCTCACGCCTCTTGTATGTGTGTGTGTGTGTGTGTGTGTGTGTGTGCGCGTGATAGTCATGCAGTCATGTCTGTTTGTGACACCATGGACTGTGGCCCGCCAGGCTCCTGTCCATGGGATTTCCCAGGCTAGAATATGGAGTGAGTTGCCATTTCCTTCTCCAGGGGGTCTTCCCGACTCAGGGATGGAACCCAGGTCTCCCATACTGCAGTCAGAGTCTTCACCATCTGAACCACCAGAGAAGCCCATACCTCTCTTACGGGATGACTTTTTCCTCTTTTATGGATTGACTTATTCATAAGACATCCTCTGAATCATTTTCAAGACGAAGCTCACTTGTTTCCTCTGACCCTTTCCACCATCTGGTGGATGTTGGCACAGATGCTGTGTGTACGCGCACCCACACACCAGTACTTCCCATTCCATTGTGGCCCGCTTGGGTCTGCTTTCAGCTTGCTCTGAGTTCTTGAGTTCTTGTTTGGGAAGGATAGGCCCTGGAGTCTGATAATTCTGGGTGGTAAGTGTGGATCCCCTAACAAAACCCTAGAGAATTTTTAGAAAGCTAGCCACCCACCTTACAAATACCTGTAAAAAAAAGAGAAGGGAAAGGCAAAGGAGAAAAGGAAAGATATTCCCATTTGAATAGCAGAGTTCCAAAGAATAGCAAGGAGAGATAAGAAAGACTTCCTCAGTGATTAGTGCAAAGAAATAGAGAAAAACAATAGAATGGGAAAGACTAGCGACCTCTTCAAGAAAATTAGGGATACCAAGAGAACATTTCATGCAAAGAAGGGCACAATAAAGGACAGAAATGGTATGGACCTAACAGAAGCAGAAGATATTAAGAAGAGGTGGCAAGAATACACAGAAGAACGATACAAAAAGATCTTCACGACCCAGATAATCATGATGGTGTGATCACTCACCTAGAGCCAGACATCCTGGAATGTGAAGTCAAGTGGGCCTTAGGAAGCATCACTACAAACAAAGCTAGTGGAGATGATGGAATTCCAGTTGAGCTATTTCGAATCCTGAAAGATGATGCTGTGAAAGTGCTGTACTCACTATGTTGGCAAATTTGGAAAACTCAGCAGTGGCCACAGGACTGGAAAAGGTCAGTTTTCATTCTGATGCCAAAGAATGTTCAAACTACTGCACAACTGCACTCATCTCACATGCTAATAAAGTAACGCTCAAAATTCTCCAAGCCAGGTTTCAACAGTACATGAACTGTGAACTTCCAGATGTTCAAGCTGAATTTAGAAAAGGCAGAGGAACCAGAGATCAAATTACCAACATCCGTTGAATCATCGAAAAATTCCAGAAAAACATATACTTCTGCTTTATTGACTAAGCCAAAGCCTTTGACTGTGTGGATCACAATAAACTGTGGAAAATTCTGAAGGAGATGGGAATACCAGACTACCTGACCTGACTCTTGAGAAATTTGTATGCAGGTCAGGAAGCAATAGTTAGAACTGGACATGGAACAACAGACTGTTTCCAAATAGGAAAAAGAGTACGTCAAGGCTGTATATTGTCACCCTGCTTATTTAACTTATATCCAGAGTACATCATGAGAAACGCTGGGCTGGATGAAGCACAAGCTGGAATCAAGATTGCCTGGAGAAATATCAATAACCTCAGACATGCAGATGACACCACCCTTATGGAAGAAAGTGAAGAAGAACTAAAGAGCCTCTTGATGAAAGTGAAGGAGGACAGTGAAAAAGTTGGCTTAAACTCAACATTCAGAAAACTAAGATCATGGCATCTGGTCCCATTACTTCATGGCAAATAGATGGGGAAACAATGGAAACAGTGACAGACTTTATCTTTTGGGGCTCCAAAATCACTGTAGATGGGGACTGCAGCCATGAAATTAAAAGATGTTTACTCCTTGGAAGAAAAGTTATGACCAACCTAGACAGCATATTAAAAAGCAGAGACATTACTTTGCCAACAAAGGTTCATCTGGTCAAAGCTATGGTTTTTCCAGTAGTCATGTATGGATGTGAGAGTTGGACTATGAAGAAAGCTGAGTGGCAAAGAATTGATGCTTTTGAACTGTGGTGTTGGAGAAGACTCTTGAGAGTCCCTTGGACTGCAAGGAGATCGAACCAGTCCATCCTAAAGGAAATCAGTCCTGAATATTCATTGGAAGGACTGATGCTGAAGCTGAGACTCTAATACTTTGGCCACCTGATGTGAAGAACCCACTCATTTGAAAAGACCCTGATGCTGGGAAAGATTGAAGGTGGGATGAGAAGGGGATGACAGAGAATGAGATGGTTGGATGGTATTACCAACTCAATGGGCATGAATTTGAGTAAACTCTGGGAGTTGGTGATGGACAGGGAGGCCTAGCGTGCTGTAGTCCATGGGGTTGCAAAGAGTTAGACACGACTGAGCGACTGAACTGAACTGAACTGAGCCACCCACCCCTTGAGCAATCCCTCCTTACCATTCAGAGCGGCATACTCCTTATTAGATGGGGCAGACAAGCTGTTGAACTCTCTATCATGAGCATAAGAAGCTGTTCTGGAGTGCGGTCTCCTCAGGACAGATGTATCATGAGAAAGGCCTACCTGTGCTAAATTTGAGAGACACTGGTACTCATGCGAATTTGGTCAAAATGCTAAAAACAAAAAGCGAAACAAAAAAACCCCAACCATTCAACTGAGAGAATACTAATTTCATACTAAATATACCTATCATATCCTCATGAATACATAATACTAGTATTTCCATATGGGCTGGAAATGCTAAATTGTTAATAGTTTCCTCAGCAATTTATTTCTTCTTATGACTTCTCCAGTAACGTGCAATAGTTTTGGCAAAGTGCAATAACAATATATTCTTATAATCGTAAAAATCTACAATATTCTTTAGTTAGCCTGTTTTTGATATTTGAAAAATAGAGATATTAATTTCACATGCAAACAGAGGATAAGAAAATGTCAAAGAAATCAGTTTATGAGTAAAATATGTATTGTAACAAAGTCGTTAAGATTTTAAAAGATTCTTTCAGTAAGTACCCTTAAGTAGACCTAGGTTTACTCATTCCTGACTTTCTTTTAAAATTGATATATAATTGATATGTAACATTATATTAGTTTCAGGTGTACAACATAATGATTCATGTGTGTATTTATTGCAAAATGACCATAATTGAGGCTAGTTAACATCCAACCCCACACCGAGTTGCACATTTTTTTTTCTTGTGATGAGAACTTTTAAGATGTACTCTCTTAGAAACTTTCAAATATACAGCATAATATTGTTAACGGTAGTCACCATGTTTATTTACTTTATAATTAGAAGTTTGTACCTTTTGATTTCCTTTCCATCCCTCCCACTTCCTGCCTTTGGCAACTGCCAGTCTATTCTTTGTATCTATGGACTTTGGTTGGTTTGTTTGTTTTTAGATTCCACATATAAGTGAAATCGTTTGTCTTTCTCTATCTGACTTACTTAATTTAGCATAATGGCTTTAACATACATCCAAATACATCCAAGCTTTCATAAATGGCACAATCGTCTTTTTTAATATATATGATAGTGTATGAAAAAGCAGAGATATCACTTTGTCGACAAAGGTCTCTATAGTCAGAGCTACGGTTTTTCCAGTAGTCATATGCAGACGTGAAAGTTGGACCACAGAGAAGGCTTAGCGCCAAGGAATTGATGCTTTTGAATTGTGGTGCTGGAGAAGACTCTTGAGAGTCCCTGGTACTCCAAGGAGATCAAAGCAGTCAATCCTAAAGGAAATCAACCCTGAATATTCATTGGAAAGACTGATGCTGAAGCTGAAGCTCTAATGCTTTGGCCACCTGATATGAAGAGCCAACTCATTGGGAAAGACCCTGATGTTGGGAAAGGTTGAGGGTAAGCGGAGAAGGGGACGACAGAGGATGAGATGGTTGGGTGGTGTCACTGACTGAATGGACATGAGTCTGAACAAACTGTGCGATAGTGATAGACAGGGAAGTCTGGCATGCCGCAGTCCATGGGGTCTCAAAGAGTTGGACACGACTTAGCATCTGAACAATGATACACATATATGTGCCGCATTTTCTTTATCCATTCATCCATCAGTGGACCCTGAGCTTCGATGTCTTGGCTATGTAAATGATGCTGCAATGAACATTGGGGTACAATTCCTCACTCTCTAATATACTTTAGTTACCTTACTTCATTGGGAAGTACAATTTTCTTATAATTGTACAAAAAAGAAAGGAAATAAACATTTTGAGTCAAATATACTCCCAGTATGGAAAATCTTGCCTTAAGTTGAATCTGCACTCTGAGTCATTCACTTGCATTGAGGGCCTTTCAGGCCAAGCAGAAACAAAAGGTGCTGAGAATGGGGGACAGGCAAGATGAAGTGTGTTTGCGTTGTCTTATAGGATGATTTCAGAAGCAACTGAAATAGCACGGAATTTCCTCTTTCCTTCACTCAACAGAGGATGTGGGGCTGTCATCTGAGGAAACACAAAGGGAATAAATAAATCAGTCCCGAAAGCTTTAAGGATTACTTAAATGCTGTCTGTCAAAAAAAGTTGCCTTTAGCTGAAGAGATTTGGATTTTAGTCTTTACTGCTTGCTAAGTGCTGTTAAGCAAAGTTACTTTTTGTCTTTGACTTTTTCTTTCTTTTTTTTAAAGTGTTTACTTGCAGATTCTGGTGGTTTTGATGAGACCAGGTTTTAAAGGTAATTTGAAAAGTGGAATGAACACATTACTGTGAAATGAAGTACACAGCTACCAAGGATGGTTGACTTTTAACTTTTACCTTGAATCACTTCACTATTGAATTGAACATAAACTTCTTTTGTCAACAGATGAAATGAAGTGAAAAGACATCTCGGTACCACATGTTTCTTCCCAGAGAGAAAGAAGCACTCTTACTGGTAACTGATGGAGTCACAGAGGTATTCAGGTTTTATATTTCATTTACTAAAGTTCTTGAAAATGAAATTTGTTTAAAAGCCTTTGTAAATACCTCTCTTCTACATGATAAAGGCTTCTGTGCAAATTCATAAGCTGCTATAGAAGTGAGGTCTGATCTCTTTGCTGGCACTTGCAAATTAGAAATTTTGCATCTACAGTATGTGCAGCCATGCAGGAAACCACCACCCATCTCAAGCTGAATGATTTCATCCAGTTTCTACCTGTAGGGCTTTTTTTTTTTTTTTCCCAGTGCAATTAATTAAGCAAACAGGAGCAATGTTGGTACTTTTGACAGATTACAAGAACAAAGGCTCTTGCATTGGGGCTTTCATGAGTCTCATAAGTAGACAGTGCTTATAAATCCTGCATAACAGATTTTTTGATTCTCCCTCAAAAGCTTTATCCTCTTCCAATTGGTACTCATCACCATAGGAGGTTTGCTACTTGCAAATTTCTCTATTGCTGTTTTCATTTCCTCTTCGGTAATAGAGGCAATCAGTTTCTCATTATCGAGAAGATCCAGTTTTGGCATTTTAATTTTAGCCAGAATTTTCATAATCTCTCTGTTATCAGCTGCTAACTCTGATGCAAATACCAGTGTTTTTTTGTTGTTGTTGTTGTTGTTGTTGTTGGAGAATGACAACAAAAAAAGGGAAACTTTACATCACTGCTCTCTAAAGATCAAATGTAGAACCTGTTGAAATAAAAAAAATACTGGTATTTCTGATTTTGATTCTTAATACTAGTTGTTTTTGACATTGGCACGCTGATAAAATTTGATTTAAAAAACTTTGAGAAAATTGTAGCCTAAAAGCCGGCCAGGTTCCTCTGTCCATGGGATTTCTCAGGCAAGAATGCTGGAGTGGGTAGCCATTCCCTTCTCAAGGGCATCTTCCAGACCCAGGCATTGAACCCTGGTCTCCTGCATTGCAGGCAGATTCTTTACCAGCTGAGCCACAAGGGAAGCCCAAGAATACTGAAGTGGGCAGCCTGTCCCTTCTCCAGCGGATCTTCCCGACCCAGGAATCAAACCAGGGTCTCTTGCCTTGCAGGCCAATTCTTTAACTGAGCTATCAGGGAAGCCCTCTGAACCACCAGGGAGGCCCCAGAACAATGCTAGGGTTTACTATTCACTGAATTTTTGCTTTGGGTATAGAACCACATAAGGTGTTATCAGGATTGTGGGGAACAGGTTTAAGTCCCAGTGGAAAAAATTTTGTGCTTGTCAACAAGGGAGGAATTTTACTGACATGCAGTAGATTTGGGCCCCATGTCTAAGCACTGGTCTAGAAATTTTGTGCCAAACTCTGCCCCTCCACCCACCATTGTTGGCCTTATGAGTTTTGAAGAATAAGAAAAATTTAGAAGAGATACATAAAAAACAGACAAACAAACAAAAAACTAGAACTAGAGGAAAAGACTCATATGCTTTATTTTTTTCTTTGCTATTGTTGTTCATTCACTAAGTTGTGTCTGACTCTTTTGAACCCTGTGAACTGCAGCACGCCAGGCTTCCCTGTCTTTCACTATCTCCCAGAGTTTGCTCAAATTCATGTCCATTAAGTCAGTGATGCTCTCTACCCATCTTATCCTCTGCCACCTGCTTCTCCTCCTGCCTTCAATCTTTCCCCAGCATCAGGATCTTTTCCAGTGAGTCAGCTGTTCCTATCAGGTGGTCAAAGTATTTGAGCTTCAGCTTCAGCATCAGTCCTTCAAGTGAATGTTCACGGTAGATTTCCTTTAGCATTGACTGGTTGGACCTTCTTGCAGTCCAAGGGACTCTTAAGATTCTTCTCCAGCATCACAGTTCAAAAGCATCAGTTTTTTACTGTTCAGTTTTCTTTGTGGTCCAACTCTCACATCCATACATGACTACTGGAAAAACCATACCTTTGACTAGATGGATCTTTGTTGACAAAGTGATGTCTCTGCTTTTTAATATGCTGTCTCTGTTTGTTATAGCTTTTCTTCTAAGGAGTAAGTGTCTTTTAATTTCGTGGATGCAGCCACCATCTGCAGTGATTTTGGAGCCCAAGAAAAGAAAGTCTTGTCACTGTTTCCATTATTTACCCATCTGTTTGCCAGGAAGTGATGGGAGTGGCATCACTCCCATGATGGATGCCATGATCTTCTTTTTTGAAAGCTGAGTTTTAAGCCAGTGGTTTTATTCTCCTCTTTCACCCTCATCAAGAGGCTCTTTAGTTCCTCTTTGCTTTCTGCCATTAGAATAGTATCATCTGCATAGCTGGGGTTGTTGATATTTCTCCCTGCAATCTTGATTCCAGCTTATGACTCACCCAGCCCAGCGTTTCGGGTGATGTGCTCTGCCTGTTGAGGTGTAGCTGCTTTACAATGTTGTGTTCGTTTATGCTGTGAAGAAGTGAATCAGCTGTATGTGTGCACATATCCCCTCCCTCTTTGACTCACATATTTTATAATTCAAATTATTAAACAAATTGTACAAAAACAAAGGGCTTTACTATATAAAAAAATGTAGAGTTCTTTAAAAAGAACTTTGGAAAACAGTCTGTGAATGTAGCCTTTGATATTCACTTGGTACTTAGTAGTCAGGGGGCCAATTTTTAAGCTTGCTTTTTAACACCATTTTGTGTGAACATGCTTGAGTTTCTGCATGACTTATTTGGGGCAATTTATCTTATAATTTCCTCTTTCATAGTTTTGGTTCTGAGCAATTCATGACTCTCTTCTTGGACCTGTGATCTGATGCTATCTCTGCTTTGGGGGAGTGTTCCATTAACTCTGAAGGCCAGAAAGCGATGTGGACAGACCAGCCAGGCCGCTGGGACTCCAGCCTCTGGGTCCGGGGCCGGCGGGGGCCCCTGCGGTGCTCTGTTGGAATCCGGAAGTCTGATTAGCCCAACAGGAAGCCCTGGGGCGATACAACTGTGAGGAAAAGCAAATGGTTTCCCTTGTCCCTTTGAGGGCTGCAGGTCGTCTCTATTCAACCAGATACAACAGCGACACCAGGAAATATTTTCTACTAAGGGGAGAGAGAGAGTCCCTAGTTGGGCTGCCTCCCGTGTTTCTGCCTCTGGTTAAGTTCGAGGTGCCAACTCCCTTCTAATTCGGCTGCAGACCGTCCTGACTGACCCTCAGCCAAACGGCCAGGGCCACGGCACCTCAGACAGCAGGTGCTGAGGGGGTGGGCGGTGCAGGGTGGCCCAGAGGGGCCGCGAGGAGCAGCGGGGAGGAGGCAGGGAGCGCCCACGGCCTGGGTGCCCGGCACGGAAAGGCGTTGCGCTAGGCGTGGAGGACGTCGGCGGGGGGCAGGTGGTCCTCACACGCCGGAGATCCTCCCTGCGGAAATCAGTACCGTCGTGTGGGTGGTGCCGTCAGGGAGAATCTCTGCTCTGAGAAGAGGCGTCTTCTGCCGCGAGCATTCCCGTCGGAGCCCCAAGGACCTGCAAAGCACAAGGGCACGTGAATCCAGAATGTGTGTGTCAAGCGCCGTGGCACCCCGGTGTGACCTCAGTGCAAGGTGTCTCAGCAGGAGGGCTGTGAAGGGCACCGGACGTGTGGATTGGGGCCAGAGGGCAGAGGGTGAAAGAATCTTCTATGAGTGCTACTAGTTGTGCATTCTGTCTGAAAGGAGCGGGAAGCTTGTAAACAGGGCTGGCATCATCAAATACCTAACTCCGGTGACCTCGGAGGACAGGTTGAAATGGGAGAGACGCTGGGGGCTGGGAGAATTATAAAGGGGTGCGGATGAGCGATGCTGAGGACTGATCGCGACCCTGGGGTTGAGTTGATGTAGTGGATTTGAGATAAAATGATCAATTAGAAACACCAGGGCTTAGAAAATGGGACCAAAAGGGAGAGGCTGACTCTGAAGTCTTGTACTTAGGGAGCTGGGAGATGGTTGTGCCTTGAATAAAAGGAAGGGAGTGGGTTGGGTTTAGGATAGAGATTTGGCGTCCAGTGGTGGAGCCCGTACCACCACCCGCCCTCAACCCAGAGAGATTAACATTTACAGAGCACCTACCTGCCTGGTACTTGGCGCTTTACACACTGGATTTCATTTGATTCTCATAGCAACCCAATGAGACAGTTACTCTTTAGAATATTTAAGAGGTAGGAACACTGTTTCAGAGAGGTTAAGCCACTGGCTTAAGGCCACCTGGCTAGTAAGTGGTTAAACTGGGATCTGAACCCAAATCAAGTCATCAATTTTTTTTTTTTTTTTTTGCCACTTCTTTCATTGAAAAGTAGAGTCTAATTTGCCTCACTTGGAATCTAGACTGATGCTTTTGGTTTAGTTAGACTTATCTCAATTGAGCAGATGTAACATTCTAGAATTTACAAGGCTAGATCGTGTTAAGTCACTTCAGTTGTGTCCTATTTTTTGCGACCCCATGGACTGCAGCCTGCCAGGCTCCTCTGTCCATGGGATTTCCCAGGCTGAATACTGGAGTGGGTTACCATGCCCCTTCCTTCAGGGGATCTTTCTGACCCAGGAATCAAACCTGCATCTCTTAAGTCTACCTGCATTGGTAGATAGTTTTTTTTTTTTTTTTTTTTTTACCACTAGTGCCACCTGGGAAGCCCATGGCTAGGTCAAAAGAAGTCTAAAGCTTTCTCCCCAGCCTCTTAGGATACATGTTTTGGGGGAAGCCAGTTGCCACGTGAGAAGCCCGGCACTCCTCCGAGTCTGCCATGCTGAGAGGTGGCCAGAGTGAACCCATGGATGGGCCCGACCAATGCCCACTTGTTCCAGCCATCTGAGTCCAGACCCAGAAACGTGAGTGAGGGGAGGCCTTCCAATGATTCCTGTCCCAGCCAGCACCTGACTGCAATTGCATGAGAGACCCTGAGCAAGGAACCTCCGGCTGAGCCCAGTCAACCCTCAGACGCATGAGAGACAACAGAACGTTATTGTTTTAGCCCACAGAGTCGTGGGGTAGTTTGCAGCAAGCCTAATTGTCACCCCAGCACACACAGGTTTTCCTTCTCTGTGCTGTAGACCCTCCAGAGTGACAGGGCTCCTCCCGAGACAGAGCATGATGGGACATGGCAGGAAAGCATCAGGGGCACTGTGAGGACCCTGTGGGAACTGGGTGCTTGTGGACAAGAAGAAGGGGCCGAACTGGAAACCATCTTAAGAAAAGAGCTTGCGTTCGAGTGTAGAGTAGAACTGCATTCGTGCTTGTGTGGACAGGAAAGAGGGTGAGTTCGTTATCAGATAGGCTTGAACTGACCATTCTACTTTCTCACTTCCAAGATGTTGGACTTCGGGCAAATTATCTTAACTCTCCAAGCCTCAGCTTCCTCATCTTTAAAGTTCAGATGATCTGATGATAATAATAACAGATGCAAGGAGATAACAGCAGATATTCAATTTCCTGTAGTTTTCTAAGCATTATCTGTCTTATAGCACCTGTTCCATTGCCTTCGAATGGTTTCTTTCCTTGCCTGTCTCCCAAGTAGACTTTGAGATGCCTTAGGGGGATGAGATTATTTTATGTATTTTTGTGTTCTTGGTGGCAGGCAGAGTAGACAGAGTGGCTGTTCAAACAGAGCTGAATGAAAGAAGTTGATATCATCATGGCTGAGGAAGGAAGAAAGGATGATTAGTCTGTTTGGTCAGGAGGTCAGAAGCCACATGGATTAATGGAGGAAACCAAGGCAGAGAGAATTCTAAGAACAATAGGAAGTTGACATGTAGTGAGAAATGCAATGCTAGATGAAGAAAAAAGTTTTGGTAGAGGGTTTCTAAGTGCCTGATAAGGTGTTTAAGGGAGAATGAGTGTTGAAAAATGGAAGCAGCACAGGCGTTGGCAGAGTTGGTGGAGAATTGATGCCTATACACGCAGAGTAATGTCCTTTTGTAGAAAGACCATGGGCTGGGAAGACAGATGTTCAGCTTCTGTATCGGGTGACCTTGACCCAAGGTCACTTAAATCCTTAGAGCCTGTCATTTCATGCAAAAGAAAAAAAAGGCTTATCATAAGGATTAAAAAATGATAATTTTTATAAAACACCTAGAAAGGTGCCTGGCATAATAATATATGTATGCTCTCACAAAGACAGCATATAAATATAAAATTGCTCTAAGTGGTTTTCAGTTGAAATTTATACAGGGTGTTTCATTTGCCTAGAAGCCAGGTAAGTTAGTCTTCTATTTTTACATTAAAACTCAGAAAGAGAAGAGCCTGAAAGACAAAGCCGAGTCATTTCACCTGGACCCCTGGATTCTTGTGCTGACCCTTGTTCTCCCTTGTTCTGAATGCTCAGACCAGGAGGTGAGTCCCCAGAGGACATTGAACTTGGACTCTGTGAATCATTGGTTAACGTACTGTTTTTCACTTTTCCAGAAGGCAAATGTGGCCTTCTGGAAAAGTTAATCATGCTCTAATAGTGAGATCTGAGTGCAACTTCATCATTTTTTGAGATTTTTTTTCACTTATAGAAACTCCACCCAGCCTCCTGGCATCCAGGGACATTTATTCATTGTGCTAGGGGAAAGTGGTCTGAGCCTAAAGCAAGAATACTACTTTGAAAGTAGAATGACTGAATAATTAACCAGGTACCTTCTCAAAGGTGAAATTTGGCCAAGGTACTAGAATTGGTACTTGGAAAATGCCTAAGGTGTATCATGGATATTTGATGAAAGGACTAGGTCATCTCTGGGATTTAAAAGTTCATCCAGTGACCTGGAAATTCTGAGGGTTTCTAAAAAAATTTTTTTTTTTTATCATCTCAGAGTGTGTTGGATTGTGCATAATGGATTCCTTCTGCAGAATTACCCACAGGCAATGCCCTCCATTGACAGGGAAGTGGGGCTGGACCCTTAGCTAGCTGGACATTTATCTGAGGTTTGCGGAAAGAGCCTGTCTCCCGGGCATGGTGAGAAGTTGAGGGGATAGTGTGTGGTTTAGATGGAAACTTCCAAAAGTTCAGCGTGAGGAAGCTGGTATGGTGGGAATTTGCCTGTCTGTTGTGTAATTTGATCCCATTGGGAAACAGGAATTTGACTTTCACAGAGTTTTGTCTCTATCAGATTACTATAGTGAGTTCCCTCGACTTCTCCTTAGGCATTACTCTTGCACCTGATGATGGTGGGGTTGAGTTTTCAGTAGACCAGGTACCACTTGTATGCCTCATTTCTGGCGTGGAATTTTAGCAATTCTAAAACAGAAAGCCTGACATTCTATACCCGTAACTATACATCATTACTGGAGGAGGGACGTTCAAGGAGTGGACAACTATTTGTTTTTTTGTTATTTGAAATTATTTTTTGAAGAGTAGCTGAACAAATTGAGAGAAATGGGAAGGAAATAAATTGCACTGAAGAGAAAGTCCTTTGGACTTTTCTTTTTTTCTGTACAAGTGGATCATCTATAGGTTGAAATAATTATGAAACTTGGAATTCATCCAGTTCTGTAGTGGGTAATTACAAAATTGCTTTGTTTAATTATGCGGTATTTTATAGGAGGACATTTTTAACCTTTGTCACTAGTGCCAAATGAAAGGAGACTTGGCTCTTCATAATAAGTATCGTCATTCTAATTGCATCTAAGGTTTATTTAGAAGCGATTCAGTTCTTAAGACATGTTCTAACTTGTGTAATTTTTTTAGTAGGTTAAAAACTGCTGAAGTGAATTGGTTTGCGGTAACAAACATAGAGCAAGAATAACAGCTTGTTCATAGTCTGCTCCACTCTTCAAATACCCTCAGTTCATCTCTGAGAAACACAGACACCACAGGTTCATTTCTGAAACATGAAGCGGAGCTTATATAATCAAGTGGCTCATTAGAGAGGATCAGAGGGTTTCAAAGTACACTTTAAAAACCAGAACTAACGTCCTGTAGTTAAAGAGGAGATCAAAGTGGACGCCATGTCCAGAAGATCCTTTACAGACCTTACCCATCTGTGTTAATATCAGAGGTGACCTTTGCTGACACTCACTGTAAATCCATGCGTCTATTCATGACAGATTAAATGGTTAAACCACCACCTTTATTCACTCAACATGATTATTGAGTGACTTATGTGCAAGGCAATGTAAAGCCAATGCTGCCTATAATGTCTTTTTTGATTCTGTTGTCATATATGTATATGTATATGTATATACATATATACACACACTTATTTTTAATTGGAGGGTAGTTGCTTTACAATATTTTGTTGCTTTCTGCCATACATCCACATAAATCAGCCATAGGTATACATATATCTCCTCTCCTCGAACCTCTGTCCTACCCCACCCCACCCCCTGGTGATTCTGTTGTCTTTAAAGTACAACTACACTGTTGGTGGCAATGCAAACTAGTTCAGCCGCTATGGAGAACAGTGTGGAGATTCCTTGAAAAACTGGAAATAGAACTGCCATATGACACAGCAATCCCACTCTTGGGCATACACACCAAGGAAACCAGATCTAAAAGAGACACGTGTACCCCAGTGTTCATCGCAGCACTGTTTATAATAGCCAGGACATGGAAGCAACCTAGATGCCCATCAGCAGACGAATGGATAAGGAAGCTATGGCACATATACACAATGGAATATTACTCAGCCATTAAAAAGAATACATTTGAATCAGTTCTAATGAGATGGATGAAACTGGAGCCCATTATACAGAGTGAAGTAAGCCAGAAAGATAAACACCAATAAAGTGTACTAACACATATATATGGAATTTAGAAAGATGGTAACGATAACCCTATATGCAAAACAGGAAAAGAGACACAGATGTATAGAACAGACTTTTGGACTCTGTGGGAGAAGGCGAGGGTGGGATGTTCTGAGAGAATAGCATTGAAACAAGTATACTATCAAGTGTGAAACAGATCGCCAGCCCAGGTTGGATGCATGAGACAAGTGCTCAGGGCTGGTGCACTGGGAAGACCCAGAGGGATGGGATGGGGAGGGAGGTGGGAGGGGGGATCGGGAGGGGGAACACATGTAAATCCATGGCTGATTCATGTCAATGTATGGCAAAAACCACTACAATATTGTAAAGTAATTAGTCTCCAACTAATAAAAATAAATGAAAAAAAAATTAAAAACAAAACAAAAAAATAAAATAAAATACAACTACTAAGGTAGCACTTAAAAAAGAATTATGATATTTTGTATGTCATGTCTTGGGAATGAGATAGTTTAAAAGAATTAATAGAAGTAGAAAATATATCAAATTTTATAAAAGCATATAAAAATGAACTTAATACAAACTTAAAAAAAAAATCTTTTTTAGATTATTTTTCTTTTGGCCACACAATTCAGCATGTAGGATCTTAGTTCCCTGACTAGGGATTGAACCCAGCCTCCTGCAGTGGAGGTATGGAGTCTTAGCCACTGGACTACCAAGGGGAAGTCTCTAACCATATGAATATGTAAGTCACTTATCGTTCAGAATCTTAGTCTTCTCGTTTCTAAAAGGATATCAAATTAATTTCTGCCTGCATTGTCAGAATAAACAGAAATCTCAGTCACTTAATGCAGTGAAGATCAAAGGTCTCCTAACATCCCAGTCCATTTGGTTTTGGGGGGAGGTGATAAAATGGTATTGGGGGGAACATGACTTTCAGGCATTCCTTCCTGGGATGCCATCATCCTTAACATATGACCCCCAAGTTTGCCACAAAAGGGAAGAGAGAGGAAGAGCATGTGAGACATCTCTTAGGAAAACAGGCCTATTAAAAAAATCCAAATCTGTTCACATTCTATCGGCTGGAACTAGTCACATGGCTGCACCTAGATGACTGGAGCTTAGAAACCAAGTCTCTGGTGAGCCAAGGGGAAACATGAAATGTTTTAGGGGGACACACAACACTTCTCAGATAATGTCCACTGTTGTTGAGATAGTGTTTGTGAAAAGGCTAGGGCGATGTACGTGAAATGCTATATGCAAAAGGACTGGGATCATGTAAATCGCTCCTTGATATGTTAGTTTCTTAAGACTGGAAAGAGAGATTGGGGCCAAGATGGTGAGGTCCCCAAATCATTGATGCTTAAGGAATTTATAGTTTACTCCATGGATTATAGGGTGGAAGTAAAAGGTTTTGAAGAGGAAAGTGGAAAATGAAGCTGCTCAGTCGTATCCGACTCTTTGCGACCCATGGACCATAACCTACCAGGCTCCTCATTCCATGGGATTTTCCAGGCAAAACTACTGGAGTGGATTGCCATTTCCTTCTCCAGGGGATCTTCCCGACCCAGGGGTCGAATCTGGGGCTCCTGTGTTGCAGGCAAACACTTTACTGTCTGAGCCAAAGGTCTGTTTTGAAGAGGGAAGTTACTTAAATTCGTGCATTAGGAAGACTGAAGCACTGTCTATCAGCTGGAATTCTGGGAAAATGATAGACAGTAGTCTTTTTTGGTGTTGAGGAGCTAGTGGGGCTGGACTGGGGCCGGGGTAGAGGTCATGGAAGTGAGTGGATGTAATGTACCATAAGCCTGCCAGTGGCCTACGGTGTTTCATTAGTCTTTGTCCCTGCAACATCTGCCACAGAACCTGCGCCATAGTATGTGTTCAGTAAACATTGAAGAAATCAGTAAGGACTCGATGGATGGATGAGTAAGTGAACTCCATTCTATAGGACAGTTGGTTCTGTGTATGGTATGACTGTCTTCTCACATAGGTGATAAATTCACAGGGGCTGGGGATCCTTTGTTTTCAGCTTTCTGTAGGAGAGACCTTGATGTGGGTCTGATAAGCACAAATAACTAAGAGATGTGTGTGGTAGTGAGTCCTCACACACGAGATTGGTGAAGCAGCTTTGAAGCTGAGGATTATCCTGGCTACACCAAGTCTAACAAACTGTCAGAGAAACAAAGCTCACAGGCCCAAGAGACGTTACATTTAGCCCAGTCTGAAGTTACTCAGACACAGGGACGGAGAAGTTAACTGTGGTTTCAAATCTTTTATTGATTTCAACATGAATTGCTGACTCCTCTGCATGACTTTTGTCTGAAATAACAAAATACTGTTCTGCTAAGATCCGGAGGATTTATGAAATAAATGCTACTTGTTTTAAGAAGGCTAAAGATCTTAAATAAATGAATATTGTAAAACTCTGCCAAATAGTTTATAAAGAAAAACTGTGGTGACAAACGTGTTTGCTTTTCAATTTAAGTGAAACGCCTATATAAGCAAAATATTGTCTACATTTACTACATTGTTTTAACTCCAATTTTTTTAATATAATCCTTAATCCTTAGGATTTTAGTAATCATTCCTCCATTTAAACATTTAAACCGTTTAAACACTTCTTTTACATTTCTTTTCTTTTTTTAGTGAATTTTCATTTGTTGTTCAGTCGCTTAGTTGTTTCCAACTCTTTGTGACCCCATGAACTGCAGCACGCCAGGCTTCCCTGTCCTTCACCATCTCTTGGAGTTTGCTCAAACTCATGTCCACTGAGTCAGTGATGCCATCCAACCATCTCATCCTCTGTTGCCTGCTTCTCCTCCTGCACTCAGTCTTCCCTGGCATCAGGGTTTTTTCCAATGAGTCACTCTTCGCATCAGGAGGCCAAAATACTGGGGTTTCAGCTTCAACCTCAGTCCTTCCAATGAATATTCAGAGTTGATTTCCTTTAGGTTTGACTGGTTGGATCTCCTTGCAGTCCAAAGGACTCTCAAGTGTCTTCTCCAACACCACATTTTGAAAGCATCAATCCTTTGGCGCTCAGCCTTCTTTAGAGTCCAACTTTCACATCCATAGCTGACTACTGGAAAAACCATAGCTTTGACTTTACACACCTTTGTGGGTAAAGTGATGTCTCTGCTTCTTAATATGCTGTCTAGGTTTTTCATAGATTTTCTTCCAAGGAACAAGTGTCTTTTAATTTCATGGATGTGGTTACCATCTGCAGTGATTTTGGAGCCCAAGAAAATAAAATCTGCCACTTCTCCCCCCGCCTCCATCTATTTGCCACGAAATGATGGGACTGGATGCCATGATGTTAGTTTTTTAAATGTTGAGTTTTAAGTCAGCATTTTCACTCTCTTCTTTTACCTTTTATACCCATTTGAATTAAATGGATTGGTAGTAGAGAAGTTCACAGATAGCAAATGTACTTAAAATTGTCTGGTATAGTTATATCAATTTCCAGGTGAAAAGTTTACTTATTGATTCAATAAATAGTGATTGGATGTCTTGTATATGATGGCTCTGTGCTAGGGGTGAGGGATTCAGGATAGATTTACAGACAGCAGAAAACCATCTAATTGAGTCTTTGCCCTTTAATAGACTGAAGCAGATTATGACAAAATACTTTTGGTCAAGAGAGCTTTTCAATGTGGGAAATACCAATTTTCCTTACAACTTTAAGGGAATTATGTTTACATTTGTATTATAACATGCTTGGAACAATGATTAAACCATTATTTCAGTTATAAAATGTCTTAACAATCAGAGGGCTATCAACTTTGTCTTATGTGGTTTCTGCAATCTTTTTTTAAAAAACTGAAGTATAATTGCTTTACAATGTTGCATTAGTTTCTGCTCTACCACGAAGTGAATCAACATGTGTATACATACATCTGCTCCCTCTGCGGCCTCCTTCTCTCACCCTGCATCTCACCCCTCCGGGTCATCACAGAGCCCCGAGCGGAGCTTCCTGTTCTGCAGAGCATTTTCCCACTAGCTATCTGTCACACATGGAAGTGTGTATGCGTTAGTGCTTCCCTCTCAACTCATCCCACCCTCTCTTTCCCCCACTGTGTCCATTCGTCTGTTATCTATGTCTGCATCTCTATTCCTGTCCTGGAGTTAGGTTCATCTGTACAATTTTTCTAGATTCCACATACATGTGTGAATATATATTTCTCTTTCTGATTCACTTCACTCTCTAATCCTTTTAGTTTTAGAGTTGAAAGAATTTGCATAGGTGTTTTCAAAATGTATGTATATGATACATATGCACACATATAATATAGTAGTTTATATATATTATATATTTTTCACATTAAAATAATGTAGGTATACCATGCTCTATTTTCAATGACCTAAATGCATTCTTTGACAAAGAATATATAACACCTAAATTGTACAGAGTAGACCACAGACTTGTTGTGTTTGATTGTGATATAGTAACATATACTGGCCTTCCCATGTGGCTTAGATGGTAAAGAATCTGCCTGTCAATGCAGGAGACCTGGATTTAGTCCCTGGGTGGGGAAGATCCTCTGGAGAAGGAAATGACAACCCACTTAGTGTTCTTTCCTGGAGAATCCCATGGACGGGGAGACGTGTGGGCTACAGACCATGGGGTCGCAAAGAGGCAGACACGACTTAGTGACTAAACAACAACAACAAATTATATTTAGTACTACGTGAATTGCCCTTGGAACAGGGTGGTCAACCAGAGACGAGGCTACAAGACTCAAATGCTTAAATGTTTCTGTGTGGTAAATAGAATGATTTGTTAATTTGTAGATCCCTGGAGCAGAGAAGAGAGGCAGATGAGCGTTTATGGAAATTTCACGTTTTTTAGGTCATGAAGGTTTAGGACCACAGACTCCTAACCCAATGGATACATTTAAAAAGCAAATCCAGCCAAAGATTAATTTTATCAATTGTAATTTTTTTGTGTTTACTTATAAGGCTACGATGCTTGCTTAGTCACTAAGTCATGCCCAGCTCTTTGCGACCCCATGGACTGTAGCCCGCCAGGTTCCTTTGTCCGTGGGATTTTCTAGGCAAGAATACTGGAGTGGGTTGCCATTTCCTCCTCCAGGGAATCTTCCGGACTCTATAGTGATTTTTAAATGGATTTAGACAGATATTACTCACATCAGCAGGAACAGATCAATGATTCCAGGAAATGTTAGTCAGGGTTCCCTAAACAAAAGATATCTGATCAGATTAGCTTGGGCTAGGCGGAGTGCTAAGTGTTCCCTTTGGTTATTAAAAAATATGCATAACTATGTTAAAGTATTGCGGAGACTTCACTGGGGGGCGGGGGGAACCTATTGAACTTCATCTGCAGTTAACTAACTTAATTGTGCAAGGAAAGTCCATTTTTCTTGGAACACCAATTAACACTATAGAGAACAGTTTTTCTTTCAACCTCAGTTTGGGAAGAACTGCGTTAACTAAGACCATGGTTAATATTATTATCAATAAAAATTTTAACTTGAAATGAACCCTAAGGTGAAATTGAATCCATTGATTTAGTTTCATGACTGTGTGTAAAACTCTTGATGATAATCTGGCCAATCTGTTCTAAACCGAGGTTTTCTAAATGCATTGTGTGGTCATGTTTTCTGGCTTTTTGTGTGTGCTCTTTACCTCGTCTTCTTGGATGTCCTGTGGCTAACTTATACAAAGCCAGCCTGTCTTGGCTCAAGTGGTGGTCAGGACACCCCAAATAATTCTCTGACCCCATCTAAATGTCAAGAACCATGAAGATTCCTAGGTTTTATCCTTTCAAGCTAACACTGCAGCCCAGCACTGTGTCAGGGGCGCTGGGAGAAGACACAGCCCGGCTGGATGAGAGACAAAGGACTTTACTATTCTCTGCAGAGCAAGCACCTCGTGTCTCATGTGTGTGTCAGCTTCTTTTGTCCCCAAAGTCACGGGGGTGGCAGAGAGTGTCCTGGACGCTGCACCTGGGCTGGATTTTCTTCACAGCTGAGGAACCCCAAGCTTAGGAAACCTCAATCTTTCTTAACAATGGGCTGCAAGGAAACTTGCCTGATTTTTGCCCAGGAGGGAGATGACATTTTTATTGTACTGCACAATAAATGTTTCTTCCCTGTGCTCTGGAAGGAGACACCGTTTATATCTTCCAAGGCTGTGTGCTGTACAAACCATTCTTGAAAGAAGAAAAGGCGGTCAGCACCTTTATGCAAAAGATGTGTAGAAATGAGAAAGACTCCAGCAATGTAGTCTCCTGGCACTAAAATCTGTGTCCCCAGTTGTGTGCTGTTCCTTGAATTCCTGTAACCACCTTTCTGCTCTGTCACCATAGTATTTCTTTTTTTAATTTTTTAAAAAATCTTGGTTGTGTTGGGTCTTCACTGTGGCATTTGGGCTTTCTCTAGTTGCAGCCTGAGGGTTTAGGTGCCTGGTGGCATGTGGGATTTTAGTTCCCCTCCCAGGGCTGCATTGGGAGGCAGATTTGGAACCTCTGGAACACCAGGGAAGTTGCGCACAGCGCTTCTTGAGCTGCTCTGGAAAGCAGCACGCATGTCTGGGGAGGCATTGTCCTTCCCACCATATTCACCGCATCCAGCTGGGTACCTGATACAGAGGAGACGTTTGGCAAAGTCTGTGAGATACAGGTGGGAGTCCTTTAAATGTTTTCTGGATGGGTTTTCATGTTCATTGCCCCAGCTACCCTAGAAGAGGAGGTGATGGAATTCCAGAGCTATTTCAAATCCTAAAAGATGATGTTGTGAAAGTGCTGCACTCAATAGGCCAACAAATTTGGAAAACTCAGCAGTGGCCACAGGACTGGGAAAGGTCAGTTTTCATTCCAATCCCAAAGAAAGGCAATCCCAAAGAATGCTCAAACTACCGCAGAATTGCACTCATCTCACACGCTAGTAAAGTAATGCTCAAAATTCTCCAAGCCAGGCTTCAGCAATATGTGAACCGTGAACTTCTAGATGTTCAAGCTGGTTTTAGAAAAGGCAGAGGAACCAGAGATCAAATTACCAACATCCGCTGGATCATCGAAAAAGCAAGAGAGTTCCAGAAAAACATCTATTTCTGCTTTATTGACTACGCCAAAGCCTTTGACTGTGTGGATCACAATAAACTGTGGAAAATTCTGAAAGAGATGAGAATACCAGACCACCTGACCTGCCTCTTGAGAAACCTGTATGCAGGTCAGGAAGCAACAGTTAGAACTGGACATGGACCAACAGACTGGTTCCAAATAGGAAAATGAATACATCAAGGCTGTATATTGTCACCCTGCTTATTTAACTTATATGCAGAGTACATCATGAGAAACGCTGGGCTGGATGAAGCACAAGCTGGAATCAAGATTGCTGGGAGAAATATCAATAACCTCAGATATGCAGATGACACCACCCTTATGGCAGAAAGTGAAGAGGAACTAAAAAGCCTCTTGATGAAAGTGAAAGGAGAGTGAAAAAGTTGGCTTAAAGCTCAACATTCAGAAAACTAAGATCATGGCATCTGGTCCCATCATTTCATGGGAAATAGATGGGGAAACAGTGGCAACAGTGTTAGACTTTATTTTTCAGGGCTCCAAAATCACTGCAGATGGTGACTGCAGCCTTGAAATTAAAAGACGCTTACTCCTTGGAAGGAAAGTTATGACCAACCTAGATAGCATATTAAAAAGCAGAGACATTACTTTGCCAACAAAGTCCGTCTAGTCAAGGCTATGGTTTTTCCAGTGGTCATGTATGGATGTGAGAGCTGGACAGTGAAGAAAGCTGAGTGGCGAAAAATTGATGCTTTTGAACTGTGGTGTTGGAGAAGACTCTTGAGAGTCCCTTGGACTCCCAGGAGACCCAACCAGTCCATCCTAAAGGAGATCAGTCCTGGGTGTTCATTGGAAGAACTGATGCTGAAGCTGAAACTCCAATACTTTGGCCACCTCATGGGAAGAGTTGACTCATTGGAAAAGACCCTGATACTGGGAGGGAGATTGGGGGCAAGAGGAGAAGGGGACGACAGAGGATGAGATGGCTGGATGTCATCACTGACTCGATGAATGTGAGTTTGAGTAAACTCCGGGAGTTGATGATGGACAGGGAGGCCTGGCATCTGTGATTCATGGGGTTGCAAAGAGTCAGACATGACTGAGTGACTGAACTGAACTGAACAGAACCCTAGAAGAAGGAACAGAAGGTCTCATGATTTTAGTCACTCGGGGGAAGTTTTCCTTTAATTTTGTTGTTGTTCAGTTGCTATGTGATCCCATGGACTGCAGCCCACCAGGCTCCTCTATGCATGAGATTTCCCAGGGGAGAACACTGGGGCTGCAGCAGCTTTGCAGAGGTGGTGGGACTTGGCAATTGATGGCTGTGAAGTTGGAGAAGCACAGAGCAAGAGGAGTGCTGGTGGCCAAGCAGCAAGCGTGCTGGGACCGTGGTGGCCGTCAATCACGTGTCAGGGACAGCTGCAGCCTCCCACAGCAGATGCGCAGGACTTGCAACGTCTGAACAGGGTCTTAAAAGATGTTTAGGTGGTTTCTGGTCACAGAAACGGGAATGGGAGATGAAATAGCATGTGAGAAAGAATATAGACAGAACCACAGTATATTGGGGTGGGGGAGCACCCAGGTTATTATATATACTTTCAATTGATAATAATTGTATGTATGTATATATATATATATATATATGAACAGATGAAGAGTTTGGAGATTTGACCAGATTATTGCCCATCAGGTCAAGCATCCAATGAAGGGACATCTTGTGTCCCCCAGTGACCCCAGAGCGATCCCAGGTTTGATCTGGGCTCTCTCTTATTTCTCCCTCCACTCCCAATAAACATGGATCTAGGAGAGCATCAATTCATCGATGATGGATTGAAAGCCAAGCTGTTTTGCTAGGTGATTTTCAAAAGTAAGCACTGTGCAGATTTCAAGAAATTTTTTTTCTCTTTGTAAATGCTTCTCAAGGTGAATAGTTTCCAGAAATGGAGGTGGGCGTATGGCATTGATTGGAGAGGTAGGAATCGTTTTTCCCTTTAAGAGTTCCGGAGTGCTTATCATCTCTTTGGCTTTTGTCTCGTATCTTGCCTTAACTGGTCATTGCCTATTGACTCTTTGCTGGTGTCATTTGCATACATTGTCAGGCGCCTCTTTGAACACTTCTGAGCGGCTAACATCCTTTGCCAATGCACGCTTGTATTACTGAGTACCCACAGATAATTTGGTAGTGTGTTAGGGGATTGGGTTTAGTATTGCAAATGCTCTTGTGGTCTCCTTATGCAATTAAGGGAGGAGTCCAAGAACCAAGAGAATGTGCTGGGAATGAGAGTTGGTTTATTTGATTCTTTGTGTAGATTCTGGAATAATCGGTTGATTTTAGCAGACAATATGGGTCTTTATTGCCTGGAACTCAGTGCACTAGAAAAGAAACAGCACAGTGAGCGAGTGTGTGTGAGAGAGAGGAAAAGAGGTCGGAGGGAGAGAGGATTAGTTTATCAGTTTGTCTTTTACCAATAGAGCATGCTTAATAGAACTTAATTGTACTCATATATTCTTATTTTCACTACCAAACGTCTTTCCATTTTTGATGTGTTCTCTTTATCTTGCCTTAAATTAAGAGAAAGCATGAGAATTTGGGATAATTAATGCTCAGTTAGTGTGTACATCTTGAAACATATTCCCCTTTTCTCTGGCTGTCTAATGATTAGGTTTCAGTAATTGCATTCAGGAGTTGTTGAGCCGGAGAGAGCAGCGAGCTGTGTGTTTGGTTGCAGGCTGTCTGTCTGCATCACCTTTCAGTCTTCTTCCATAGATTCTAACTGCAGCCACTTTCCTCTAATGGGAACTCACAGAAAACCAGTAACATCCTCAATTAAAGGGTTAATGACATTTTCTTCTCCTCTGGGGCCCTTAGATTCTGCTGAATCTCTTTCTAGGACTGAGGAAATCCTATTAATGTCAAAGGCAAAGCAAATTTTGCTGTACGTGCCGGCACTCACCCTGTCTCTGGTCAAGGATGATGGTGAGTACCGTATTTCCTCCTGGAACCCATCTGAGCACCATTTGAAATCTGTTCCCATCAGACCTTGGATTTAACCAGAGGAGGGGTGTCATGGGCAGGGGTGTCATGGGCAAGGCTGCCCCATGAATCATCAGATCCAACCTGCTTCTGTTCAGGTTGTTAAACATTTCTTTGGTTGAGTCATGGGGAGATTTCCCTCCTTTTGAAAGAAAATGGGGAGTAGGGGTGGCAAATAAAACTGGAGAGAGGGACAGAACAGGAATCCTTTACAGGTACAAATTTATCGGTAAGATACCTCCCTCCATTCCTGCCAAGAGAAAAAAAGGGGAGGCAATACCCAGACAAAGGAGGAGCAGTGTCTTTCCAAAAGGTTTTGAGAATAAATAAAGCATATATTTCATTCCTGTGGGCTTCCCAGGTGGTGCTAGTGGTAAAGAACCCACCTGCCAAGGTTGGAAGCATAAGAGACACGAGTTCGATCCCTGGGTCAGGAAGATCCCCAGGAGAAGGACATGGCAACCCACTCCAGTATTCTTACCCAGAGAATCTCACAGATAGAGGAGCCTGGCAGGCTACAATCCATGGGGTCGCATAGAATTGGACACGACTGAAGTGACAGCAAGCCCACACACTTTATCCATTTATTCCATTTTTTATTGCCCTGGAGCAATGCTTCTCAAACTTTTATGAAAATAGAAATTCCATGGGATGTTGTTAAACCACAGGTTCTTATTTACTAAGTCTGGGATGAAGCCTGAGATTCTGCATCTCTAACAAGCTTCTAGGTGATGCTGATACCATGGGCCACACTTGGACTAAAAGAGAGAGCAGGAGTTCACAAAGTGTGGTCCCTTGACCAGCAGCATCACCTAGAAACCTGTTAGATCAGAAATTCTGGGACCCCAGCTTGCTTACAGTGGGTGGAATGCACCCACTTCTGAAAAAAGATACCTGCTCTCTTATCTATGGATCCTGAGATTATACTACATACAAAGGGAAGTTTGCAGATGTAATTAAGGTTTCTGGACTTTTAAGATTGGGAGATTTTTCTGGATTACCAAGGGGCCAGTCTAATTATGGTGAGTCCTTAAAACCAGAGAACTTTCTCTGGTTGGAGTTAAAGAGATGCAGCAGAAGAGAAAGAGATTCAAAGATTCTGGGCTTGCTGGAAGGGGCCACTTGGAAAGCATTAGAGGAATGCAGGAAGCCCCTACAGGTCAAGCTTGGCCTTTGATGAGAGCCAGCAAGGACAAGGGGACAACAGTCCTCCAACCACAAGGAACTGAGTTTGGTCACAAGCTGGATGAGGGCAGAAGCAGATTCTTCCCCAGAGGCTCCAGGAAGGGAGGCGGCCCTGTCAACACCTTTGGTTTCAGCCCCATGAGACTCTAGGCAGAAGACCCACTAGAGCTGTGCTGTATGTGAACATCTGACCCACAGAACTGTGAGATAAGGGCATTGTGTTCTGAAGCTGCCCAGTTTGTGGTCATTTGTTACAGCAGCTGTAGGAAGTGAACACATTGACTGAAGCAGGGACTCTGAGTAGGGGAGTCTGACAATACTTCAGAAAGTTCTGCAGTCATTCTTGCAGGTTGTGGAAAGATTATTCTCTAAAACATGCACAAAACCCAACATAAATGGGGTTCTGCCACTTAGCAGCTGTTGCAATCTCCCTAACATCCCTAGTCTTTCATTTTCCCCTTTGTAAAATGGGGTTAATAAAACAAAGTGTTGATGTGAGAACTTTGGTGGGATCTCTGGTGGAATATTTCACAGCTCTTATTATAGTAGATCCTCAAATGTTCCCTTCTGACCTTCCTTTCATTTCCTTCCCTGGACATACTGAATGCAAACAATTATTGATGATTCTGATGTCAGCTTTCTGAGGCTCAGGGCTTGGAACTTGACCTTGATCGTCATTGTGTAAATATGAGCTGGAAAGGAAAAACAGAATCACAGGAAGGAGATGTAGGTTTAATTTAAAAGCAATTGCCCTGCTCAGCTTAATTGCTACTCTTCAAAGCAGAGAACAATGACAATGCTTCCCTTGTTTTTAGAAAAAAATTCAGCACTATTTAAATCTGGATATAGAATATTTGGTTCTAAATGTGACCTTTTAATCATGGAACTAGTGTAAGTCAGTACTTTACATCATGCAGTCTTTGTAGTGGGACCACAACTGCACAATGTTTATGTTCTGTACGTTCTTAAGAATGCAATGTACTAATTCTAATTTGCTAGTCTGCCAGAGTGCTCTGATGCTCATTAATTTTTAAAGTTTCAAGTGTGTGTGTGGGTTTTTTTTTCATTTGTATCCACCCCTGAGCTGGAAATATTTGCTAATTCTTCCTGGTTTCTCCACTCTGCCTGGTGAGCTGCTTCCTTGGACAATTACACATTCTTCTCTTCCATGATCTCTACAGCCTTTTCTTGCTGACCATCCATCACTGCGTGATGAAATTTGTTGATTGGGTTTACTTTGCAAATGATGCAGTTTGCAGAGTCCCAGGTTCATAGTCATTTTCCATTGCTGTCTAGACGCGACTAAAGCTCTCAATCAATCAACACTTCTAGATTAATTTTTCCCTCTCTGTGAAATAAAAAAAAAGTGAATTAAGAGTTAAACTAGGCTTCCTGGCCTATGTATTTATTAATCAATCAACCTTGTGCATAATACTAAATTAATGTTTATGGTACAATATCCGCATACCGATTTTTGTGTCTGCCAGCTCCAGTGCTGTGCTGAAGCAAGATTCTATCTGCTGTGAGCAATTTTATAATGAGCTGCAGCCCTGGAAACATTGAAACCCATTTAAAAAGTGACCTGAATAATTTCTCAGAGAAAATTAAATGGGTGAAAGATCATGAATAAGAAGTAAATATATATTTAAATAGCATCAGGATGGCATTATTCTATTATTCTTTACTGTCCAGCTCTTGGTTTTAGTCATAGAAAACTGCATCTGGGTAATTTGGGAAGGGCTTGGGGAACTCCCTGACTTACAGATGCTCTGCTTTTAAATATATTAATACATAGAACCCAAATCCCACGTCCACATCATATTTCTTATTGTTACGTGTATTAAGTGCTCTTAATGCCAGAAAATGATGCTAAATATTCCTTTATGGTTAACATGTTGATTTCTGCAACAATGGAGTATAGAGCAAAGGTTAGTTACCTAAAATGTGATCCTCAGACCAGAAGCGTTAACATCACTTGTTAGAATGGCTGACTCTCAGATTCCAGATCTTCTGAATAAGAATTTGCATTTGAACAAAATCCTAGGCAGTTTGTTTGTACATTAGAAGGTGGGAACTGCTGGAGTAAACAAACTGTCTGGGAGGTGGGCCTGTGGGGACCGTGGAGTGTCAAGGGCAGAGGTGGTGAAGGACAGTATTGAACAGAACTGTGCTTCTCATCTGCTTGTTGGCAAGTCCTGGAAGGTTTGGGAAGAGTCTGTTGTGCTTTCTCTATGTCTGTGTTCAGCAGGATGCATGTGTTAAATGGTTGAGTAGTGTGAGAGTATGGTTTATAATTATGTGCTCACAGAGCAAATCTGTATGGCCTGCATTCCGTCTTCTGATGTAATGTCTTCCGAACTTTAGCATGACCTTGAGTGAGAAGCAGGGTGGACAGTGGAAAACCTAAGGGTTTTGTGGCTACCCAGAACTAGGTTTTAATTCCAATTCTGATATTATTAATCGTGTCTGTGGTTTCTTTCTGTGTGAAGTAGGCATAATAGCAATGTGGTCGCTGATAGATTACATGAGCTAATGCCTAGGAAGTTGGAAGTTTAGTGACCAGAACCAAGTTGGTATCTAACACATATGTCATTGCTTATTCTTTTCTACAGATCATTGATTGATTCATTGTTGTTGTTGTTCCCTCGCTCAGTTGTGTCTGACTCTTTGTGAACCCACGGGCTGCCGCAGACCAGGTTTCTATGTCTTTCACCACCTGCCAGAGTTTGCTCAAACTCATGTCCATTGAGTCTCTGAAGCCATACAAAAATACAAATCTATCTGTCTGTTCATCTACCCATCCAACCATCCATCTGTCTACTATCTGTTTATGTATCCTTGCTCCTTTCTTTCTACCTCTCTTTTCCTTATGTCTTCTGATGTCAGCGATCACTTCTTATCTTTCCACCTGGCGTGCCATCTCCACCATCTGCAGTCCCTTTCCCACCATGGCAAGTGAAGACATGGAGGCAAGTCAGGTCCTTGGGAAGAGGTGCTCCCAACAGCTGAGCTTGAACATCATTGATGGCTATGGTATTAACAGTGTGTCAGTTACATCCTGCTTCCTGGGCTGCTACTTTCTTTTTGCCAGATGATGTCTGGCATTTTCCAGAGCCTGGAATTCCTTGTAATGTGTTCTTAGGGATCTGCTGGTCAACTGAGATGGGCTTCGTTCTGGGTTAAATATTGCCATGAACATTTTTTCTTGGGCTTTCCTGGTGACTCAGTGGTAAAGAATTAGCCTGCCAGTACAGGAGACTCAGGTTTGACCCTTGGGTTGGGAAGATTCCCTGGAGAAGGAAATGGCAACTCACTCCTGTGTTCTTGCCTGGGAAATCCCATGGACAGAGGAGCCTGCTGGGCTACAGTCCATAGCGTGGCAGAGTCAGACATGACTTGGTGAATAAACCATAACAACAACAACGTCAACAATAACACTTCTCTCCCAGTCCGTTCCCCATTCCCTGGCCACTTCTGCAGTAGTATCTGATGATCCCATAAATACATCTAAGGAGGAGGAGGGTCAGTTTAGGCTTCTGTTGGCATTCAGGCTTTGCATGCAACTTCCTGAGGATGTGGGTAGGAATGAGGTGGACGCACACCTTACCCTGTGCCCTCCCAGGAAGGCTCTTGAGCTCAGGTGTCTTCGGGTAACCTGTGGCAGGACCCTGACATTGAGAGAATGAGATTTTGATACTGAGGCTGATCCTTCAATGTGAACTGGAATTATTCCCCACTGAGCCGAACTTCTCATTTATCTTGGACGTGACAAAAATCTGCTCTGGCATATGGTTTCACCTTGGATAAGAGAAAAAAAAGTCATTTTAATTGCTAGTTAAGACTGCTGGGCTACATTAATTTGCAGGCTCTTTATTAACTGTGATCTATTTCATTTAAAGGAGTCATAACGGAGGTTTGGTGTGAACCTCCCAATGATTAAATTTCACAGGCACTGTTAGGGGACTCGAGGTCACCCTTTTGGAGACTCTGAGCCACTTATGTGTAAGAACAGAGCAGACTTGTGTAGGCAGAGTTCGCATACATAGTAGGTTTTTAATCCATGTTTTTTGAACTGTGGTATTGGTGAAGACTCTTAAGAGTCCCTTGGACTGCAAAGAGATCCAACCAGTCCATCCTAAAGGAGATCAGTCCTCGGTGTTCATTGGAAGGACTGATGCTGAAGCTGAAACTCCTATACTTTGGCCACCTGATGTGAAGAGCTGACTCATTTGAAAAGACCCCAATGCTGGAAAAAATTGAGGGCAGGAGGAGAACGACAGAGGATGAGATGGCTGGATGGCATCACTGACTCGATGGACATGGGTTTGGGTGGACTCCGGGAGTTGGTGATGGACAGGGAGGCCTGGTGTGCTGCGGTTCATGGGGTCGCAAAGAATCGGACATGACTGAGTCACTGAACTGAACTGAACTGAATCCATGTTTGGAAACTTGACAAAGAGGATGTTTGTGTGCTCTCTCTCCCTTTTCTTTCTTCCTCTTGTTGTCTCCAGTGGGGGCAGAATGTCATTTCTCCTCACTAAATCTCTCAAGTTGAAACATATACAGCAAGAGTGGCTTAAAAAATCCACTACAGGGGTTGAAAATGAGTCCATCCAGCCAATTTTCTTATTCTAGTGACTTTGATGAAGGCCAGAAGAGCAGTAGCTTCTTCAGATAGTACACCTATCACGAAATAGAGACCAAGTGATGGTGTTTAGCCAGTGGGATGTAAGTTCTATTAAGCTAAGAGTGGATCTTGATAGAAAGACTATATAATGCTAGAATCTGTGAGACCTGTGTTCTTGACGCCATGCTATGCATCCCTGAACTGTGACCTGGGGCAAGTCATTTCTCTCTCTAGAGCTCAACGGTTTCACCTGCAAGACCCAAGGCTGGAGATGAAAATCTAGTTCTGGTTCCAGAGTTCTCAGGCTCTGTCATTCCCTCTCACATCCCACTCAGGTAACAGAGCCTGGATTCTGGCTTTGGTTTTATCTCCAACTTGTGGTTTAACTCAGGTCAGATGTTCTAGGTCTTCATCTCCACGTGTCACTCTGATTTGTGAGGGGTATTCCTGGGGTTTAGCCTTTAAGAGGTTAGTTGGACACATTTTGAAGGAACCGACGGGAATCTCAGTGTGGTGTCTCTGTGTGTTGCCTGGGTTACCAGAGGCGACAGAGCACAACTTGCTCCTCCTGATGACTCAGAGATGTTAGTGGAGCAGGGACATCATGCTGACTCATTTCGATGTCTTTGTGCCCTTGGGGTTGGGGAGGTGCCTCCACCCATCACCTCAATTGAGGACGTGGAATTGTCACAGTGTTCAATGTCTCCATCTCATCTGCTTTGCTGTCAATTTCACTTCTTAAGCTGTTGGTTACCAGGAGAATGCTGGTAATGAAATTTAAAATCAATAATCTTAAACTCTACAGTAGGTTCCCATTAGTTATCTATTTTACACCCAGAACATCTAACTTAAAAGCATATATATATATATATATATATATATATATATATATAACATAACATAACTAACATATATCGATAGCATATATATCTAGCTCAGGGAACTCTATTCAGGGTTCTGTGCTGACCTAAATGGGGAGGACATCCAAAAAAGAGGCTGATATGTACATATATACATATGTATGTATGGCTGATCTGGGTTTACCTGATGGCTCAGACAGTATAGAATCTGCCTACAGTGCAGGAGACCCAGGTTCAATTCCTGGGTCAGGAAGGTCACCTGGAGAAGGGAATGGCAACCCACTCCAGTATTCTTGCCTGGAGAATCCCATGGACAGAGGAGCCTAACGGGCTACAGTCCATGGGTTCACAAAGAGTTGGACATGACAGTGACAGATTTTATTTTCTTGGGCTCCAAAATCACTGCAGACAATGACTGTGGCCATGAAATTAAAAGATGCTTGCTCTTTGGAAGGAAAATTATGACAAATCTATACACCATATTAAAAAGCAGAGACATTACTTGCTGATAAAGGGCCATATAGTCAAAGCTATGGTTTTTCCAGTAGTCATGTATGGATTTGAGAGTTGGACCATGAAGAAGGCTGAGCTCTGAAGAAGAATTGATGCTTTCTAACTGTGGTGCTGGAGAAGACTCTTGGGAGTCCCTTGGACTGCAAGGAGATCAAACCAGTCAAGCCTAAAGGAAAACAACCCTGAACATTCACTGGAAGGACTGATGTTGAAGCTGAAGCTCCAATACTTTGATCATCTGATGGGAAGAGCTGACTCATTGGAAAAGACCCTGATTCTAGAGAAGATTGAGGGCAGGAGGACAAGGGGATGACAGAGAACAAGATGGTTGGATAGTATCACTGATTCAATGGACATGAGTTTGAGCAAGCTCCAGGAGATAGTGAAGGACAGGGAAGCCTGGCGTGCTGCAGTCCATGGGTGTGCAAAGAGTTAGACACAACTTAGTGACTAAACAACAGCATGCACGCACTCATGTGTGCACAGTTCATCAAACATACCTCTGCTCCAAAGACATGGGCCTTATATGACTCCTAGATTAAAGGTAGGATGAAGGAATGTCCAGTGATAGAGAGATGATGAGAGACCATCAAGGAATGATCTCTCACATGCATTTACCAAAATTGAAAAAAAATAGCAATGGATGTCCCAGAGTAGGAGTAGAAAGAAGCAGAAGTAATGGATGAGGTTCATGCTGTGTTGAGTTAAGCACTGGACCAGGAATTGAAACACTGGGGTTCCAGGCTAGGTTTTGACACTTTCCAGCCTTGACTCATTGGTTGCTTGTTATTGTTTAGTCACTAAGTGGTGTCCAACTCTTTGTGATCCTGTGAATGGTAGCCTGCCAGGCTCCTCTGTCCATGGAATTTCCCAGCCAAGAATACTGGAGTAAGTTGCTATTTGCTTCTTCATCTTCCTGACCCAGGGGTTGAACCCATGTCTCCTGCATTGGCAGGTGAGTTCTTTACCACTGAGCCACAAGATACTAACTCTTGGGCCAGTCCCATCCATGTGGAAGCATAAGGTAGGAGCTGCCTTGAATTCATGATATTCCAACCTAAACATCAGATAGTCTTTCGAATCAAATCATGCATGAAACTCCAGCATACTTGCCAGGCAGAAGAGAAGTCACGCTGGCAAAGAGAAGGACTGAAGACCTGTCACCTCTCTAACTGACCTTCCCTGCTCCCTCCTACAGCAGCTCTGGGGCAGGAAGCCAGAGGTTCTGGAAGTTCAGTCCCTTGCCTTACTCCTTGCACATCCCCACCACTCTTGTCTAAGTGGAAGCTGGCTGGCATTTCAGGCCATCTGGTGGGTTGATTGTGGTCCACACCAGTGATTGAATCCAGCATTAGGTAAAGACGCCATACAGACTGTGGAACACTTGACTTATGCAAATACGACCTTACGCGGATTGTTCTACGAGGCCTCTAATCACATCTCAGAGATGGGGACTTTTGTCGTGCGGTGTGTGACTGATTGCTGCGAAGCCAGGAAGCTGGGCCAGCAGCTGCCACCATGAGGCGAGGGCCTTTAGACTTTGTTTTGCTGTTGTTCTGTTTTGCCTGTGGATTCTTGCTCCGGCTGCCTGGGTTATTTCAGCATCATTTGTATTATTCTCACTGTGACTGAATGCAATAGCAAGGGGTATATTAGAAAGGAAAAAATAAAGCTTTAAAGAGGCTTCAAAGGGCCAAAGCCTTTATTCCATTGTGTGTGGATTTCCTTTGGCCACTTCAACGTTGAAAAGTATTTTGCACAAAAAGTACATGCGTAAAAAAGCATATAAAGTGTTCTGCACATGGTGTAGTGCTTTAATCTCATTCCTGGAGTTAGGCAGATGGGGGCTCAGAATTTTGTCTTTTAGCTGTGTGTTGTTTTGTCAAATGGCTTAATGTCTTCCAGCCTCAGTTTTTCATCTGTAATATGGGTATGACGAAACACCAGCACCTTATAAGATTGCCCTGGAGATTAAATGAGATAATGCATATAAAGTGCTTTGCTTTCTGCCTGGCACAAAGTCCTGCTGCTGCCGCTGTTTAGTCATAAACCATGTCCGATTCTTTGAGACCCTGTGGACTGTAGCCTGCCAAGCTCCTCTGTCCATGGGATTCTCCAGGCAAGAATACTAGATCAGGTTGCCATTTCCTTCTCTAGCAGATCTTTCTGACTCAAGGATTGAACTTGTATCTCCTGCTTGGCAGGTGGATTCTTTACTACTGAACCATGTGGGAAGCCCTTACAAAGTCCTACAATTTACTATTAAATTTCACTCTTCATCCACATTATTGGTAACATTTCCATTTCATAAGTAGCTCCTACTTTGGTGTAAAGATGGATTTTCTTTTTTGAGTGCTTAAAAAGCAGAATCTAAATGGAAAATTAGCAAAAAATGTAGATGAAGGATGAAATGTAAAAAGGTATGGGGTATGTGCAAATGATAATTAAAATGAGGAATTGTAAATTGAAGCAAAAGGAAATTGCAAGATTTTTAATGCAATTCTGTGCTTAGCTGTGGGTGGTCAATAGATTTAAAATCTGTACCAATATTCAAAATGTAAAAATTAGAGTTTGGGAAGGCTAGTGTCATTTTAAAGCAGCAGAAGTTATCCCAAAATGTTATAAATAATTATAAGGAGACTGTGGCATTGCACACAGCAAACTGTTAGTGTGAATAAAATTGGGCTGTTTCAGGGTTTGATAGTAAACAGAACATTTTGAAGGTAGGAAACAATACTGTCAGTATTGAAGACCCCAAAGCTAGACATGAGTTCTCTGTCTTTTTCCTTTAAAGCTTAGTGTGTTAGCTAGAGCTAATACAAGCCCTTGCTTATCACTGAGAGCATCCGCATGTACTTGAATGCCTTGGCAAGGCTGCTCATATGTGTGTATTGGAGCCATATGTGCTTTGCAGGACAGCCCGTAATTGAAGGAGTGTGAAAGGGGGTGTGTGGGTGAGGGTCAGTGTGATCAAATGCAGGACAGGGCTCAGAGAGGCTGTCCTCATCTTTTGAGATCCTTGGCAAGAGAATAACCATCGGTCCTAATGGCTGAGTGTTGCCTGAGGCTCTCTTTCCATTAAGTGGATTTATATTTTTATTTTCCTGACTTTCAGATGCTTATGTGTACTCTCAAATGGGCCTTTTACATTCCTGTTTGGCTCATCTTTACTTGGAGTACACCTGGATACTCATGAAAGTGACCTTACTTAGATTTGCTAAAATGAAAGTTTTATTTCTTTACTTTCAGCCATAGTAACCCATGTTTGTCTGGAAGTTGGGCAGTCAAGATCTCAGAAGGAGTAAATTGGCACTTCTAGGATTGTGAAGGACAGGGAAGTCTGATGTGCTGCAGTCCATGGGGTCACAAAGAGTCGGACATGACTTAGCGACTGAACAACAACAAGTTTGGTCTCCAATCTCAACTCCATGAGCTATAGCTAGTCATACGCCTGCCTGACTCTGATCTCCTAGCATTTCAGCCCCTCTATCTTGCCCACTGCATAGAACACAGAAGGAACTCCGTACATACTTTTTGGATGAATGGAAAACAAAACAAAACAAAACAGGATGAATGTCAAATAGACATTTTTTCCCCATAAAATCAATTCATCCCTAAGTTGGAGAAGGGAATGGCAACCCACTCCAGTATTCTTGCCTGGGAAATCCCATGGACAGAAGAGCCTGGCTAGCTGCAGTCCATGGAGATGCAAAGCGTCAGACATGACTGAGCACATGTCTAAGTACTAAAGACTGAAGATAATACACATGGCCATACTTACAACAGCATTAATTTGTAGAGAGTTGACTTCAGGGCAAGGATGGTGCTAAGCTTTATATTTGTGTAATCCCCACAACCCTAGCAGGTAGGTATTCTGGTCTTCATTTTAAGATGAATAATAGTGTTTTAAAGTCTGGAGAATGTCCAGAAAGATAGCATTGTTGCAGCTGAGCCTAAGTGATGGAGAGATTACAGTGATTTGTTCAGTGTTATTCAGCTTCCTCCTTGCTCCAGAGTCTGTTGGATGGAGAATGGACCACCGTGGTCACTATCTGGGCAAGTTTTTGTCTCAGAACATTTGTCCACTGTCTTCCCACTCTGGGTGACCTGAATTATTTTAGACATTTCTATATTCTACATCACAAACCCCTAGTTAATATTTTTTTTTGCAAAGTAAATTTAGTTTACTCAGATACACTCTTGTGTCTTAGCATATTTCCTTCTTCAAGATTAACCATTTCTAGCTGATTTATTGCTGAACTTCAGTGAGTCAGCTGTTCTCATGGAGTAAGAATTTTGCCTCTTGTTCTTTGAGTAACGCCCTTGGGTGCCCTGTTGGACATAAATAGTATTCAAAATGCCTTCTGGTGTCCTGCAATGATATTTAGAGGTGGTGAGGAAAGACTATTCTAGAATAGTTTCAGTGGGAATGTCGCTTGCTTTCTCTCTTATTTTCTCTCTCTCTCTATTATTTCCTTGGAAGCACCAATGCCATTAGTAATAAAGAAAAAAATCAATCGCCTTGTAAACAGTCATGGTCAGAATAACTCTCAGGAACAATATCTCAAGAAATGCCAGTGCTTGTCAAAACACAGACTCTGCCAACGGGATGGTTAGTTCAGCCGGTTTACTCCTAAAGTATTTGAATCCACCTTACATTCTCCAGCAGTATATAAATAGACCATCTTCTCCCTGCTAATTTTAAATCAGAAATTGTTATTTGGAGTTAATTTGAAAAAATCAGCTCAAGCTTATTTGCCGTCATTAATTTCATGCAGGTTTTTTAGAGCTTTATGAAAATTGTCCTGAACTACGGGCCTGTGAAGGCAATTCACGAACAGATGTTCGGGGTAAGCGTGGAGACATTATGAGGTTTCTAGCAAATGTGTTTCAAACAGTTGGCTCAGGCACAGGCACACCTTTTAATTACACTGAACTTAGGGTAGGTCAACATCTCAAGGTTTATCTGAATCGTGCGTTACCTTGAGTGCTGTCATCGTGTGAAGGGCAGTCACTGACCTTGAAAGAAGACAGTTCATCATGAAAAGCAATTCAGCAATTGGCCGTGTCACTGAATAACTGAGGAGAGGGAGAAGAGAGAGAGGGAGAGGCCGAGAGAGGTACCCAGAGAGACAGAGACAGAGGCCATGGTTTCAAAACGTGAAATGAATGGTCCTGCGTGAGTTATCTCTGTCCTCCCCATTTCTTTCTGAGGTGGGACGGTGTGCACTGAACCATCTGTATTCTTTTCAGCTCTCCTGGGCTGCATTTATTAATTGGAGCTGCGTGGCCATGTCTTTGTTGTGTGGTGTAAACCGGCTTAGACGGGGGTGAAACTTGTCAGCACTGTGCATGGCAGACAGCAAACGGGTGTTGCGCTGGCCCAAGGCTAACGTCTTTGAGACTGCTGCTTGCATCACCTCTCAGGAGCCCGGCTATGCGTGAAAACGTAATGACTTTCCCTGATCTTTTTTTCTTTAAATCCTTAAAACCCAAATTTCCTTCTCAGTTTCTCTAGGATGAGGAAATCATCCCTATGTAGAAAGGGAATTGTCTCATGTTATTTTTTTAAGATGCAAATGATTTCTCTTTCCATCTTCCTCTCAGCGTTGTGTTCCTTGTTAAAACTGTGGATTAGGCAAATGGTCCTTAGACAACATATACCGTATGGTCTTTGGAAAGTCCCAGAATGCACTGAAGGGGCAGGCAGTGTGGGCGGTGTCACCTGCCCAGCACAGGCGTGGTCTCTGTCCCCACGTCCTGTCTCGTCTCTGCTCCTGTGTCCACTAAAAAGTGCCTGCAAGACGCCCCATCCCGACCTTACCTTTCCGACACAGCATCTGTGTAGAGAGCTTTGTAAGAATTTCTGCCAAGTAAGCCAGCGAATGTCAAGTGGTGTATGAATATGTAATAGCAGTCGTTATCAGTTGATGTCCCGTCTTGGGAAAGAATCTTTTCATTTACTGTGGAGAGAATGAGGGGCAATTTGAAATGGCCCGAGGTAAGTGGCATTTCATACCTTGCCAATCAAATTAACCTTGAACCTTTCTCTGCTACTTAGAATTCTCGCTCGTTTTCTTCTCTCTCCATCACTGAAAATGAAGATGACGTGTCTGAAACCACTCTGCTCTACAGTATTGCACTTGATCCTCGTCTCCCTCCCTGGAGAGGAGCGAGATGAACAGTTCTGGGGTGCCAATCAAACTGATTGAGACTTTAGAGTGGGGGAACCTGTCACCAAGACCCCGTCACCAAATCCAGAAGACACTGCAGTGCGTCAGCTTTACCGACTTCGCCGCAGTAATTGCTTCTCAGGTTCTCCCCTTCCCACCAGTGTTTGGTCTGCGAACGCAGCCTGATTTGAGTGAGGAAGTATGATCCCAGATCAGAGGTGCCAAATTTGAACATGCAATTGTACAGGAGCTAGACTAATTCTATAGGACCCCAGACTCTCCTGTGGAATTTGACTCTTTGATGGAGAGTAGGTCTCTGTGGAGCTCCTGCCTGATTTTCTCTCTGAGCAGACAGCTGCTGTTGTGTGCACGCACACAATAGCAGATGCTTCAGTCCCTGCCTCCTGTCAGTGTTGCTTTGTTCAGTCGCTCAGTCGTGTCCGACTCTTTGTGGCCCCATGGACTGCAGCACGCCAGGCTTCCCTGACCGTCACCATCTCCCAGAGTTTGCTCAAACTCATGTCCATTGAGTTGGTGATGCCATCCAACCATCTCATCCTCTTTTGCCCCTTCTCCTCTTGCCCTCAATCTTTTCCAGCATTAGGGTCTTTTCTGATGAGCCAACTCTTTGCATCAGGTGGCCAAAGTAGGCGCTTCAGCTTCAGCTTCAGTCCTTACTATGAATATTCAGGGTAGATTTCCTTTATGATTGACTGGTTTGATCTCCTTGCTGTCCAAGGGACTCTCAAGGGTCTTCTCCAGCACCACGATTCAAAAGCATCAATTCTTTGTGTCTCAGCCTTCTTAATGGCCCAACTCTCACATCTGTCCCTGACTAAAGGAAAAACCATAGCTTTCACTTTATGGACCTGAGCATCTAGTACCTTTTAAGTAACAATATAAGTACACTCAAACACACACATAGGAACACACATACTTTCCTTTCTTAATTTGAACTCACCAGATATAACAGGCATATCAAAACTCTACCCTCTTACAGTTAGGGAGTCTGGGATGGACAGGTACTCTCTGCTGTATTTGGAATGGATAATCAGCGAGGACCTACTGTAAGCACAGGGAACTCTGCCCAGTTTTATGTGGCAGCCTGGATGGAGGGGAGTTTGGGGGAGAGCAGATCCGTGTATATGTATGGCTGAGTCCCTTTGCTCTTCACCTCAAACTGTCACAACATGGTTTGTTAATTGGCTATATCCCAATGCAAAAGAAAAAGTTAAAAATAAATATGTGAAAGAAAAAAGAAACAGGTACTTAAAATAATAGCTAGATTTATATGCAGAGCTGGCCCTAGATAAAACTTCAGCGTATAAGAAAAAAAATTAATGTGAGTGTCTTTGACCCACGCTGCCCCCCTCCCCCACCAAAAAAACCCACAAACAAACAAGCAAAAATTCCACTGTTTTTAGAGAGGACAAGTCTTAACCCCTAAATAGTCCTCCTGCTTATTTGGATGACGGCTTTAATCCCAGTCTTCCTCTCCACTTCCCACCCCCATTCCTTTATGTTCTTACCTGGATGGCCCACCGCTCCACCACGGTGTCTCTGCCATTATCCAGTCTCAGTAGATAACCAGTGTCAACAGGATCCACTCTCCCGCTGCCCATTCTTTTGTCTTAGACTCATCCTCCTCCTCTCCGTGGAAATGACTCCTTCCTTCTTTTGAAACTTGATAACACTTTGTTCTATTTCATGGCGATTGTTGCATCCTATTCTTTGCTACACTTCTGTGGTAGATCTACATTTTAAGATCTGTGCAGGCAAGAACTGTCTTTGGTTATTCGTGTTTCCCACATGGTGGGAGAAGGATTTAAGAAGGCTTTCAGGAGTTTATAGGAAAAGAACAGAAATTAGAAACGGATGAGAAAAACGAAGCCAAGGGATCTTCTCTGTAACCTGACAGTATCTAGCAAAGAGTCCTTGGAGCAGAGGGGCGGGGGTGTTGTGAGTTCCCCAGATGAAGGTACTCTCTAAGCCTCTGTGACCAAGGGCAGTGAAGCCACAGGCCGGCAGCCAGCATGTTCTCAAGCAGACCAGGGTTTGGGTGGTATGTGTTGTCACTGTTGATCTCTATTCCATCCAAGTTACAGCTATTTCTGAGCAAATCAATGTAATAAGCATTAAATAATGTAATTTTACCTCCAGGATCTGCCTCCAACCAGGTAGAATGAAGTGGGGATCAGTAAGATCAAGTAAGTGAGTGAGTCTTGACCTTGGTGTCAAGGATAAGTGATACATTGGTTGGCAAACAAGAGCTGATTCTTGTTTGGGGAAGATTTGGGCAAATCCTTAAAGGCAGCACCAAAATGTTGAGTGTGTGTGTGTTGTGTTTCAGTTGGATTGGAAAGTTCAGACTGAAGGCTGGTTTCTTCCTGGTTTCTTCTCGCTGAGACTGAGGAATATCTGAATGAAGAAGGTAGATGAGATAGTTCTAAGAGTATCCATGTATTTATTATGTCATTATTCTTTCCCTCTAAATACTAATCCAGTCCATCCTAAAGGAAAGCAGTCCTGAATATTCACTGGAAGGACAGATGCTGAAGCTGAAACTCCAATACTTTGGCTACCTGATGTGAAGAACTGACTCCTTAGAAAAGACCCTGATGCTGGGAAAGATTGAAGGCAGGAGGAGAAGGGGGCGTCAGAGGATGAGATGGTTGGATGGCCTCACTGACTCAATGGACATGAGTTTGAGCAAGCTCTGGATGTTGGTGATGGACAGGGCAGCCTGGCATGCTCCAGCCCACGGGGTCACAAAGAGTTGGGCACGACTGGGCGACTGAACTGAAACACTAATCCACTAAAATTTAGGGTCACATAATTTCTAAACTAGTACATTATTAAAGTATTATTTATTAAAAATATTTATCTATCTGTTTGGCTGTGTCGGGTCTTCATTATGTCGTGCCGAGTGGACTCTTAACTGTGGCTTGCAGGCTTCGCTCCTCCATGGCGTGTAGGATCTTAGGTCCCTGACCAGGGACTGAACCCATGTTCCCTGAATTGCAAGGTGGTTTCTTAGCACTAGACCACCAGGGGAGCCCCTAAACTAGTACATTTTTGCGAGTGAAAGGTGCTCTTGCTATTGTCTGGGGCTGCAGCCAGGACATCCAGAGACCTTCTGATAGGGACTGATCTGTATGGGCAACAATCAACAGGCTGTTGTGATCCTGAATTTTCTCTTATACTGGAAGCATTTTAGGTTTATCTTTTTGGAAATGTCTGATCGATAAAAACCCCATAGCCTCTTAGGACCATATCCAGCTGATTTCTTTTATTCTGCACATTAGGTACATGCAGTTGCTTTCATATAGTGTCTTCCTAAGCCCACAGGTATGTTGAATCACCTTACTGAGTTCTAACAGATTTCCTGTGTGGCTTGATGGATGTTTCCTATCCATCTTGACTCCCCTCTAAGTAATAGTTGTTTGATTGTTTTTCTGTTGTCCTAGTTCCTTGCATTTCTGTTTCAGGGAAGTTGTCGATGAGCATTGCTTTAATCTGTGGCTGTGCTGTTGATGACTTGCCTCAATCAGTTAAAATTCAGGAGGGCTTGAGGTGAAGTTGATTAAACCAACCGAGAGCCCAGACAGGGGAAGAGCTTATTGTCACCACCTGTAAGGAAAATTAATAACCGTCGTGCATGAGAGCCTGTTAGTTTGGTTCGCTTAGAATATGCTTCTGTAAGAGTAACAACTTGAATGGCAGGGATGGCTAATGAAAAGGAAGCAAAGTTTTCTCCAAAAGCTTTGTTCAGAGTGACAAAGAGAAATATGGAGTTATTTATCTGGAAAATCCAGGCTGAAAACTTTTACTACCAAGGACGAAAATTATACTGTCTTGAATCACCCATATTGATGACTAACATTGATTAAATTCCTTGAATTATTGCCTAAATCTTTATTTCATTTATCTTGTGTAAAAAATAATGCAGAAGGGCTCTCTAATGCTTGGCAGCGTGAATAATGCTTCTCAAAGGGCTTCCAGTCTCTTAAAAAATTTTACCCCCATTTTGGAAGCAGAGACTGGGAATAGTAGAAGTCAAAAATCTAAGGATGCAGTTTAGAAACTAGGAGTATTTTTTTTTCTTCCAGTTCTAATGATGTAGATGAACCTGGAACTTATACAGAGTGAAGTAAGTCAGAAAAAGAAAAACAAGCATTGTATATTAACTCATGTATATGGGATCTAGTGAGATGGTACTCATCTCAGGACAGCAGTGGAGGCACAGACATAGTGAACAGACATGTGGACATGGTGAGGGAGGAGAGGGTTGGACGAATGGAGACAGCAGCATGGAAACAATATTCACTACCATGTGTAAAGCAGATAGCTAGTGCGGGTTTGCTGAGACCCAGGGAACTCAAGCCAGGGCTCTGTGACAGCGTGGAGGGCTGGGATGGGATGGAAGGTGGCTGGGAGCTTCAGGAGGGAGGGGACCTATATGGGCCTGTGGTTGATTCATGCTGATGTAAGGCAGAAATCAACACAATGTTGTAAAGCAATTATCCTCTAATTAAAAATGAATAAATATTAAAAAAGAATATGACAAAAAACCCCTTATATGAACTTTGAACTGGAAAACCGTTCTCTTAACATTTGCGAGCAAGCTGAGAACAACTGAAGCTCAAGAACGCTGTGGTTTTGTTGTGACCATTGCTTAGGAGAGGGGAACCAGAGTTGGTGTCTTATACGTCAAGAATGGATAATTAAGTCCACACGTAATAGGATAGTAGTTGTTTTACAGTATATAATAAACTGTCAATGGATACTGATTTGCTATAAAAACAATTATCCCTGGACAAAATGTCTCCGTAGGTTTATTGTGGCTGCTTCAGATCAAGGATCAAATCTGGTTGCATAAGAGGCAGGTATGGTTTGCCTGCTTAGACTGCTGTCGTCTGAATCTGAGCTTCCCTGGCTGGTGAATGCTCGTTGCTACTAGACACTATATTTGTGTGTTAGTCACGCAGTTGTGTCTGACTCTCTGCGACCCCACGGACTGTAGCCTGCCAGGCTCCTCTGTCCATGGGATTCTCCAGGCAAGAATGCTGGGGTGGGCTGCCATGCCCTCCTCCAGGGGATCTTCCTGACCCAGGGGTCGAACCCAGGTCTCCTGCACTGCAGGCAGATTCTCTACTATCTGAGTCTCCAGGGAAGCCCTAGACACTACAGAAACAGGTCTAAGAAAGCAGAGAGATGGCCTCTGATAGCACGCCCTCTTACCAGCAGCAAAAACCAGGACTGGCAGGAAGACTCCTTCCCTTTGTGTAATTATGTTGACGGAGCTCCAGCAAAGCAGGGTGATTTTTGTGCTTTCGTTTTTAAAAGCTGAATGCTCTGAATGCTTCATGCTCAGCTCATAATCCGTTTTCACATTTCTCATTGCTCAGAGGAAATGGGAAGCCTGGATTTTAGATACAAAAAAATCAGAAGTGGTTATTCACTTTTCATATGTTGCTGTTGATGCTTAGTTAATCTTGGGCGAAGTCAGTGAAAGACCACAGTGAGGAGGGTGGAAGTGGCCTGGGGGGTGATGTCAGTGCTTAAACAATGTGGAAGAGAAAAGCTTCTGTCTTCAGTTGGCAAGGACTATGTTATTTGGGTAGGACCACGGTCATCTCTCAGTTGATTCCCATGCCTGCAGTTGCATCCTGTATCAGTTTTGGTCAAGGACTAACATCAGCATGATGGTTTTCATTCCACTTACCTGATCTTCTAGGTAAAGCTGATTATGTTGATTATTTTTTTCTGAGCGTTTTTCTTCTTTTCTAAGAGTTATGAAGGAATTAAGTACTTCTTATATTGTGTTTTGCTTCTTCAGTTGTACATAACTCCTTACCAAAAATCACAATAAACACAAATAGATTTCAAGCAAGGAGAGACTTGAGTTTAGAATCTGGCTACTTATTCTCTTGACAAATATTTCCCACATCCTCTTTTATGCCCTGACTCCTGTAATGAGAAATGAGGGGAAGTTTGGAAATTTTCTCAAGGAGCTTAACCTCTAATAAGGGAGAAAACTGTGCAAATCATAAATGTCATTATAATGTACTGTGCATAGTCGCTCAGTTGTATCTGACTCTTTGTGATCCCATGGACTATATGGCCTGCCAGGCTCCTCTGTCCATGGGATTTTCCAGGCAACAGTACTGGAGTGGGTTGCCATTTGCTCCTCCATATGATCTTCCCAACCCAGGGATAAACCCATGTCTCCTGTGTCTCTTGCATTGCAGCAGATTCCTTACCTGCTGAGCCATCAGGGAAACCATCATAATAGAGGTATGAAGTTTCATAGGAGAGGTGAGATTCAGCCAGATATGATTTTTAGTTACTATTTCTATCCAGGTAGTCTAGGAGAGATCTGTGGAAGAAGGATCATTTAATCTGGGTCTTGAAATGCGTTTAGAATTGAGACATTTGGAAATGGGTCAGTTATCTAATGGTTATCTGTTGTTTGTTTCTATTATTAGTTATCTAGTATCTGCATAGCAAATTAATCTAAAAATAAAGTGGTTTAAAACAGCAAACATTGTTTATTTCCCAAAGCTTCTGTGGGTCAGGAATTGGGATCAACTTTGGAGGTTCTGTTCAGTGTCATAAATACATAATACATAAATACAAATCCTCCTGAGGCTATAGCCAGTCTGAAGGCCTGACGGAAGCAGGAGGGTCTGCTGCCAAGATGGTTCATTCTCATGGCAGTTGACAGGAGGCCTCAGTTCCTCTCAGTGGGCCTGTCCAACCGGACTGCCTGGCGGTCCTCATGACATGGCACCTGGCTTCCCCAGAGACAGTAATCTGAGAGAGGGAGGGGGTGGTGGAAATGAGAACCATATGCAGAGGTGGTGGTGGTTTTTTTTATGACCCAGTTTTGAGTCCTTATGATCATTTCTGCTTCATTCTGTTTGTTAGAAATGAGCCACTATGTCCATCTCACATTCAAAAGGAGGAAAATCAGGTTCTACCTCACAAAGGGAGAACCACTGAAGAGCTTGTGGGAATATTCTAAAACGTTTCCCATGGAGTTGGGAAGATGAGAGGATACATCCAGTGTCGAGAAGGGGCAGGTCACGGCAGAGATCAATAGTTGGTACTTGGACCTGTGTGCAGGAAACTTGAGATAACCCCCTTTGGAGAGCTTTCAACTAAGATGATAAGGTGAAATTAGACAGGAAATATAGAGGGAAGTGAAGCAGGAGGGAAGGGGGCAGGGCACAACCTTTAAAAGAATGACATAGCTCTAAGATGTGATGAAGACTGGCTAGAACCAACTGGGTCCAAGATGGCGGAAGATTAGACTTCTGGTGGACCTTGAACCTCATCATATGCTTATTATAACACACTAGCATCTAACTGATACACCCACCAGGGACACAGCTCTGAGGCTAACCATAAAAAGCCAAAACGTGGGTAGTGGCCCAATTTCTGGAAATCTCTGCCCCTTCCTCAAAATAGTTGGAGTAATCCTCCCACTCATTAGCCTATGAAATTACCCAATTCATAAAAACTAACCACACCATATTTTGAGGCCTATCCCCCTTCTCTATTTCAGCTTCTGCAACGGCCCACGCTCTGCATGTGAAGTGTCCTTCTCTCTATATAAACCCATTTCTTACCTATCACTTTGTCTCTGACTTCTTCTTGTGACAAAGTAAGAACCTCAAATTCACCAGCAACAGAAGGAATTTAGATACTATTGGACAGGGCTGGGAATCATGGAAAGCTTTTGAGCAGGGCAGAGGTATAATTACAGCTGCATTTGTATGGGGATTAGTCTGGCAACAGTAAGAGTGAAGGTTGGGAGTGGGGACACAATGAAAGAGGGGACCAGTTCAGAGGCCAAGACCATTCTGGTCTTGCAGGGGTTTGGTCTTGCAGGGGGTGGTTGGAGCATGGTTCCAAAAAAAATGCAGCTCTCCTTTGAGACTCTACAAAGTGCAAATATCTATGAAGATAAACATTTTTACGTATCTGATCCAATCGTTAATGGAATCTGCCTGTGTTTTAGATGCTGCTCCTCACGGAGCTTTTAATGGGTTAGTGAATTGAGTTGTAAGCTTGATGCATGGCCGTAGTTCCTTCTGTGTTGACTGAGTGCAGTTTGTCTCTAGGCTGGCAATTGCACCTAGTACCACAGGGTGTATTCCTAATTGAGTCTGTCTCTTAACTGTGGGAAGAGCCTGATGTTCTTGCTAGACTAAAACCATCCGAAATTCAGCTCACGGAATGTATGAATCAGGATTCCTTGGCAAAATTGCTACCCTCTTCTCCCTTAGTTATCAGCGTCTCCATTACCAAGACTTCTATTATTCTTCCTCAAGCACTTAGCGTGTTCATTTGATCAACTTGTATATTCACGAACTTCATTTGCAATATAGAAACATTCTGGGTTTCTTGATGATGTCCATCCTCATTGAATAGACAACCCAGAGCACTCAAAAGGCAGGCATACAGCCAGAGTTGGAATTCCAATACTGCTGCTTTGACTTTCCTCATTGTTCTTTAGGAAATCCAATAATTCCAGACTGTAGGAATCTTTTATTTTCTCTGTTTCTGGGTTCGTCTGAATTTATGTGTCCCTCATAGTTTATCATTTAATCATTTTCCTAATTCTTGATTGAGCATTCATTCATTTTCTCATTAACTTGACAGCCAACTTACAGAATGTACGAACCAGGATTTTGTGCATTTTTAAATTGGGCATGAGGGGGTGGGATTGAGCCCAATATCCTGTGGGTGTTTACTAAAGTCTTAATTGAAAAATACTGCTTAGATGAAACTGGTCCCATTTATTTGATCTTCTCAACACATACATCGTCCACACAAGTAATTTATCCTCTTCCTTTGTACCTTCAAATCCCAGTTGCAGTTTAAAGCAAGGGTTGTGATTTATAGCATCTTCCCACCCCCTCCTTATCTGGCTGCCTTTTTGACCCTGTGTAATGACTAGATGAAAACTTGAAGTGATCTCAGATTTCCCCAGTGTCCACTTGTATGTGGATTAATCTCAATGGTGATAACGTGCTGTTTTGTAAATATCTGTGACTCTGAATATTTGGTTGGTCCTCTGCACTGTTAATTGTTAATGTTACCCAGGAGGTGTGTGTTTGTGCTCAGTTGTGTCTGACTCTTTGCGACCCCGTGGACTGTAGCCCGTCAGGCTCCTCTGTCCGTGGGATTCTCCAGGCAGGAACACTGGAGTGGGCAGTCATTTCCTCCTCCAGGGATCTTCCTGACCCAGGGATCAAACCCGTGTTTCTTACAGCTTATGCATTGGCAAGCAGGTTCTCTACCACTGTGCCACCTGCATGCAATGTAACTCATTGTCCATTAAATAGAGTTTCCAATAATAAGTGGCTTTTAGGGTATGTACCATGGTTTGGCAATGGAACAAAACCCCCTTTTCATACTGCTTTTTGTAATTGCTTATCACCAGTGGAGTATTCTCAAGCCTCAGGATATCTTTCAGCTCCTGGAATATCAGGAAATACCAACTGGAGGTGAGAAGATTAAGATCTAGGCACATCTTTCCCCCTAGGTTGTACACTTGTAGGAAACCATGAATAACAGTTATATTATGAGGAAAGTAGAGTCTCTTAGCACAACCCTCTCACTTACATGTGAAAAGAACTGTGTTGCAGAGATGTGGAGTGGTTTCTCAAGGATTCCAAGTCTTAGTAGATTATCCATGACTTAAACCTAGTTTTCTGGGTCTTATGTTCTCTCTAATAAAAACAAACAAGTGAAAGAACCTCTCACGTCTCAAAAAATCCCTCCAATGCCATTTTCTGTGAATCCAACACCAATTGAAACCAAGATGAGAAACCCTCCCTTGCTAATTTCTTCTACTTCTCTTTTGGAGAGTTGCTTTTATCTTTCAAGCCATCAGCTTCCATTGACGTGGTAGACAGGTGTCCTCTTTCACCTCCACACTTCAAGTCATGAATATCAATTACCATTTACTAAGTAACCCTACTCATCAGGAATTGTCTACATGAATACAGTGTGGAGTAATGAACAAAAGGACCTAACTTAGTGTCAGAAACATGGACATTTCTTTAGCTGTTCCCTTCTCCAGAGGATCTTCCCAACCCAGGGATTCAACCTAGGTCTCCTGCATTGCATGTGGATCCTTCACCAGCTGAGCTACCAGGGAAGCCCCAGGTATAAACATGAAATATATTTCAAAATGTGAGTGTTTTGGAGTGTGTTGATGTCATATCAAAGCCCTTTAAAGTATTTAGTACTAGAGGTAGTATAAAAACTTTAACAGATAATCTGGACTTTCTGAGTGTTCTCTAAGAAGGAAGAGGACAATGAAGAGGAGGAAGAAGGACTGTAAGAGAAGTAGAAGGAGGAAGAAGCGGAGAAGGAGAAGGAGGAGCAGAAGGAGATGGACGAGGAGGAGGAGGAGGAAGGAAGGAGAGAGAGGGAGGGGAGGGACAGGGCAGGGAGGAGGGGAGCCGCTTGGATGAGGCAGGGTGGGCAGGAACCACTTTTCTATATACGGAGCCACAAGTAGATGAGCATATCATTAGTGTCTTCAGAGTCCATTATAAATAAGATAATTCATGAGCCCCGATTGTGTCTTAGGCTAAGACATTACTGTTTCATCATGGATTGTGTGGAGATCACAGCGGTGGGAAGTTGGAGTGAACACATTTGAGAAGGTGGGCAGAAGATTGGCACATAGAGCATTGGGGATGGCTATGCTGGTTGGTAGCTGAGAATAGATTCCTGAAATGGAAGTTAGACAGCTATTCTCTGAGGAGACAATCACAAGGTACACAGTGTCAGTGGCAGACCCAAGACAGGTTCCCCAGTGTTAATGGAGGGCACACAACAGTTAATGGCTGTGCAAAATAGACTGTGGGTAAAGTCACAGTTCCTAGGGTTTGACAAGAAATGACAAGGCCAAGTAGTCACTAATTCACCTCTCTCATATCTAAAACAGTGCCTGGCACATAGCAAGTACTCCATAAATACATAAAGAATACATAGAATTTGTTGTAGTGTCATGGAAAGCCAGAGAGATCTGATGATATTTTGGAAAAAGGAGAGAAAACTTCTCAAATAGGAGTTATATACATCTGTTCAAAAGAAAATGATGTACAAAGTCAAGCATGTGTGCATGCTAAGTCCCTCAGTCATGTCTGACTCCGTGCAGACCTGTGGACAGTAGCCTGCCAGGCTCCGCTGTCCATGGGATTCTCCAGGCAAGAGTAATAGAGTGGATTGCCATGCTCTTCTCCAGGGGATCTTCTCGACCCAGGGATTGAACCCAAGTCTCCTGTGGCTCCTGCATTGCAGGTGGATTCTTTACCACTGACCCACAAGGGAAGAAGCTTCACAGAGTCAAGAGAGTCTTAATTTGAAGGTTGCTGAGATGATGGGTTTAACTGTATTTACCCCAGATCCCTAGGTATTTAAGGGCAACAACCTGGAGGTGGAATAGAAAATACCTGGGGATCTGAGAAGTGACACGCCCTCAAACAGTCCTGTTTCCTTCTCAAGTCGGTTCTGAAACCCATTTAGCTACCTTGACATTTTTACGTTTGAGCAGAGTCTCAGAGCCAAAGACCTTGAGGTCTTTCGAAAGTTCATTTCCTGAGATGCGGTAACCTCCAGCACAGGGATCACATTCCAAGAAATGCTTAATATTTAACATGCTGCTGATTTCCTTAATCATCTTTCAATATCAGACGCCTGTGCAGATAAGCCTTTTTAGCCTATGACAGGCGATCCTGTTTAATCCAATCACAAAACATCCATCTCTGATGATGTTGTCCTCGGTGCTGATTCAGGATCTTTCACCAAATTCAAGTGTCCTGTCCGTTGCCCAGGAAGGGAGTTGGGAGAAGATTCCAAGGTGAATATTGATGTGCTATCTCCTCCTGAGATTCTGAGATTCAGTCTCTGAGAGAATGGCTGTGGGTTGTGTCCTGTGGTTGGTTATATAATGCAGATATTTTCAGCCTCTTTAAAAAAAGCTCAAAAAGCATTCTAATTAAAATTTTTTTTTCTATGTCGTGCAAACCAATACCACTGCTCTATCGCTGAGCCTTATCCTGTGGCTACGTCTGTCCCTTGGGGGTGGGGATGGGGGACAGGTTCAGGGATATGGTGGAGTTCAATTTCTGTTGTCCACAATACTCATTCAAAAAAAGTGCTTTTAACATTTTGTCATGTCCATTTTTATGCAACTATACAGAAGCACTGAAATGCTTGTGTCAAATTCTCCATATCAGACTGTTCTGTCTCTAGATACTCTGTCCTTGGGATTTTCGAGGCAAGGATACTGAAGTGGGTTACCATTTCCTTCTCAGGAGGATCTTCCTGACCCAGGGATCGAACCTGGGTCTCCTGCACTGCAGGCAGATTCTTTACTGATTGAACTACCAGGGAAGCCCCCAAAAGAAAGACACTAGAAAAGATCCTCTTACCCTCTTTAGGACATGAAAGTTTTTAGGACCAGTCCCTACTTTTACTCTTCTATAGGGTCTGTAGATTATTTTGATCCAGAACTCTTATTCTTGCTAGAGCTGACTTGATTGCCAGAATGTCCCGTGCTACTTGGTCATCAGGCTTGAGCTGGGTTGCTTTCCCTGGTATGCAGTATAGGACACTCCAGCATCACGTTCTCCATTGAATTGATGAGTCAGCTGCAAGAGAAATGAGGCACGCTCTGTTAGCAGCAAAGGTGCTTGTCTTCCGGTGTCTTACTGGGACTGGGCGATCAAGTGAGCGTAAGGACCTCCAGAGTACCAAAAGCGTGAAGTAAATCAGAAGGAACAAAACACATATCATATATGAACCTCTATATGTGGAATCTGGAAAAATGATATAGATGAACTCGTCTGCCAAGCAGAAATAGAGACATAGATGTGGGGGACAAATGGAAACCAAAGGGAGGATAGGATGAATTGGGAGATTGGGATTGATACTATGTATGAAATAGATAACTGATGCCAACACCCTGAATAGCACAGGGAACTCTACTTAATGCTCTATGATGACGTGAGCGGGAAGGGAATACTCAGAAGAGGGGATATACATGTTCATGTGGCTGACGCACTTCTGAACAGCATGAACTAACCCAACATTGTAAAGCAACTATATGCCGATAAGAAGACAACAGCAGTGTCTGACACGACTGCATACTGGGTGATGCTTCTCCCGCTATGATCTCATTTAATGTGGATGGAGTGACTGTAGTGAGGATAAACAGATTTTGCCACTCAAATGTCTGTATCTGTTAAATGATGCCAATCAACAAGTTTTTATTTGTTAATGAGACAGTGTATATCTGATACATACTAAATGATAATCACAACAGTTAGAGTGTTTCGCTGTCATGCAGAAATGTCAGAGGCGTTGCCAAGGCCTGGATGCATATACCTATTCCTTTGCTTCAAGTCTTCAAGGGCAGAAGAACAGATAAGTGAGTTGGAACACAGAATGGTGGCAATAACTGCTGTGGAGCAGAATAAAGAAAAAAGAATGAAATAGACCATCGCAGAGACTTCTGGGACAACATTAACCACACCGTTGTTTGAATTATAGGGGTCCCAGAAGAACATGAGGAAGAGAAACGGTCTGAGAGACTATTACAAGAGATTATAGTTGAAAATTTCCCTAACTTGGGAAAGGAAATAGCCACTCAAGTTGAGGAAGCACAGACAGTCCCATACAGGACAAACCCAAGGAGAAACACACTGAGACATAATAATCACACTGAGAAAAACTAAATTCAAAGAAAAAAATATTAAACACAGCAAGGGAAAAGCAACAAATAACATACAAGGGAATTCCCATAGGGTTATCAGCTGATTTTCAGCAGAAGCTCTGCAGGCCCGAAGAGAGTGGCAGGATATATTTAAAGTGATGAAAGGGAAAACATATATGTCTTTTATTGTCTTTTTCTGAGGTTTTGATTTTTTGGTAGGTTTTGGACTAAACTACATAATCTGCATGAATATAAATCCATAGTTAATTCAAACAGGCTAAGAAATCCTGCCAGATGGAAACGTACAATTTTTAAATGTGTGTTAAAAAAAGATTGCTTTCTGTTGTCTTTTCAAGGAGTTTCATAAAGAGCATATATACTACTTTGGAGTGGATTTGCTAACTTTCCTTCTCCTTAAGAAGGCAAAATGCCTTGCATGGTATTAGGCTTTTCTTATCTTGAACCGACAGTGCCCTGAATAGATGCATGATGACTCTAAAAAGCCAATTATCACAGGAGAGAAGGGCCACAGATCAATATTCTAAAACCAAAGTTACTATTTTTGAGGACTTGTTCTCCAGCATTTAGTTGGTCCACAAAAGAGAATCCCACAAGCATTTCACACACTGGAGGGTTCGCTTTACAACTTGTGTGGGAAGGAGGCTGCTTCCCATTGCCCTGGGCAGAGTGGTACAGGGTGAGCTGTTGACATCTTTCTTTGCGCAGGTACCTTATGTTTACATCCACTTTCAAAGTTTTCTAGGCTGAAATGTGAGCATAAGAGAGGGTAGAGTGTTGGGTTTGGGGACAGTCATTTATTCTTGTGATTCATGTGGTTTAGTCACTGTCATGCTGACTGTTTGTGGCCCACCAGGCTCCTCTGTCCATGGGATTTTCCAGGCAAGAATACTGGAGTGGGGTGCCATTTCCTTCTCGAGGGGAACTTCCCGACCCAGGGATCAAACCTGGGTCTCCTGCATTGCAGGCAGCCTCCTGCATTGCAGGTGAATACTTTGCCGACTCAGCCACCTTGAAGGAGACTCTTGGTTCTGTCTTGGCTCCTCTGCTCAGAGAGGAGCGATCATTTCCCGTTAAGCATGAATGCTCACTAAGCCCCACAGATTTCAGAAGAGCTACCAGCTTTACCCTTGGCTTGATGGGTGCAGTGTACAGGTTTGTGCCTAATGAACAACATTGTTTGGAATGGGAAAAACCTGCCCTCCTCCACCATTCTTGAGTTCCTGTGGCTAGACCACTAGTGAAATTAACACAGGACAGTATAACAAGAAAACGAAACACATTTTAATTTGGGGGCGTGGAACTTTCATAGAAATGGGGCCTAAGAAGTGGCCAAAGCAGGTAACTTGTATAGTTTTTAGACAAAGAATCAAAACATTTGTGAAAAATTGACAAGACCAAGAACTTAGGCTTTGGGTACTTTAGTAGTGAAGACTAAACAATTTGGGGGCTTGGGGGAGCCAGTTAAAGGAGAAATGAAGTTTGTTTATACAAGCTTCTCTACCCCAAATTACCAACTGGATGGTAGGTGTCCTTTCCTCTCCAGATTCAGGGCGGGGGCTTTTCCCAGGGGACCCTTATTTCCTGGTTTCAGAGAGACAGAGAGGAGTGTCAAAGTGTTCCTCTTGTGTTGGCCCTTTCTTGAGTCATTTTATTTTTTTTTAACTTTTAAAAAATGTATTTATTGAATCCTGGAGATGTACTAGACTTTGTCCATGATGTAAAAATATATCCACTGCTATGTGGTATTACCATTCTAAGGCAGTGACATAAGATTATCATGTAATAAAATTATTACATCATTTACTAAGCAACTACTCTTTATATACAACATACCTAAATTGAAATCAACCTACATGCTCAGAAGATGAGTGTTCCTGTTAGTTGACTTTTTAAAACTACTTGATGCATCTTTTTTCTTTTTAAAAAAAGATTATTTATTTTTAATTGTAGGATAATTGCTTTACAATATTATGTTGGTTTCTGCTGTACATCAACACGAATCAGTCATAGGTATACACACGTCCCTTGCCTCTAGAACCTCCCTCCCACCTCCCACCCCATCCCACCCCTGTAGTTGTCACAGAATCACTTTAATTCCAAGTAATCAACATGCCACTTTGGGGCAGCCTGCCTTGGACCCCAGTAATGCTGACTGCTTTGATATAGGCATCATACAGTATTTCTTTTTAGAAACTCAATTGGGGGGTGGTTATTGAAGACTGTGCAGTCCATTTGTTCTTTCTGAAATTCTAAAATCTGCCAGGCTAAGTCATATTGGCAGAGAGCTGGATGCTCAGACCTCCTGTACTGACCATCTGTGAAACTGCTTTACTATAATTTTGGTTTGAGAATCTTAGCCTACGATGATAACCAATGTAAAAAAGAGCTGTTTGAAACATACAGTTAGGACAACTGTAAGAATGGAGTTGAATGTTTAACACTGCACAGAACCTTTTCCATGCCTTCCATGGTCTTCCCAGATCCCACGTCAAAGTTGTTCCCTAATTTCTCAGGAAACTGAACAGATTCTAGGCTGCAATCTGCCTTCAACCAAATACCTGCAGTTCTCCATTTCTATTAATTAAAAAATTATTTTTCTCTCTTCCATTATATTTTTTAAAAAGATTTTTGTTGTTGTGGACCATTTTTAAAGTTTTTATTGAATTTGTTACAATATTGCTTCTGTTTTATGTTTTGACTTTTTGGCCACGAGGCATGTGAGGTCTTATCTCCCTGACCAGGGATGGACCAGGGTCCAATGCTCCCTCTGCATTGGAAAGTGATATTTTAACCACTGAACCGCCACCAGGGAAGGCCCTTCATTACTTACTGATGTGGATTTCCCCTCCCATTTTGTTGTTTTACATGAGAGGTAAAGGAATAATTTGTTTCTTTATCTCACTTGTAAGATTCAGACAAAAAAGGTTGTATTTCCTCAGTTATCATTAAAAATATCTTGCCTCAATTGCTAAATTAAATTGTCTTTTCATTGATGTTTTAATGTTCATTTCTTTGATTTATTACTGAGGTTAATTTTTTCAAATATTTATAAATGATTCTATGTCCTCATTGGGCTTCTCAGGTGGTGCAGTGGTGAAGAATCTGCCAGCCAATGCAGGGGACTCAAAAAGACGAGAGTTCAATCCCTGGGTGGGGAGGATCCCCTGGAGGAGGGCATGGAAACCCACTCCGGTATTCTTGCCTGGAAAATTCCTTGAACAGAGGAGCACGGTGGGCTGCAGTCCATGGGTTGCAAAGAGTCTGACATGATTGATCACACATGCACACATGTGTCCTCACTGGTGAATATCATGTTCCTGTACCATCTATCTAATGAGTCTTTGTGTCTTATCGTATAACATAACCTCATCATATATCAAGGAGCTATATCCTTGGTGTATTGTAATAATATATATTTTTTACCTTGTTGCTTATCATCTGATAAGCCTGTGTTTTGAAAAATAGAAGGTTTACATTTTCATGCAATCAAGTCAGTTTATCTTTTCCTTTGTGATTTCTTCCATTTCTTTTATGCTAGTTGTGTTTCCATGCAAATTAATAAAAAATTTACTCCTTGGGGGTTTGGACATGGTGGTATATAATTTTTGCTAGGTTGTTTCCATAAACAGACTTAGTATTATGCATAGGGAACAAGAACTGCACAATAAATATTTGTCGATGTGTTGATAAGTTTTACTCGATTAATCTATGGAGTTTACATTTCCTGCAAAGTTACATGGTGAATTTTTAACAGAAACACACAAGGTTCATTTGCATTAGCATTTCCTTTTGGACACTTACAAAGAATTTAAATAGAGTTATGCTTTTGGGCAATGTGAGCAGAAAAATGTTGCCTTATCAATATTCTTGGTTGAAGAGAGGGAGAACTTTTTATCATATCTTTCAATTTGCCTGACTTACCAAAAATCACATCTCCCTTGCACTGAGATTCTTGATTCCAGCTTTAGTACATGAAGCACCCAGAAAAGAGATAAGATTGAATTGTAACATGATTTCCCATCTAGCGAGTAGCTTTCTATCAATTTTTTGTGCGTGACCGTGAGATTGTTTAGCCAGTTAGTATGACATTTGTGTTCTCAGAAGACTAACTCCCTGTGAGGAGAGGAATCTGAAGTTAGACAGAAGACTCCAGTCTTAACAGAATTATGGTTCCCTGAGTGGGAGAAGGGGGCAGGGCTAGAAGGAACCCAGTGCTAAGAATCCAGAGGTAAAGAAGGAAAACAATGTATTTTGCAATGAAAAGCAATCACATCATTGTCCTTTTTCCTCACTTAAATCTACTAGTGAGAAGTGAAGAAATGGCAGTTTTGCAGAAGTCAAGGTCACTACTTTTTGCCACATCTTAATAAGGACTTCCCTGGTGGTTCGGACAATAAAGCGTCTGCCTGCAAGCGGAGGCCCCGGGTTCGATCCCTGGGTCAGGAGGATCCTCTGGAGAAGAAAATGGCAAGCCACTCTAGTACTCTTGCCTGGAAAATCCCATGGACGGAGAAGCATGGTAGGCTACAGTCCATGGGGTCGCAAAGAGTCGGAGACGACTGAGCGACTTCACTCTCACTTTCACACTCTCTCTAATGTGTGTAGGCAGAGCCACCTGACTTACATATTTTGATAAATTTAAATAGACCGCAAAGTCAGAACATCATTTCAGGATGTCCCTGGACGTCCAGTGTTAAGACTTCGCCTTCCAATGCAGGGGGTCTGGGTTCAATCCCTGGTCAGGGAGCTAAAACCCTACATGCCTCATGGGCAGAAAATCAAAACACAGAACAGAAGCAATACTGTAACAAGTTCAATAAGGACTTTGAAAGTAGCCTGCATTAAAAATCATACATCCTTTCTCCTACTACTGATTAGTAGATCCTAATAATCTTTTTGTGTTGGAGAAGACTCTTGAGAGTCCCTGGACTGCAAGGAGATCCAACCAGTCTATGCTAAATGAGATCAGTCCTGGGTGTTCATTGGAGGGACTGATGCTGAAGCTAAAACTCCAGTACTTTGGCCACCTGATGCGAAGAACTGACTCATTGGAAAAGACCCTGATGCTGGGAAAGATTGAGGGCAGGAGGAGAAGGGGGCGACAGAGGATGAGATGGTTGGATGGCATCAGCAAGTCGATGGACACGAGTTTGAGTAAACTCTGGGAGCTGGTGATGGACAGGGAGGCCTGGTGTAATGCAGTCTGTGGGGTCACAAAGAGTCGGACACGACTGAGCGACTGAACTGAAGTGAACTGAACCAACTCCTTTTCTAGGTGATGAGACAGCCCTCATAAAACATGCACGTGTTGCCATCTCTCTTCCTCGGATAAATGTGGATTTGGCATGTTTATTTGCACAATTTCTTATTTTCTGAGGTCACCTTACTCAGGTTTGCTTTCTCTGTTCCCCCCTGTGAAGAAGGCAGGGCCAGCTCCTGGTACCCTGTCTTGCACCAGGGTCCAAAGTCTTCCCCACATTTCAGAGGAAATGTTTGACAGACCCTGGAGCAGACTCAGATAAACAGTACTTGAAGGCATTCAGAAGGCATGGTTTTGGCCCCAGTTTTGGAATGAAGCTAAAGTCTGAATAATGCTCTTTAGTTTATTTTTTCTGGGAAAGAATGCTTAGGCGTGGGGCAAGGACTTGCAGAAGGATCCTTGCTGAAAGTTAACAAAACCTTCCTTCTGTTGAAGCTTGAGAGCCAGAATCATTCATTCTCTTCTCCTCAGTGCATCCGTCACCTTAGCACTTAGATGATTTATGTCAAAGCTTTTTTGTTGTTTCTCATAATATCACAGGACTTTAAGCCCAGACAGAAAAAAGGAAAGAACAATAAGGATGCTTCTGTGTGAGATGGTGAGGACACCCCACCCTGCCTCCTCCACCTTTACCTGGAGGAGAGGTTTTTTTTTTTTGTTTTTTTGTTTTTTCTTTTTAATAAAGGGCAAGTGCTTTCCCAGTCTTGCAACAGAAAAAAAAAAAAAAAAAAGATGGATGTTCCCTTGGGTAAAATTTCTGCTAGAAAAGCGAATAACTAAAGGAGGCCTCTGATTCGAGAAAAGACTTTGTAAATTCTTCCCAGAAAGGTCTGGCTTACTGGGGAGAGAGAATGAAAATGTGCAATTTTGAGGGGAGGGAAAGCATTGGGTGTCTGAGTTTTCTGGAGAAACACGTCTCATCCCAGTCTGTGTTCTGGCAACTCTTTTCTAGCAGTTAAAATAGAGGTTGGGGCATCTGGAGAGACATGAATGGACCAGAGACTGTCATATGGCGTGAAGTAAGCTGGAAAGAGCAAAACAAATAATGTAACGAATGCATATAGATGGACTCTAGGAAAAAGTGCTTTAGATGATCTTACTTGCAGAACAGAAATAGAGACAGAGCTGTAGAGAACAAATGCATGGACAGAAGGGTGGGATGATTTGGGAGATTGGGATTGACATGGATACACTATTGATACTACGTATCAAATAGATAACTGATGCCTACATACTATATAGCACCGGGAACTCTGCTTAATGCTTTCTGGGGCCCTGAATGGGCTGCTGCTGCTGCTAAGTCGCTTCAGTCGTGTCCGACTCTGCGACCCCACAGACGGCAGCCCGCCAGGCTCCCCCATCCCTGGGATTCTCCAGGCAAGAACACTGGAGTGGGTTGCTATTTCCGTCTCCAATGCATGCATGCACGCTAAGTCGCTTCAGTCGTGTCCGACTCTGTGTGACCCCATAGACGGCAGCCCACCAGGCTCCTCTGTCCCTGGGATTCTCCAGGCAAGAACACTGGAGTGGGCTGCCATTCCCTTCTCCGCCTGAATGGGAGGGAAGCTCAAAAGCCTGGGATATATGTATGGTGGTGGTGCTTTAGTCACTAAGTCGTGTCTGACCCTTGCGACCCCCATGGCCTGTAGCCTGCCAGGCTCCTCTGTCTTTGGAATTCTCCAGGCAAGAATACTGGAGTGGATTGCCATTTCCTTCTCCCGGGGATCTTCCCAACCCAGGAATCGCACCCAGGTCGCCTGCCTTTCAGGCAGATTCTTTAACCACTGAACTATTAGGGAAGATGATATATGTATAGGTATGGCCGATTCATTTAGCTATAAAGTAGAAATTATACAACATTGTAAAGCAACTCTACTCCAATAAAAAATAACTTAAAAAAATATGACTGGGGATAGTTGACAGGCTTGTCTGTGCGTCTTCTCCATCATATCTAGGATCTAAATCTTGCCCGATAGGTTCATTTTACTTTTGCTCAACAATTATTGAGCAAATATTGTATTCCAGGGTTAGTGCAGCTGGTAACTTTCAAGGCAAGACTTTTTTTCTCATTTGGTTTATAGGCTTATATAAAGGGAGTGTTGAAATGGTGCAGAAGTTTAAAACTGAATCACTGAATCTGAGATAAGAGAGTTGTTAAGTATCAAATGGACACTTCGTTCAACAGCCTGCCTAAATCTTTGGGTGAAGTACATGAATAGATTTAGGTGCTCACAGAGCAAAGAAATAACGGTGGCTCAGAGGGAAAAGCATTGATCATTGAATAATAGACCCAAAACTTTCCAAAGGAACCAGTGGTCACTCTCTCTAGTACCATGGTACACATTTTCTAAAACATCTGTTTTGAGGAGTGTAAAGTGTTAGTGAGGTCACTAATGAGTGCATCATGGGCATATAATTTGTGGGTGGCTTCCTGGAGACAGACAACTTGACGATCAATGTCAAGATCCAGTTTCAATATTGCTGAAGTCATTTGTCAGTTGTTGATTTGTTTGTGTTTATTCTTTGTCTTAAAGTCTTATAAGGAGTAGATAGAGTCACAGATCCTGGCTATGAAAGGATGAAGGTCACTGGCGATGTTTATGGGCCATGAGAGCACCCCAGATTATATGAAAGATGGTTTACTTGGCCTTTTCTGCCCACAGTGAACCTGTCTCAGAAGATCTTGGGTTTGAAGGAATCCAATCCAATGAGGTTCATTCTTTATTCCCCTGCTAATGCTGATAGAAACGTGTTCTAGGAAGCCCCTGGGTGCAGAGCTGAGAGGGGCAGAGCCAGGTAGAGGATTCAGAAGGGGATTCTCGCTCTCCTTACACCTCCTGGCTTATCTCTGTTCTTAGAGATAAGCCCATAGGATGACAGGAAGCATCTGGTCTCTTCACCTTTCCTTCTGAAATGATGGGCTAAAGGGATACTTACTCAATGAGTCACGCTGGCCAAGGTTCTCCAGTTGAAAAGATGATGACTTGATAAGCAGGCCCCTTGTTCAGGGTGGACTTCCTGTTTCACATTTATGATCGTGTGTGGAGATTTAATTAAGAGTGTTCTTCACTAAGAAGGAATGTTGAATAATAAAGGCTTAGGGGATGGAATGTGTGGGAAGTCACTTAAGCGATGGGATCAAAATCCGTGGACCAGAAACCCTAATTCTCAGTTGCCCTCCTGCTGTTCTCCTGCCTGGGAGAGTGGTCAGAAAGGGGTAGAATGAGTTTGTCAGTGGAAAGTAACCAAACTACAGGTGAGCTGATTGACGGAAGACCACGGTCAGCCCCTGCTTTACAAAAAAAATGCTCCGTGCGGGTGAAAGGTCTTCAGTGAAGCTGCAGAGCTTAGAAGCCCATCTTGTATCCCACTATTCTGTAACCTGCAGGAGAATGACATGGTTATGCAAAAAGAAAAAGATGGCTTCAATGGAAAAAAAAGAAAAAAACTCTTCAGATTAGGAATGCAAAAATCTGGTTTTTAATCTTAATCACTTGTTGATTGTAGGTTCTTGGATAAGTGACGTCACCCCTATGAGCCCCAGTTTTCTTCTCTGTAGAATGAAAATATTAATAACATCAATTTCACGATATTTTTTAAAAAGTATTGAATATATGTGTGCAGTGCTTTGTAACATAGAATGTCCTCTAAAATCTTGGCTCTTCTTATTCTTAATAATCACACTGATAAGACCTGATCAAGAGAGTCTTTTAGACACACCTGGGCTTGGTGAATGATGGAAGTGCCCGTTCTTTCAGGCTGCTCTTGTGTTCAGACTGAACAAACAACAACGAAGCTTAATCTCCTCTGCTTGTCAGCCTTGTGCAAGCTCAGTTTAACACTGACGTCTTGGGCTGACTGTTGGGTGCCGTCAGCCCAGAGCAGGATTTTAGGGTGGCTGTAGTATAACTACAAGTATTCATTTTGCTCAGGATTAGACAAAAATATGCACATGAAAGCCAGTACAAATCAGATATGTGACTTCAGGAAAAGCCCCATTTTAAGAGCTAGGTCCAGTAACGTTTGTTACTGTGTGGAGCCAAGTCCAGGACAGCTCCTTGGTCCATGTCATCCAAGGCGAGAGGATGCTGGTTTGGGGGCACCCTTGCATGGTTGGCATCAGTCTGAAGTTTAGGTAAGTTGGAGGAAATGGCATGTTAACGCTGGATGTCGCAACATCAGTCTTCAAGCAGTGCACTGGGTTTACTTAAAGAAGAGCCCTTTTCAGTGTCTTTAGATGGCCCCAACCGCATTTCATGTTTATAAGGGCCGTGCTAACTCCCTCAGCTATTGCCTGGGATCTGTCTTTCAGCAAATGAGATAAGTAAGGAAAACTTCATCTTCTGTATGCAAGATTTTGGTGCATATGCTAGTAGTCAGGTACATTTCAGGATTAGCATAATTATTTTTACATCTCTGGATTCAGTTTGGATCATCCTGGCCATTTGAGAACTAAGATTAATCCTCTAAAATGTCAAAGGAGCTCTCCCTTTGGTCTTTTACCATCCATTTTCCCTGTTTTTATTTCCATAGAATGCTCTATTAATAAGAACATGCCATGGTCTCAGAAGGGGGTGAAAGAAAATATTTTGCATCTGCCACAGATGCCCGTCTAAATAATAATGTTCTTCTTTTAACACATGGAGTTAATTGTGCATTCTTCTCAGAGAGAAAGTTTGCTTTCTTTAGCCAGGCTTCTGTGCTTGGCTTTAGCATTTCTGTCACCAGCACGCCCACCACCGCTGTCAGGCAGAAACCTCAGTCACAGCACTCAACAAAGACGTGGCAAGCCTCCAAGAAATATATTTCCCACAAACACGCAGCTGAGAACGTTAAAAACTGGGTAGGTCTGGTTTCTGTTTGGTTCACCTCCCAGGTCTCACACATACCTTCTGAGTTGAATGAACTGGTGACAATTTCACCGAAGCACTCAGGAACTCTGGAATTTCTGTTCTGACATGTACCACTTCCACCTTTGTCTTCTGTGATAGCCTCGGTTTGGCGGACAGAGTCCATTAAAGAACAGGGGACCAGCTTGAGGACAGCTTGCACTGTCTTCGATCGTGTGCTGAAAGCCCAGGAGGATGTGTTCAAATTCAGCGAAGGAAAAAAATCCTCCACTTCACCACCTCGCTCAGCCAATATGAGAACCAGATGGGTTTCCACACACTCCTGATTGCTACTGTTTGATGTCAGCTATTGGAATTCCGCACGTTGGTGCCCTGGCATCAGGAAATGCCCCAGCCCTTCATTTTGCTCGGTAGACCACACTGGAGCATTTTTTTTTTTTTCCTCTTAGGAATGAAACCATCATTCAAAAGGCACCTTGTCCCAGCCATTTGTAAATTAATTTGTTAATGAAACATTACATCAGGGCAGCACTTTACAGTTTACAAAGTGCTTTCATTTCCTCATTTAATCCTTAAAATAACCATGTGGAATAGGCAGGGCTGTTGAAAGAAGCTAAACAGTTGAGGAGAAATCCAATGTGCTACTATTCCTGTCTTTAAATATCTGGTGTTAACTTATATAAGCACTAACACTGAATTGTCGCCAAGTCTAAAACATGTCCCTGGAGGAGGGCATGGCAACCCACTCCAGTATTCCTGCCTGAAGAATCCCATGGACAGAGGAGCCTGGAGAGCTACGGTCCATAGGGTCACAGAGTCAGACATGACTGAAGTGACTTAACACACACACGCATAATACACGCATGAGCCCCTAGAATGTTTCTTCTTGTGCGTGTGTGTGCTTCGTCACTCAATCGTGTCCCACTCTTTGCCACCCTTTAGACTGTAGCCTGCAGGCTCCTCTGTCCCTGGGATTTTTAAGGCAAGAATACTGGAGTGGCTTGCCATTTCCTAACTTATATATGCACCATCATTGAATTATTGCCAAGTACAAAATACGTATGAGCCCCCTAGAATGTGTTTCTTCCTAAGGCTGTATAATTTCTGTACATAATTTATGGAGTTCTGGATTCTCAGACACTTTCGTTGACGCTCATAAGTGAATCAAAGAATGACTTTCTCCCCTGGAGGTGGGGATGGGGATGGGCATTTGGGAGAAGAGTTTGAATTGTAGGTCACAGCACAACATTTTGCAATTATATTTTTTTAATCTTGAAAAATATTGATTTAGAAAAATGTCTGCATGTTAATTTTTGCCACACAGTATTAAGCAGAACTGACACATCAGGAAGATATACCATATTTATGTGCAACTGTGTATCCTGGTTTGAGAAATTTGGCCCATGAGCAAAGGCTTGGTGCTCTGTATTAATAATGAAGAAGATGGGTTATAACAATATTTGAGTTTCTTATTTTGAGCAATTCAACCTGCTTACTCGAAGCCCCTCATCCTTTTTTTTTTTTTAAACATAAGAGCCAAAGTTAGGAATCAGGCTGGCGTTTCCTGCTTCTTTATTCCCAATCTCCAGACACTGTTGTTTAAGTCTTGTCTTTTTTTTAAAATGTATTTTTAAAACTTGTATTTATTTATTTTTATGCTATTTGTTCACACAGGAACATTTTCCTTATTTCTTTTTCATACTCTTTAAGTGTCCATCTGACAGCACTGGGATAAACTTTTTCCTGAGATTGTTTGGATCTTCGTTTAGGCTTTGGAGTTACTATGCTTTGCTGATACCATGGCTATGGAAGCAATGCCTAGCTGGCATTTTCCATGGAGGAATGCTCTACAGGCTCTGATGATGGAGATGCAGGCTCTGATGATGGAGATGCAGGCTCTGATGGAGATGAAGGCTCCAATGATGGAGATGCAGGCTCTGATGATGGAGATGCAGGCTCTGATGGAGATGAAGGCTCCGATGATGGAGATGCAGGCTCTGATGATGGAGATGCAGGCTCTGATGATGGAGATGCAGGCTCTGATGGAGATGCAGGCTCTGATGATGGAGATGCAGGCTCTGATGATGGAGACACAGGCTCTGATGATGGAGACACAGGCTCTGATGATGGAGATGCAGGCTCTGATGATGGAGATGTAGGCTCCGATGGTGGAGATGCAGGCTCTGATGATGGAGATGCAGGCTCTGATGATGGAGATGTAGGCTCTGATGATGGAGATGAAGGCTCCAGTGGTGGAGATGCAGGCTCTGATGGTGGAGATGCAGGCTCTGATGGTGGAGATGAAGGCTCTGATGATGGAGATGCAGGCTCCGATGGTGGAGATGCAGGCTCTGATGGTGGAGATGCAGGCTCTCATGATGGAGATGCAGGCTCTGATGATGGAGATGCAGGCTCTGATGGAGATGAAGTCTCCGATGATGGAGATGCAGGCTCTCATGATGCTCTACAGGCTCTGATGATGGGAATGCAGGCTCTGATGATGGAGATGCCGGCTCCGATGGTGGAGATGCAGGCTCTGATGATGGAGATGCAGGCTCCAATGATGGAGATGCAGGCTCTGATGATGGAGATACAGTTCTCTTGAGCCAGGGGCCGGAGCTAAGGCTCAAAGCAGCTCCTCACAAGCAAATATGCCAAGGATGTACCTCTTCTCTCAAGTCTTGCCCTGCGGAATCATGTTCAAGTTTCTCTGCAAGGAAAACAAGGGCCTTTGCCATCTGCCCCCATGCCAATGTCTGCTTTATCTTCTGCCTCTTGTATTTTCTCTTCCCCAGTACTTAGGTTCTTGTAGTCTCTGAATACAGGAGAATTTCTTGTGTTTTGCACCTTTACACGTTTGCACACACTGTTCTCTCAAACACTCTCTTGCCCTGCTCTTGAGAATGGCAAACTCCTGATCTTTCAAGTGTCATCTCAAGCATTACTTCTTCATATAAATCTCTTCCTCGTGCCCTAAAACAGTCTGAGGGTGTGATTTGAAATCCTTTTATGTCCTCTACACTTGTACAGCTCACCACGGGTCCGAGCGTATTTATTGCTTGTTTGTCTGTCTCCGGAATAGATTATGAAATACTTGAAAGTACGGGCCATCTGTCATGGTGACTGGCATGGAGTGTATACTCCAGTCATTGGGGAAGGAATGAATGAAGGACTGTGTGATTCTGCAGCAGTCATTTTAAAGTGGCTTTTTAAGATGTCATCCCAAACTAGCAGTAAAGAAGGAAATATACCCTGGTTTTGCTCCTTAAGTTACAGAATATCTTATTCATGTTGAAAATTATAATCTTAAAAAGTGATTTGACTATACTTTGGGGTTTACTTGAAGCAATGTTTGGCTGAAATACCATTAGAAATGTCATATAAAAATGGGGGAAAGTAAATGTCCTTACAAAACATTAAGTTATAACAAATCACATTTTCCTCCCTAAGTTATCAATTAAATGGCTTCATTGACATTTATAGGTTGTTACAATAAGAGAAAGTTGTAGTGAATATAATGTCAGATAATAATAATGTGTTATTTTACCCAGATTATTACTTCACTTTGTTGTTGTTGGTAAGGATGGAGCCTTTGTAGTAACTACCTGTTCGCAATTCTTCTGAGATAGATTATGAACTCAGTGACTTGTTACAGGCTTTAATGTGTGACTACATCATCACAACGAAGAAAGCAGGAAAACTACAAGGACAGGGCTGTGGGTGAAGAGCAGGAGCCTGAGTCCGTGATTCTCACTCTATTTGAATTATCGTTATTATTAGAGGGTATTGCAGCTCTTGTTATATGACGCTCCAAAGTTAGGATTTATCAGTCATGCTGATAGGATGAACTTCGTCAGTCTTGTTCGTTTTCTTTCTCTCTCTCCTTTTTCTTAGGTTATGGGTTAGGGTGAATACCATTTAGAGCCCTCTCCCCCTTCCCCATTTTGGGTTGGGCAAACTTAAATGAAAACAGTAAGATGATGAAGGATGGGCCATATCAATAGGGTTCTCTAGGAGTCAGAAGAATACGTGAACCCTGTCTGCTTTGGAGGATTATTGAGAAAAACAGATGATCTAAGGTAAGTGAGATATCTGGCATCAAGTTAAAGAAAGTACTTCATTCCTGTGTTTAGGAAGGCATTGCGTCTTAGTCTGATCAGGCCACTATAACAACACAACACAGACTGGTTGGCGTATAAAGAGCAACACTTTATTTCTCATTGGTCTGGAGGCTGGAATTTCGAGACCAGGGTCCCAGCATGAGAGGCGTCCTGGTGAGGGCTGTCTTATAGAATTCTCATTGTACCCTCACATGGTCGAAGGGGTTAGGGAGCTTTGTGAGGTTTTTTTAATGAGAGTTTTCATCTCATTTATAATATCTGAACCTAAAGGCCCACCTTCTAATGTTGTTCAGTCACCAAGTCGAGTCCAACTATCTGCCACCCCATGCATTGCAGCACACCAGGCTTCCGTGTCCATCACCAACTCCCAGAGCTTGCTCAAACTCATGTCCATTAAGTCAGTGATGCCATCCAACCATTTTATCCTCTGTTGCCCCCTTCTCCTCTTGCCCTCAATCCTTCCCAGCATCAGGGTCTTTTCCAATGAGTTGGCTTTTTGAATCAGGTGGCCAGAGTACCAGAACTTCAGCTTTAGCATCAGTCCTTCCAGTGAATATTCAGGGTTGATTTCCTTTAGGAGTGACTGGTTTTATCTCTGCTATCAAAGGGACCCTCAAGAGCCTTCTCCAGCGCCACAATTTGAAAGCATTAGTTCTTCGGCACTCAGCCTTCTTTATGGTTCAACTCTCACGTTCATACATGACTACTGGAACCTCCTAATAACATCACATTAAACATTAGGACTTCAACATATGAATTTGCAGAGTAGACAGAAACCTTCAGGCCATAGTATATTGGATCACACACATTATATTCATACTTTCATTTCTTCTTTCTTAGCAGCTATTTCCATTTCAAGATGGAGGAAGTAGTTTAAGGTTACAAAGAGGACAGTCATAAGACTGTCCATTTGCTCACCTCTTCATCTGTCCATCCATTCATCCATTTTCTACATATTTTTGTCAGAAATAAAGCAAATGGGTAAAAGAATAAAATATACTGAGATTATGGAACACATCTATTTATCTGTCCATTCACCCATCCACTCATCTCTCCATCCATCCACCCACCTATCCAGTAAACATCATAAAGCATCTGCCCTCATAAAGCCTAAATATCAGGAAGAGACCATGACACGCTTTGGATTATGAAATTATAAATAGGCAGAGATCTTTCTTTACTGAGTAGAATGAAACACGTATTTTAAAATACAGATTAATCACAGTGGTATTTTTCTTTCCCAGGGCTTCTGTGAGGATTCAAGAGGTAAAACATGGAATAGTATTGCCCAGAGTTGTCTGAAGAAAGATACCAGAGAAACGAAAGAACCCCGCAATGAACGCTCTCAGTAACTTACAATCACGGTCCTAAAGTGGAAACCGAAGCTGAGAATTCAAGTGCGAGCTACTACATTTTCCGTAATGATCCTCCAGGGAGGAAGGAATGGAAGCAAAGTTGTGCCCAAAATGACTTACTCTAAATAGAAGAAGAAAAATTATTTTTGGCTGTGATAGTTTCATTCTGTCTGTCCCAAGGAATGGGGATGGTTGGGCATTCGTGGTTGACAGGAAGAAGCTGAAGCAAGCTGCTGAATTTACAAGTCACTTTTAAAAATACGTTTTACAGTGCAGGGAATTGGGATAGTTTGTCTACTTTTCATGATCACGATTGAAACTTGGATCCTTATAAATACTGAGGGAAGGTGAGGAAATGAAGTAGGTTTTTAGGCTCAGATTCAGGAAAGAAACCTACCCAGACTCTGGATGTAATGTCTGATAGGAAATAGAGTATTCCCTGGCTACTTGTGGAAATGCCACCTGATAATGAGTTTTGACCCAATTTAGTTCCTTGTAGCAGCATAATAATTTAAATCACTGGGGACATATGCTGAAGCCTTAAAAAAAAGTTATACTCCTTGATTAAACAAGGATACCCACCCCCTCCTCAATCTGACCTAATCTTACACAGCATCCCATTTTCACAGTGTATTTTACTCAGGATATTAGTGGTTTTGACTATCAAAATATTAACCTTTAGGCTAATTGTCTTTTAGGGTTTTCCTGGGGCTTATTCCTGGATATGTTACAAAGTTACGAAGATTCTATTAGTATGCTATTTTCGGAGCATTCATACATGTTCTTCTAGATTTAACCCCTCCAGCCCCTTCAGGGTACTTCCAGTTAAAATGTGATCGATGGTGTTATTTTTAAGGCTGCTGTCTCCTAACTGAAATTTGTTGAAGTTTTCATTCATCCATTCACGTTTATTTTTGTTTTCCCCCAAATAGTAGAGGCATATAATAGCACAGAAACACCAAGCATTCATACAGTAAGAACTGAAAGCCTTCTCTGATTTGTGTTTTCTATAAGCTTTTTTTCAGAATGTACACTGAGATTCTGGTGTACGAGAGGGTGACAAGATCAAATTTTGTGAACAGTCTTCAGTGTTCATTTGGATTCATTTGGAAGAAAGAATTGGAAAAGACAAAAAAAAAAAAAAAGAGTACAAATGGGGTATGTCAGCAGAACCGGTGGGATCTAGTAGAATAATGGTAGGGTCTGAAGTCGGGGGAGTTTAGTCCTTGTTCAAGGAGGCAGGTCTCAACCTCTCTGAGCCTCCTTTTCCTTACCTGTGAAATGAAAGCGGTACCTAGATGAGCTGGAAAGACCACAGAAATGTTTCCAGTTTGCAGATGCATATGGATGATGAATCAGATTGCTCTCACATTGGTTGATTTCCAGCAAAAGAGCAGAGCTAAGGATAGATGCTGATATTCAGAAGATAGATCAGTGGGACTGAGTCTCTGATGTCGTGCCCTTGGTCCCCAGTGAAAGTGAAAGTTGTGGCTGACGCTTTGCCACCCCGTGGACTATACCATCCACGGAATTCTCCAGGCCAGAATACTGGAGTGGGTAGCCTTTTCCTTCTCCAGGGGATCTTCCTAACCCAGAGATCACACCCAGGTCTCCCGCATTGCAGGCGGCTTCTCTACCAGCTGAGCCACAAGGGAAGACCAAGAATCCTGGAGTGGGCAGCCTGTCCCTTCTCCAGCGGATCTTCCCGACCCAGGAATCGAACCCGGGTCTCCTGCAGTTGAAGGTGGATTCTTTACCAACTCAGCTCTCAGGAAAGCCCTGGTCCCCAGGGAAGCCGACAAAAATTAGAGGACCCCGCTGCCTACGTCGCAAGAGGAATTCCCCCTTCCACTCAAGCTAGCAGTGTGGGTGGACCATCTCCGAAACATCATTGTTGCCTCAGTTCCCTAGCTCTCTCTGGACTCATCCATCTTCTATTGTATTTCCTTTTTCCTTCCTTCCTCCTGGGTGTTAGCAATGCCTCGAGTTCCTTCCGCCTTTTCCAGCTTCTCTCCTTCTTTGTGATCTCCTTTGGATATTCTGACACCATTTGATAAAGTCTTTCCATATGGGGTTCACTGCCACCTACATCCAGAAAGTATTCAGAATTATTTCTGGCCTTAATGTCCTACTAGACCTCTTTGCTTGAATACCCCTAGGAAACCTGAAATTACTCCGCCCAGATTCCATCGCCAGACTCAATCCTCCACAGCCATATCCTCTTCAGTGAATGGAACCATCCTCATTCACAGATCACCATATTATATATAGTAAAACTGGAAAAGTTTGGAATATGAGAATTAAAAGCACGTGACATAGACACGAAATAAGCAAATGCTGTTAGAAAAATGGTGCTCACAGACTTGGTCTTGCAGAGCTGCCACCAACTTTTGATTTGTGGAAAACTCCTCATTCTTCGAAGCTGGAGGTTTGGCGATCACCCTCCCTTCCTCCCCGCTCCATGCTAGTGGGAGCAGGCCTCAGTCTGTCTCCACACCAGCTCTTATTCCAATTCCGCCTCCTCTGAGCTGGCGCTGTCATCTTTGTCATATTCAAATTAAATGTGATGATTTCTCGGAGATGCTGCTGGGACTCGCCCCCCGCTCGAAGGCGAGAGCCCAGGTTTCCCCGCAGGATGCACTGGACGCCTCCGAGGTGGGACCTCCGCCTCCGTCTCGTCACTGCTCTCTGCCACACCCATGTGCCACACACGCTCGGTCCACGACCAGGAACCCAGCGCCCTGGGCTCAGGGGCTTGTCTCTCCCGTCTGAGTTTTTCCCTAAATGCTTTTCTCCTTTATCCCCATGATAAACTTCTCGTCTTCAAAGCTCACCTCAGGGTTTCTTTCTTGTTTTCTCGACTCTCCTTGGCTGAACTTTCTGTTTTCCTGCAGTGCTCTTGAAGAAATACTTCCTTCGAAGCATTTGTAGAAGGGCTACACTTTTGTGTAGGTGCTGGTTCGTTTTTTTCTCTCTGTCCCTAGATGGGCAGCGAGCACTTTGAGAGTAGGAATATTTCTTTATTCATCCTTATTGTTTAGTCACTGACTCGTGTCCAACTCTTTGCAGCCCCATGGACTGTAGCCTACCAGGCTCCTCTGTCCATGGGATTCTCCAAGCAAGAATACTGGTGAAGTGAAAGTTGCTCGGTCGTGTCACAAAAAGTCGACTCTTTGTGACCCCATGGACCATACAGTCCATGGAATTCTCCAGGCCAGAAACCTGGAGCAGGTAGCCTTACTCTTCTCTAGGGGATCTTCCCAATCCAGGAATTGAACCCAGGTCTCCCGCATTGCAGGCAGATTCTTTACCAGCTGAGCCACAAGGGAAGCCCAAGAATACTGCAGTGGGTAGCCTGTCCCTTCTCCAGCGGATCTTCCTGACCCAGGAGTCAAACTGGGGTCTCCTGCATTGCAGGTGGATTCTTTACCAACTGAGCTATGAGGGAAGAATACTGAAGTGGGTTGCCATTTCCTCCTCCAGGGGCTCTTCCCAACCCAGGGATTGAACTCATATCTCCTTTATTGGCAGCTGTATTCTTTACCCACTGAGTCACCAAGGAAGCCCTTAATTCATCCCTAGCCCCACACACGTTGCTTGGCACAAAGCAGGAGCTAGATAATGTTTTTCTGGAAAAAAGTATATCGAATAAAAGACCATCCTGATACACTGCTCACCTTATTGTTTGGCCACTGTGTCCTAGTTAACATTTTGTTTGTGATAAGGCGGTGTACCCAGTGACACTGAAAGTCTGGTGAGAAATAACGCAGGGTGGTGATTTTTCACCTGCCTGGTCAGAAGCCAAGCAGGCCCCTGTTTTTCTTTTTGATGAATGAAGGAAGGTTAGGTGACGGAGAAGGATGCAAATAGGCAAAATCCTGAGTGGGTCTGAAGCTCCAGCGAGTCGCTGTCGGGCTCCTGTCCCACTGTGGATGAGGCGTCTTGGAGGGAATTTTCTCTCCATCTCAACTCCAGCGCATCCTGTATTCAGCTGCAGTTGTGTATGCAGCGGGAGCTGGCGTAACGGACGGGCTCAGACAGTGGGCAGTGAACGGAGGAGGAGGAGCAACAGAAGGATTCGTCAGTGTGGGTTTGGTTAGTCCAGCGCTGATTATAAAGAAACTGAAGCAATACCATTTCCACAGAGGTAGTGGTGTCACAGCGGTAAAGAAGCTGCCTGCAATGCAGGAGATGCGAGTTCGATCCTTGGATCCAGGAAGATCCCCTGGAGAAGGAAATGGCTACCCATTCCAGTATTCCTGCCTGGAAAATTCCATCAACAGAGGAACCTGGTGGGCTACAGTCTATGGGGTGGCAAAGAGTTATATATGACTGAGCACACAGGCGTGCACGCGTGCACACGCGCACACACACGCTGGAGCATCAGTGGAGGGAGATGGGTCTTCTGATGAGTGTCAAGCAGGCTTTATTTGGTTCACTAGGACCACATTGTTGAGGGGATGGGGTCCCCCAGGAAGCCGTGGGGGCCGTTACCCAGAACACAGACAACACAATTAGTTCACACGGTGAGAACTGTTTTCCTAGATCTTTTCGAATACGATTAGGTGGATCTGAAATAGGATTTCAGATTGGAAGCTCTCACAACACCTTGACATCAACAAACCATGAATAAATAAAATTGCAAAATCAAACTGCAATTCAAAAGGATTCCATGTAATGATGCCTTTTTCAATAAACGCTGTGGAGAGAAAACTGTGGGATAAACCATATCATTTCAATTTTATCCTCGGGGGTTTTTAGATCCATATGCTTTTATGGAGAAAAATGTTATTAAAAAAAATAGAATCTTTGCCACCATGACTCTTGAATCCCTGGTAGGTGCTCACGGGGAGACTCAGCGTGGGGCTGTCACTGGGGATCAGGCCGGGCTGGCTGGGTTTCCTGCTGATATTTCCTGGGGCTGGAAAGACTGTCGCTTCTGCTCCCTTAAGGGACTGTCACTTATATAAGACTCTCCCTCCAGGAATTCCTTCCTGGAGGAAGGTATATTGGGTTAAGGTATATTTCTAGGAAGTTTAAGTTAAGTTGCAAATACATTAGCAGGGAGAATTCACATGTTCATCCAATTCCAGGCATAAAGACTTTAATGCAATTTTCCTAAAAATGCATTTTACAGAATATTATTTATGAGAAATTATGTAAACCAAGAGGTCTATGGTCAGAGGAGCGTGGCAAACACTGGGTTAAATAGAAATAAATGCTTCTCCCCTGTGTTCCTCCTCTTCCTCCATCTCTTTCTCCTTCTTCCCTTTCTTCAAAATAGCTGTGGATTTTCACTCAAAGCTTTAGCATGCCTAGAGTGAATTCCCAAGCAGGAAATACAGTCAACGAGGTTGGCAAAATGTATTTGAACCTGAAAACTGGTTTATTTGGATGTTTAGAGAAACAGTTTGGAAAAGATTCTGTTTCCATGACAGTCAGATTATGAAACATCGCGGAGCTGAGAGAGGAGGTTGGGAAGCAAGGGTCCCATCTCAAGTGAGGCCGGGGGTGCACATGTGCAGCCTGGAGCGGGGGCCTGAGGGGTTTCAGAGCAGAAGGTTTAGAGGAGGGCACTCGGGCAGAGCTCAGAGGGCAATAAACGAGCCTCTGCAGGGAAGCCAGAGGCAGGGGCAGGTCAGAGCAAATAGAGGCTGTGCGTTTGTTCCCGACTTCGGTTCAGATCTGGTTCTGAGCTCAACTCAGTAACTGGGTGAGAAATTGAACCAGCGAAGCCCTCGTCAAGGAAGAGTCTGGATCTTTTCCAAGTCAACTGACTCTCTCGGGTGTTTTTAGGCCCAGGGTGACCTTTCCCAGATCTCTTAGGATGCTTTGGCTTCCCAATGTTGTCTCCTGGATTACCGGCTGGGGAGAAAACAACTGACAGGCAGGATGACAAGATGAAAAATCCTGAGTTTGGGCTTGAGAAAGACAGATTCTGACAGATTCAGAATACTGGAGTGGGCATAACTGTTCCCTTCTCCAGGGGATCTTCCCAATCCAGGGACTGAACCCAGGTCTCCCTCATTGCAGGCAGATTCTTTACTAGCTGGGCCATCAGGGAAGCCCAAGAATATTGGAGTGGGTGGTCTTTCCCTTCTCCAGGGGATCTTCCCAACCCAGGGACTGAACCCAGGTCTCCCACACTGCAGGCAGATTCTTTACCAGCTGGGCCACCAGGGAAGCCCAAGAATATTGGAGTTGGTAGCCTATCCCTTCTCCAGTGGATCTTCCGGACTCAGGAATAGCCGGTGTCAAATGAGCCAGCAGGGAAGCCCTCTGAACCCCAGACCCACGCTTTAGTCTGAGCTCTGCCCCTCCTCCAAGAGATGATCTTGCTCAATTATTTTAACTTTCTCCCCTCAGCGTCCATGGGGGATTGGCTCCATGACCCCCAGTGGATAACAAAATCTGAGAATGCTTGAGGCCCTTACACAGAATGGTGTGTAACCCACGCAAGCCTGCTGAGTACTTTAGATCATCCCTTTCAGCTGTTGTTCAGTCACTAAGTCATGTCTGACTCTTTGTGCCCCCATGGACTGTAGCACGCCAGGCTTCCCTGTCCTTCACTATCTCCTGAAATTTGCTCAAGTTCATGTTCACTGGGTTGGTAATGCCATCCAACCATTCATTCTCTGGCATCCCCTTCTCCTCCTGCCCTCAATCTTTCCCAGCATCAGGGTCTCTTCTAGTGAGTCAGCTCTTCGCATCAGGTGGTCAAAGTATTGGAGCTTCAGCTTCAGCATCAGTCCTTCCTTCCAATGAATATTCATTGGAATATAAGTAATCATCCCTAGATTATTTATCATGGTGGCTCAGTGGTAAAGAATCTGCCTGCCAATGCAGGAAATGTAGGTTCAATCCCTGGGTCGGGGTGATCCCCTGGAGGAGGAAATGGCAACCCACTCCAGTATTCTTGCCTGGGAAATCCCGTGGACGGAGGAGCCTGGAGGTCTACAGTCTGTTCAAGCCTGTGTGCTCAGTCGCTTCAGTCGTGTCTGACTCTTTGTGACCCCATGGACTGTAGCCTACCAGGCTCTTCTGTCCATGGGATTTTCTAGGCAAGAATACTGCAGTGGGTTGCCAAGCCCTCCTCCAGGGAATCTTCCTGACCTGGGGATTGAACTCATGTCTGCCCGCATCTCCTGCATTGCAGGTGGATTCTTTGCATGCCAAGCCACCTGGGAAGCCCTGGGCTACAGTCCATGGGATTGCAAAGAGTCAGACGTAACAACGATTGAGTACAAGCATGAGATTACATATAATACCTAATATAATGTGAATGCTATGTGAAGGCATTACCAGTGCAGGGAAAGCTCAAGTTTTGCTTTTTGGAACTTTCTGGACTTTAAAAAAGTATATTTTTGATTTTTGGCTGATTGAATCTGTGGATGTGAAGGCATACTATGAAGACATTTCTGGTTCGATTCCATATCACAACAATAAAGCTAAAATCACAATATTGCAAAAAAGTGAGTCACACAAAATTTTTGGTTTCCCAATGCATATGAAAATTATGTTTACACTATACTTTGGTCTATTATGTTTTATGTCCTAAAAAACATGTATCTCAATTAAAAATTACTTTATTATTAAGAAATGCTAAGCCATCATTTGAACCTTCAGTGAATTGTAATCTTTTTGCGATTGTAACATCAAAATTCACTGACCACTGATCATCATAATATTAATAAATATGATGAAATGGAAAAATTGAAAATGTTGTGAGAATTACCAAAATGTGACATGGAGATAGGAAGTGAGCAGATGCTATTAGAAAATTGCTGCTTGCAGACTTGCTCATGCAGGGCTGCACAAAATTTCAATTTGTAGAAAACACAGTGTCTATGAAGTACAATAAAGCAGAGTACAATAAAAAGAAGTTGGGCTCTAGAAGTTTGGGTGTCAGTGGTTTGACCTATTAAGAGCAGTACATTAGATGACCTGTAAAATTACTCATTTTAATGCTCTGAATTAGATTTTATATGTCTATAATCCCTATCGACAAATGAATAATTCACATTTTTTAGTAATAAAGAAATGTCTAAAATGCTTTCTTTGGTCTGATAAATGTAATATTTTCTTCTGCTTACATCTCCAGAATATTTTGAATGACTCTAACAAAAATACAGACTCTCAGAAGGAACAAAGCAGCTTTATAAATTTGAGGTAATATCTATTAAGATAAATTTATTAAACAGGAAACTTTCAGGATTTATATATCTAAATTTTAAGTTTAGTCTTTGAATAACTAACAGATAGCCCAATAATGAAATTCCAAATTATGATTCGGGAAGTTCCTGATTGAAAATGTGGAATTTTTGAGGATTGGTTGTTCCACTGACCATGAACATTTGTTATAATGACTGTGTGTTTTGGCATACTAATTTTTATGTTTCCATGGCAGTGTTTTTGCAGGGGTCCCATCATTCACAAATGCTAGCTCACTCATTTGCAAATAAACTTACCCAATAAAGAATGGAGTGCTTGGCTAGCCCTTTTTAGCTCATTGTAGAAGCAGCAGGATATAGCAGTGACTTTCTTGGAAGCTTGGAATTAAGACAAACGGAGCATAGCCCTTTTAGAATCCTAATCTTTGATTGGCCAACCCATGAGCAAAGGCTTGGTGCTCTGTATTAATAATGAAGCAGATGGATTATAACAATATTTGAGTTTCTTATTCGGAGCAATTCAACCTGCTTACTCCAAGCCCCTCATCCTTTTTTTTTTTTTTTTTAAACATAAGAGCCAAAATTAGGAATCAGGCTGGTGTTTCCTGCTTCTTTATTCCCAATCTCCAGACACTGTTGTTTAAGTCTTTTCTTTTTTTTTAAATGTATTTTTAGAACTTGTATTTATTTATTTTTTGGCTGTGCTGAGCCCAGCATGTGGGATGTTAGTTCCCTGACTGGGGATCGAACCCATGTCCCCTGCAATGGAAGTGCAGGTTCTTAACCACCAGACAGTCAGGGAAGTCCCCTGTTGTTTAAGTCTTATGAAAGCTCATCAGATTCAGTCTCTCCACCCTCACGGCTATGTTTCTAGTCATTTTCATCACACTCTCATCTCTCTGTTTGCAGTCTTATTCCTTTCCATTTCACCCTGCACACCACCACCAAGTTCATTTCCCAAAGGCACCCCTTCCATTCCACCACGCCCCTCAGGAACCAACAGGCTTCCGTATTCAGCCCGTCCCTCTGCTTTTGAGGCTGCCCATCTTTGGAGCGGTGTCACAGTCATCTGGGGCTGTCAGCAAAATACCATAGATGGGGCCACTTAAACTAGAGACATTTAATCCTGATGTTTCTGGAGGCTATAAAGTCCTAGATCAAGGGGTCAGTAAGGTAGGTTTTTATTCTGAGGTCTCTTCTCCTGCCTTGTAGGAGGCCTTGTCTCTCTGAGTATGCACATGACCTCTAAATGATCCCTTGACTCTTTTATTACAGTAGTGACTCTCCTTACAAAGGCTCTAACCTGTCACACCAGGGCCCTGCCCTCTGACTTCGTCTAACCCTAATTATCTCCTGAAGATTCCATCTCCAAATACTGTGACGCTGGGGGTCAGGATTCAGCACATTGGGCAGGACACAGATATGCAGTCCACAGCAGGACTGGCTCTCGTTTGTGTCCTCTCGGGTGTCCATCCCAACTCCAGGGCTCTCACCGGGGGCACCGTTTCCCCACACCGTGACGTCACCTGCTTTTGCACCTGAGACCCTCCAGGCTCGCTTCCCCCACCCCGAAACCTGTACGCTACTCCTCTCACCCCGAAGACTTTCTTCCTCTATTCCACTTGCTCAGATTGGACCTATCCTCAGGGCTCCCCTAAAACTGCACTTGCTCCAAAGCACATTTTTCTAACCTCCTTTGATTCACGCTAGTAATCTCTTTCCACGAACTCTTCCAGTTAGACGTGCACGCGTGCCAAGCTGCTTCGGTCCTATCTGACTCTCTGCGACCCCATGGACTGTAGCCCCCCAGGCTCCTCTGTCCTTGGGATTCTCCAGGCAAGAATGCTGGAGTGGGGAGCCTTGCCCTCCTCCAGGGGATCTTCCCGACCCAGGGATTGAGTCCGGGTCTCTTCCATCTCCTGCGTTGACAGGGGGGTTCTTCACCATTAGCGCCACCCTTACAGTTATAGTCCCACCACATTTTAACAGTTACTCTTGACTTCTTTTATGATATCAGTGAGATATGTTATTGGGATTTATACTCTGTAGCCTACTTTTACGTCTACAGTCTCATGTGATTCTCTCAAAAATCCAGTGAAGTAGAGGCTAGTTTAGTTTCTATTTTATACATAAGAAAATAGAGGCTCCATGAAAGAACTGATTTAGAGAGCTTATAAATCAGGGTTCCAATGCTGTTTTCTCACTCTAACCTTCATGATCCATCTGCTCATTCCTTATCCCATTTTATGAATCTTCTTTCTAAAATATTTTAATTTAGGTTTTCTAGTATTTATGTGTCTCTTTAGACTGAATTTAATTCTTTCCTGGGGAGAGAAACAAATACAATGCATTTCTAGGAAGGAATTTAGAGTTTATCCCATTTGAGTTTCTTCCCACTAAATCTTGTTGCTGTTGTTCGGTCGCTACATCGTGTCTGGCTCTTTGTGACCCCATGGACTGCAGCAAGCCAGGCTTCCCTGTCCTCCACGATCTCTCTAAACCCTGCACTGAGTTATTGTGTGATATAGTAGTCTCTCCACTTAATAAACGAAGAAACTGACGGAAACAAGGATGTGATTCCTGTCTTCTATCTACTGGATTAGGCAATGCCTCTTTATTTATTTATTTATTTTCACATGTGAACCATGTTAATGAGAAACCCCTGGAAAAGATAACACATCTATTCTATTCTAAACCATTGTCATTTTTTTGTTTCGTTGTGTTTGCAGCAGTGCAAACCTAACTTCTTCGGCGCCTGACCTCAGAATATTTTGGCCTCCCACACAGAAGATGAACCCTGAGGTTACAGCTGTTGGGTGGGGGTGAGGGGGTGCGAAATAGCTGAATAGTGGAAACCTAGCAATCACATTTGACCCCAGTCCTTCCAGACATTGGTGCAAGAAACCACTCACACATTCTTTTAGAGTGATACCAAATCAGAAACATTTAATGGGCACTGAAATAGCCAAGTTAAGAATCAGGTTCAGACACGTCGAGGTGTGAGATCTCCAAATAGAGCCAAGTGAGTAAAGAGTTAGCCCTTGAAATGGCCAAATTAAACAGGACACAATTGAGAGCAGGTCGTCCCTCTAGGCCCTCATAAACCCGCACGTGGGAACTTTTGAAAATGGAGTTAGCGCCGATCGTGTCTTATTTTGCTTGGCCGTGTAGTGGGCTCACCCTTCAGGAATTTGGCTCTGACTGGACATATCACACTTTTATGTGTCTGACCTCCTCCCTCAAGTCTGCTTTTGTGTGTGTGTGTGTGTGTGTGTGTGTGTGTGTGTGTATATATATATATAATTTAAAAAATCAGAAACGGTGTTACATTATTAAGTTTAGTAAGAGTGAAAGATTAAAAAAAATACAAAAAAGGACAGAGTGTGCTGAAGGTCATGTAGTTAGATGACCCAGGACGAGGGTCTGCTTGAACTGTGTGGGCTGAGCTGACTTGTACTGGTTAAGGTCAACAGTGAAGCCACTGGGCGGGAGGTGGCGTGGAGGGGGGGCTCCTGAACCCGGCCTCAGCAGCTCCCGCCCGTATTCTCAGAAGCAGGATGCTCAGAAGTGGACAGCTGAGGAGGTGGACACGACAGGCATCTGTTGAGGGTCACACGGTAGAAAGAGGATGAAGTGACATCCCAAGAGGGCGCCCATCGCACTTCTTGCAGGGTTTGAAGCCAACAGATTGCGTGTCACAACTCAAAAGCTGCAGTTCTTGGGACCGGATGCAGAAGAAGGGGAGAGGATGTTAAAAGATGATGAAAAAACTGGCTTTCGAGCATATTTTCCTCCTAGGATGGTCTGTGTCCTACCTGTCAGCATATGTCCCCTCCTTGGAAACTGTAAATGTAAACAGCTACTCGCCCATGCAGTGTTGGCAGCAGAGATTATCACGGAAAAATTTCATGGCATTTGATTAACTTGTGAGTTTCTATTGCAATGTCATAAAAAGGGATCTCTACTGAAATCCCTTCAGCATCCAATTCTGAGTGACTATCTCAAGTGACTGCTCGTGTATTGAGATACACTTATATAGAAAACTGTATTTTGGGGCCATAACCAAGTGATGGTTCTTTTCTATTCCTTTAATAAGGCATTCAGAGGAAAGGAACATCAAGTTTAATAAGTTAAGCTATACATATGTGTATGTATACGTATATATAGCTTAACTTATTAAATATACATTATTGTTAAGTATATTTTGAATATTTGTGCATGCTCGGTTGCTTAGTCATGTCTGATCCTTTGTGACCCAAGGGACTGCAGCCCACCAGGCTCCTCTGTCCATGGAATTCTCTAGGCAAGAATACTGGGCTGGGTTGCCATTTCCTTCTCCAGGGGGTCTTTCCAACCCAGAGATTGAACCTGTGTGTCCTGCATCTCCTGCATTGGCAGGTGGATTCTTTACCACTGAGCCGCCTGGGAAGCCCCATTTTATATATATATGTGTGTGTGTGTGTGTGTGTGTGTGTGTGTGTATTTATTTTATATTTATATTTATGTATATATATGTATGTATGTATATATATATATACATATATATATATATATAATGCTTTCTCAGTTTAAGTTCTGCAAATTTCTCCTTTCCCTCTTCACATTCACATTCCTCAGCATTGCTGTGCCTACGTCAGAAACAGCCTCAACCACTTCTCATGGTCTGACTTAAGGTGTTATCGTGGGATTGATTCTGACACCAAACAGGTGAAACAGTCTTTCTACTGTCAGATTTCAGGCAAGATTCAGTTCTCTGAGCTCAGGAGAGGTGTGGTAAAAAGGTGTATTTCATGCCCACTCAGCCATCTGACTATTGTGTAGTTAAGGGTAATTCTCTTAAAAATTTGATGGTGCTTTTTTATTCAGCAGTTTCTTGCTGAGGTCAAGGTTGGCAAAGGACCAAACAGCTTCTGTTCCAACTTCCCTGTGGTTCCCTTCCAGGTCAGTCCTGGGATTCTGGGCTAATTTGAGAACTTTCTGCAGGTCTCCACTCTTTCTGGCCAAGGAGACCTCTGGGAGGCCAGCTTAGAACCGTGACCGCTTTGCTGATCTGTGTGTGTTGGGCATCTAGCTTGGAAATCTAGTGTTCTCTGTGCAAATTTCCTGGATCTGTCTATTCATTACTGAAATTTCTGGATAAAAGACACCTTTTATGATTTGATCAGTCATTTACACTTTGACCAGTCATTGTTTAATTGTGTGTGTGTTTTCTCAGAAAACTAGGGCTAACTTGCCAAGCATCTGTTCTATTCACTTTAGTCTTTATTTCCCAGGGCTCACTTCTACAAATCAAAAGCCCCTTTGAAGCGGCTCCGACTCTTAAATGACTAAACCTTTACTTTCCTCTTTCCACAAACCCCATACATTAAAAAAAAAAGTGTCTCTAATGGTCTTTATAACTTTGTAATTGGCTTCTCTTCATAACAAAACCATTGATGTGCCAGAATGTGCAGTATTAGAGACTGATGTTATAGTGGAAAGACTCTTGATGTGGAGAGATGAGAAGCTGAAGGAAATTTTATGCATTCACTAGACATTAATTGTATAGTTGGTCTGTGCAGAGTGTTGAAAAGTGTATTAGTTGCTCAGTAATGTCTGACTCTTTGAGACACCATGGACTGTAGCCCGCTAGGCTCCTTTGTCCGTGGAATTCTCCAGGCAAGAACATTGGAGTGGGTTGCCATTTCCTTCTTCATGAGATCTTCCTGACCCAGGGATTGAACCCACGTCTCCCGCATTACAGGCAGATTCTTTACTGTCTCAGGCACCAGGTTGCATAGTAAATGCATATTTGCATTTATATTGTAAAATAATCTAGATATAATATGAGAATGAGTGGAATGCTCTTTATTTGAATGACCGTTTTGACTGAAACTCAGAGTAAAAGTATTTTCTGGAAGAAATGATTCTAACTGATTGAATTTGAGAGAAGCAGTCTTGATTTACGAGACACAGAGTGAAAAAAACTCTTTTCGAAGGACCGGGAGGATGGCAAAAAATAGTGAAATAAAAGTTTAAGAGGCTGAATCAAGTAAATGCTTATAGCACAGAGCCTGTGACGAGCTGACTTTAGCTAAGATAATATATTTCAGGGCTTGAAAAAGTGGGAAGGGTTACATAATGAAGTTGGAGAGGTGCTCTTATGGGAGACCTTTGAAGACCATGGCCACCAAGTAAACTTGACAGTATTGTATTGTCAGGAAGTCGGCCTTAAAGTTTTTTTGTGTTCAGATGGATCTTCTGGAGTGACAACGTTTCTCTCTCATTGATTTACTAATCAGATCATGTTAATTATGAATTGCAAATATAAAAGACGATATACAGGATCCTAAAGCAAGGAAACTGATATACTCCCAAAGCCAAGCACAATGGCTGGCAGACAAGATTTGCTCAGTAGATAAGTGATACTCCAATGAGCAAAGGTCCCGAGTCAGCTCACTTCCCCGGCTTATGCATCATTGCACACACTCATGTCTGATCGGCAATGCCTCTTTCACTGAATACTAATCACTTTTTATGTTTTTAAATCTCACTCTTAATCAATTCATAGAAACTCAGAAACTTTCCTAAATAGAACACTCCATCTGAGCGGTGGTAAACAAGATGTTGAAGTCTGCATAATGGAAAACAAATTATGCAGAGGAGCTGTGTGCCATGGCTGAGAAAGGAAAAAAAAAAAGGACACTTTTTTAACCCACTGCTGCTTCCTTAATTGTCTTGGCATGTGAGAATCAGAGAGTCCCTCAGGCGAGCAAATATCAGCCTCCCAGAAGCCTGCCACTTGGCCGCTCAGATCAGTTCATTTTTGGTGCAGCTCCCCAGCCTGCAGTCAAGACGCAGCAGCACAAGGCCAGGCAGTGTTGTTCTGTTTGCAAGGACCGAAGGTGGTGTTGAACTTTTCAGCGAAGCGAGTGTCACGGGCTGAAGCCTTCAACCAAGGCTGCAGTGAACCACAGAACTATCTCCAGGACTCAGCTTATTGCTTCTAACTGAGGTTGGATACCCATCAAGGATTACAAAGTGATGTTTGACAGGAAAGACTTTGGCAGCATTATTTGTTTGGGTTATTATTTAGAGTCAACATATATGTTATAAAAGCTTCCTCTCCGTTGTTTTTATTGCCTTCCCATACTTTTACGAGTTTGGCAGGGAAACTTCAGAAAAATACGGTGAAAAGGAGTACATTTTCTGCAGAGAGTTTAATGGGATAGTTAAAATTTCGTAAACAAAACATTGTCTCTCACCAGAGACATGGCCCTTCTCCCAGTTACGGATGGAAGAAGTCTGCTAAAAGTACCACAGCCCTGGGAATACCCAAAACAGTACTGAAAAATAGCTGATGCTGCTATATTACCCAGATGCAGCCGCTGAGGCTGGTGGAGGATAAATAACAACCTTCTAGATCACATTGCCATCGGGTGTAGGTGACAAAATCATAATTGGATCCCAGATGTTTGAGCTCCAAACCACTGTGTTACAATTATTAAAGGGATGCTTCCTGAGTCCCCAGTTATTTCTTAGTCCATGTACGACACTCCTCATCCTGGTGGTTGAATCCTACAGTACCAGACACTGCCCTGCTCTTAAGAAGTTTCTCCTGTTGTTAGGGGAGATAAGACATGTTTAAACAGAAACTCACCAAAATAGAAGACAGTAAAGAAGATGTGAAGACTTAGTGAAAGTGAAGTCGCTCAGTCATGTCTGACTCTTTGCGACCTCATGGACTGTAGCCCACCAGGCTCCTCCGTCCATGGGATTTCCCAGGCAAGAGTACTGGAGTGGGTTGCCATTTCCTTCTCCGGGGGATCTTCCTGACCCAGCGATCGAACCCGGGTCTCTCTCATTGCAGGCAGATGCTTACCATTTGAGCCATCAGGGGAGCCACCATGTGAAGCCCTAAGAAGGAAGAATTAAGAGGAAGGCATTTTAAGCAAAGTAGGCTCATTTTTGGCCCCAGTCCCTTGTCCTTTGAAGCAAAAAATATGATATTGATAAAATAAATGTCCACTTACTGAAGTCTGGGGAAGTCTTTCTGGCTTATACATGAGTTAACTTGAATTTTATGCTAGTTAAAACAGCCAGTTGGTGCCTATCAAATGTATATTGTATATCTGCTTGGATTATTAAAGGAAAGGGTGCATTGACCAGAGGTAAATAATGTTCCTGTTAAAAGTAGATTAAATGCCTTCCTTCCTGGGGTGCCAAGGCAGGGGGACTCCTTTGATGATAAGACTCCCTTCCCAGGTGCCAAGGCCAGGATGACTCACTGTGTAGGTGCTGTGCTTTTGAAACCTTGAAGGCATGTATCTTTGACCTGTTCAGCATTCTTTGTTCTGACCAGATATAAAACTGTGCTGAAACTATGCTTCTCCAGAGCAGTTCCTCAGAGTTATCTGGGATGCTGGCTTCTGGCTTATAGTCCTCAGTGTGGCTCAAATAAAACTCTTTTTTTTTAAGGGTTTTTTTTTTGTTTTTCTTTTTTTTTAATGTGGACCATTTTTAAAGTCTTTATTGAATTTGTTACAATATTGCTTCTGTTTTATGTTTTGGATTTTGGGTCCCAAAACACGTAAGATCTTAGCTCCCTGACCAGAACCCCCTGTATTGGAAGGCTGAGTCTTAATCACTGGGTCAACCAGGCAAGTCCCCAAACTCCTATTCCTATTACAAATTGTTGATTGACTATTTTCATGAACACTTGAGGAGAGAGGATACAGCATTTGTCTGAATGTTACAGCTGAGCAGCATTTCTGAAGACTCTGATGTGATCAGGGAGGGCTCCTCAGAGGAGGTGGCACTCGAGTGGGACCTCCAAGGATGGTGAAACCTGGGCGGCTGGAGAGGAGAGAAGAAGATGTCAGAGGCTACAGAAATGGTTGATATTAAGGTGGAGAGTCAAGTGTGTGTGAGGAGTTGTGGTAAAATGTTGAAGAGGGTCAGCCTTATTGGAGAGTAGGTTTCCTGGGGAAGGGATGCCAGGTAAGACTAGAAACTCCACTGACCCACCGCGAGCACTTGGCAGGAAGAGGGAAGCAGGATGTAGGAGGAGCAGAAGATGCACCGTTTCCCTTGTGGTCCCTCTGTTTACATCTTAGGCTTTTTGTCTAGAATCTTTCCTTAAAAACGTCTATTATTAAGCACCAAAGCTAAATGAATACTGAAATAATTATCTGAAAAAACAGGGGATAAAGATTGGGGAATTATTTCCGTAAACAGCAGGGTATTTCCTGAAGCCAAAAAATGTGAGTTATTTCCTTTAATATTTTTAATGCCCTACTAAATGCCCTCTAGTCTTTGGAGGGTAAAAAATAAACTCTTATCTTCAGTTGCTCTTCTTATCTTTGAAACTTATCCGATAAGAACATTTTCAACTTTTGAGTTGCAGGAACAAGCATCCTTAATAAAATTATATGGTACTTTCTTTGATATCTGATTTCTGTCTCTATTTATCCTCTGTCTTTTGACATTATTATTACTGGACACTTTTAAAAAATAGGTTGTACAGTTTGTTGTTCTTAAGTACATAGAGAACCATTAAATTAAGTAAATTTTTCTAGACAGTTTTATGCAACAGGAATCTTTAATATATATGTGTGTGTGTATATATTCTCATTTCAACTAACTGATAATAAGCAGTAAGTTAATTTTCACATTTCAGAAACCAATAACAAAAACAATAAAATATTCTGCTTCGAATTCTGATCATTTACTTTTTTTCAATTTCATGACTATAAATGTAAACATTTAGAAATTTCTACTTATAAAGTTTCCCTTGAGTTATATGCTTCATGTTAATTAATTGGTATAGAACATGTGGTTTCCTTTCCTTCCAGGAGTCTGCTATGTGTACATTTTTTTTTTCTTTGCTTTAAAGTTTGTTTTCTTCTTATTCTTTGTGGGATGTATTCATGGGTAAAATGAAGTATGTCAAGAGTTAGAGAAATACATAATCCTTTAAATCACTGTGGCCAGTCGATCAAAGACCTTAAAATATACTGTCCGTTTTCCAGTATTATGTAAATTTAGCTGAGAGAAAAGATATATGGGCAAGAAACAGTGAAGTGACATTGCAGATAGAATGCCAAAATTTATCACTACTGTTTAGGGATGTTATAGGAATTAAGAGTTGATGGATGGCCAGGGAAGGCACAGTCATTCTAGACATGCATTCATGGAGGTAACGGGGTGAAGTTTGCATGTGTCAAAGCTTGGGTGATTTCCCGAGCCAGAGAAATTTGATTCTGGCCTGCTTAGGGAAAGCTACCTGGGCTGGTAGGGCAGTTTGGAATAGTTGACAGAAGCTGGTATCAGACTGTAGACAGATTTAGAGTCTGAGCTGAGACATATTGGGATAGGGTGACTACTATGAAGTATGTAAGGCACTTTGTGCAATAGAGCATTTATTCATGAATCCATTCTTCCATTCATTCATTGAACAAATAGCAGTCAGCTCCTAACATTGGTTGGACGTGCTGTCAAGGGCCGGGTGGACAGGATTTTGGAGGGAAGAGAAACTGGAGGAAGGGCACCCAAGAGGCTAATGAAGGTGTCCAGATATGGGAAAATGAGGGCCGGTGTGGGGTATGGCGATGGAAGTGAGGGAGAGGGGCTGGACTTAGGGGTTTTCTAAGATTGTATTGGAGGAAATTGCCCTACGGTGCTCTGCTAGTTTCTGCTCTATGACAAACAGCGTGGATCAGCCCTGTGTATGCATTTGTCCCCTCCCTTTTGAGCCTCCTCTCCACCATCCCACCCTCCTAGGTCATCACAGGGCCCCGAGCTGAGCTCCCTGCGTCATATAGCAGGTCCCCCCGGCTATGGATTTTACACATGGTAGTGTATCTGTGGCAATACTAAGCTCCCAATTCGTCCCCCTCTTCCCTTCCTTCCACTGTGTCCACATGCCCAATCTCTGCATCTGTGTCTCTATTTCTGCCCTGCAAATAGGTTTACCAATATCATTTTTCTAGATTCCATATATACGCATTAATATGTGATACTTGTTTGCTTTTCTCTTTCTGACTTACTTCACTCTGTGTGACAGACTCTAGGTCCATTCACAGCACTACAAATGACCCTATTTTTTTCTAGGAGGCTTTTTGAATTCATACTGGAGCCATCATGTTAACTCGTTGGCTATAGGAGATGAAGGAAAGAGAAAGAGGAGAAGGTGGCTTCAGAGTTTCAAGCTGGGCTGACTTGGCAAATGCTATTGATAGAAGGGATGAAATTAGGTGAGTGGATGCAATGTTGGAGTAAAGAGGACAGATTTACTTTAAAGGAGCAGTATCCTACATGCAATTAGTTCCAGGACTAGAGTTGAAATGAGAGATCAGGGTTTGCTATATGTCATTAACAGTGTAAAGCCATTAAGTCTATTTTAATGAGACATTTTAGTCAGCCCTCCATATTTGCAGGTTCCACATCCAAGAACTCAATTAACCTGAGATCAAAAATATTTGGAAGAGAAAATTCCAGAAAGTTCTAAAAAACAGAGCTTACTATTTGCATAGCATTTGCATTGTATTTACAATTATTAGCATAGCATTTCCACTGTATTAGATATTATATGTGTGTGCTCAGTCACTCAGTTGTGTCTGACCTTATGGGCTGAACCCCGCCAGGCTCCTCTTTCCATTGGATTCTCCAGGCAAGACTACTGGAGTAGGTTGCTGTTTCTTTCTCCAAGGCATCTTCCCAACCCAGGGATCGATCCCTCATCTCTGGTGTCTCTTGCATTGGCAGGCGAATTCTTTACCACTGAGCAATCAGAGAAACATAGGGGAGGCTGTACATAGACTATATGCAGATAAAACCACATTTTAAATGAGTCATGAGGATCCTGAGTTTAATATCCATGGCACTTCTGGAACCAATCCCCCATAGAAACCAAGGGATGACTGTACTCATACTGTAGTTGAAGATCATAGAGCCAAGAAAGAAATAATGGAGAGGATCACAGATCATATAAGCATTTATGGAAAGGATGAGAAGATTTATGAGGAGCAGGGTAACTGGAAGAAAATGGGAGCAGAAAAATTTTTCACGTGTTAATATTTTCAACAATAGATTTTCATACTTTTTTTTTTTAAAACAAATGTTGCTAGTCACTCAGTCATGTCCGACTCTTTTGTGACCCCATGGACTGTGGCCTGCTAGGCTCCTCTGTCCATGGGATTTCCCAGGCAAGCATACTGGAGTGGGTTGCTGTTTCCTTCTCCAGGGGATCGTCCTGAGCCAGGGATGGAAACCACATCTCCTGCATTGACAGGTGGATTCTTTACCACTGAGATACCCAAGAAGCCTTAACAGGTATCACTGAGCCCCTATTATAAGTTAGGCACTATTTTAGGTGCCAAGGTTATACGGGATTGCGTATAAATGTCCTTGACCTCATGGAGATTATATATTGGTGGGGGAAAGGCAAGACAGCTTGAAATACTCTCATGT